>NC_137671.1:6469803-6769803 GCF_963422515.1 Blennius ocellaris | reverse complement strand
AACATCCTGAGACGCAACTCCTCTCTGGAGTCGGCAATGACTTTCCACTCAATCACGATACAAGCAACTCAAATAAAGCTGAAGGCGAGCGACATTAGTGGTCAGTCAAGTACTTCGAGCTCTTCGAGCAAAACAATTGGCTTCAGCTCCATTTTCAACCCTCTCCGGTATGACTGTCCTGATGCTACGGTTGCTACGGAGACCGCCGCGCCGCTGCATGACACAAATGAGAGGCCAGGAGCGCCCCGTAGACTGTCTCATGTTATTAGCTTTACCCCGAGGACCACCCAACCATCAAGAGGAGCCGTTGTACGAAGGCTGCTTCATTCAGAGAACGCAGCCATGAAATAAGGCACAGCTGTAATGAATGTAAAATGTAATATTTCTTTGATCTAGCAATCAGCAAAACGGGAAATTTGCCCTTCAAATTTTATTTCCCAGTGAAGTTGTCAGAGACGTGTTCCCGGTTGAATGAAGCATTTCCTTCATACTCATCTCATTTTAAAGTTGCACAATAGCATTTGGTGTTAATTAAGTATTACAGTGGGGACCAGCGCAGCATCATGTGTTGGAATTTAAAACCTGCCAACATTCCACATTGGATATGGCTTAAAGGGTGGAAAAAGGGGATTGCATAAGTTTTGCTAATTGGATTGCTCATAATGGGGAGGGCATTGAGTGCTGGTTTATGCTTTTCAGAGAAAGTGCATAAAATCTACTCTTCCTCGTTTGAAAAAAATAGTTACATTTTGATGTTGAGTATGGTGTCTGTTTTTTTAGATGACTTTTTGTCAGCTAATCAGGGTGTGAAGGTTGTTTTTTTTTCTGTTGCTGATGCTAAATCCTTCAATCCATATTTTAATCGCCTGCATTTTAAAATAACACCACAGCTGTCTAACCTTGAGAGTAAGGCCACCATGTAAGTTTATTACTTCTGCATGTAGTAGGGGAGCACAACTGATTTCTGTGTGTGTGTTTGTGTGTGTGTTTGTGTGTACACCCTGACCTTTGCCAATGACTTCTCTCAATCTCAGTCAGATCTTTATCAATGCTTTTTCTCACCACGATTGATGCAGAGAGCTCTGTTGGGGGGGGTTTGGTTGGTTTGGTGAACAGCACAATTAAACACACTGACAAACGTGTTGTGACAGAGTACCGTCTGGTGACTTATGTAGGAAACCACCCGGAGCAAGCAAGCCACTGAAAGGTCCGGGGTCGATTCTAATTTCCTCAAAGTGCATAAATCTTTACAGGCTTGAGTAGAAAAGGCCTAAACCTGATTACCGAAAGGGACTTTGGCCTTATGGAGAGTGCACAAACACGCTTGCAAAATGCACATTAATGGTCTGAGCGAGCGGACTATAGCTCGCTCCGAAACTGACACAGACAAGACAATGGCTTCAATTCATGGCAGCTCACAAGAGGTTCTCTCAATACGACTTTGTGCGAGTGATTGCCAGCACCACTGTGCTCTCATCCAAAATCATTCATGCTCCCTGCTGTTGAGAGCCACATGTAAACAGTATTCGGGGGGGCACTGGCGGGAAAAGGCAAAAAAAAAAAAAAAAAGTTATCGGCTGGCGTGTCACCAGGCACACATCTTTTGTGCTTTTCGCTGGCATTGAGCGGCGGCTCAGCAGGTGACGCCGTCTTGCCTTCAAAGTGATGGTTGTCAGCACCGTCTTCAATAAGAGGACTATTATGTGAGCTCTATGGGGCCAAAAAGGTCAACGCAATCACTTCTCATAGAAGGGAGTGGGAGTGAGCCACCTGAAAATAGATAGCCCCCTTGGCCCCGACGGCCGATGTTAAAGGGCGGGGTTGCGGGGTAAGTAGTTCACCCCACACACTTGGGAGCAAAATGTACAGCTGTGGAGAGGGAGGGGCCGAAAGGTTCCCCAGAGCTGGTTCACCAGAGCAACGGACCTTTTCTCCTGACATACATTATGGCAACCAATGAAGAAAAACACTCCGGTGTAAATGATAAATGGAAACGTAGAGTGCACGAAGGCTCGAGACTCTTGAGTCTGACCCACGTTATTGGAATTTATATTTCCCGTGAGGAGGAGACAAGAGGTCCGCTGAGAGGAGGTGTCTCAGAATCAATAAAATCAATGGGATCAATCCAGACCCTCTGAAAGAGTCACATTTTGAGTAAAACCAAGATCAAACCCATTTCATTTGTTTCTTGTCTCTTTGTCTGCTTAGACATGTCTTCAATAATGTTGTTAAATAGAAAAAGAGAATGGCAATCCTTTTCTATTCAACCACATTCCTGAAGACCTGAAAGCATCTGTGGTATTATCTTACAAAGTTTATTTTTGATTTTTTTGGGGTCAAATTTCACTGTATTATATCATGATTTATAATTTATTCTCTCTTATTCATTTGTGCATCTTTCTTCTTTGCTCTGATGACAAAGCACTTTGTTGTGTCTACAATCACCAATTCACTTATTTGTTCTTCTGAATTTTGAATTGAAATTTGAGTGTTGCTTGATCATATTGGGAAATACAACTCTAGAAGATATTCAAAATGTAATCAATGTTTTTTAAGACAAAAATTACATTTTCATTTTATCAAAATTGTTCCCCTACCGGTAATCTAGAAATCTACAAAATTGCCAAGTCTATTTAATAGCTATTCTTGCACTGCAACCCCATACAGATTTAGCCGGGAAAAAAAAGATGGTTTGGATGGATGGACGGTTGGCGTACGTTTCAGGGGTTTTACATGATTGTGAGCGTCAATTCTGGTTTTCTTTCGCCATAATTGTGCTTGCTAACCAGTGTAATACGGTAATAACAAGATTTTACACAGTTCTGTAGCAACATTCTGTTGTCAAATAGTGACACCTTGTGATCCGAGATGATATGCACTGGTAATTTTTGATAGATAAGTCGCTTCTAAATGAAAGTTGCACAACTCGTCAAACAACAACAAAAAATGTGACCTTTTAGTCAGGAAACTATTAAAATGTTCGCAATGATCATGTCTAGTATGCCTACATTTTCTGTCCTTGTTTATGTTGCAGTCCACATTTATCCAACCTACTTTTCACTATTTTCTTGGCTGTGCTCCAGTGAATCCTTCAGACTGCAGGCAAAAGTGGCCCCAATCTGATTTTGTCACCCATATGCAGCTCAGATCTGATTTTTTATGACAGTCTGAACTGCACGAATGACAAGGAATCTCATTTCTTTTATACGAGGAACCCTAATCGGATTACATAACCAATGTTTTACAATGCGGCCTCAGTCTGAACGGTCGTGTCACGGTTCAGGATGATGATCATCACTTCTGGTGCAGTGATGGGGATATGACTCCCATCAATCGGTCCAGAGCACTGTGGGGAAACTCATCTCTGCGGGAAGCCTTGTAAGACATGCTTCACAGGAAGTCCAATGTAATCAGACATGATGAAGTGATGAACTGCATCACAAAAGTCACATACAATCAAGAATAAACAGAGAGAATCTTCTTATTCTAACCGTCAGGACACGCTAACCCCAGCATGCGTCGGCAGGAAGTTTATTTACTGCAAATGAGTGTGTGGGCCAGTTTTGATGTTTTCTGTAAAGAAGAAGACGGCAAGGAGCTAAACTATTTAGGTCGTCTGATTTACGTTTGCAGTGTTGTTGCAGTAAACTCAAGTCCATAAGTGTACGAAGCCAAACTAACTAACCCAGTGAACTGTGACTTCACTGAACACGGTGCTGTGGCACGGTGTGCCTCTGGATTGAAATACAGACACACCAAACACTAAAAAGTGAAAAAGATTAGTTTGGTTTGACGCAAAATAAAACAGAGTGCCACTATCACAGACACAACATGCCATCACTTCAGTACAAAGTGCATCTTATTTCGGAAAATAACACAACACATCCCTGAACTGAGTTTTCTTTAGCAAAAGTATTTCTCATGAGTGATTTCCAAGTAGTGATCAACGTCTCAAAGGAGGGACTACTCCATTCACAGCTTCAGCCAACATGATAGCAGCTGTTGAAACAGATTCTCAATGATGCAGTGAAATAACTCAACCCAAGCATAGTTGTTAGGAAGGCAGACTCCGTCTCTCCGACGAAGTTATCTAACTAAAACTCAATTCATAAATATCTAACTTTATCCTATTATCATCAGCCATTCACTTCCACCAAACAAGAAACCCATAAGACTTTCATGTACCACTTTATCATGCCTCCAAGCATCAACTTTCTATCAAATTTCAAACTCAACGGACAAATCACTGAGAATGCTTTCCACTTTGGGCATCTTCAAGGCTAAATTATTTAATTATGTCCGTTCAAATAGTGTCCTGCTGATTGTCTGTTGGCACGTTGTGTGATTTAGGTGAGTCTTTTTTATTATTCCTTTGTTTGGCTTCTCTGCTTGCTGTTCCTTCACCCTTTGTTTTTGTTTGTTTTTTTCTCATTAAGGAAGCATTTTATTGGGCTTCTTTCCTCTCCTGCATATCTTGGTTTTATCTCCTTGTAATTCTGCAGTATATTCATATTTCATGCACACAAAAAGCACTATAGGCTATCACAAAATCTATGAAACTCATCTTTAAACTTTATTTATTGTGTGTTTGAGGAAAGTTTATTTCTCATCTCCTGAGTTTGTTTTTGTCTTGATGGTCATACTATGGCAGAACTGGATAAAAATAAAATCATTGAAGTGGTTGATCCTCAAACTGTTGTACCTGTACAGTCAGGAGTCATAAATACTGTATGTTTTGAAAATGAAATTGTTTTGAAAAAAATGTAAGATACGTATATTTAAAAAAAAAAGTACATGTTATAATGCTGTTAGTCCGTACGGTGTGATGCTGCATATGATCAATAATTATTTGTCATCTAAGAAGTAAACACGAGAACTGTATATAGCTTACTGGGTAACCTTTCAAGACTGTACGTTCTAGAGCTATTCTAACAGTTTGACACGTTTCAGTTGGCATAAAATGTGAAAAGTTTTAGAATCAGTAGTCCATGAAACTTGTTTGAATTGTTTATACTAACTTCCAGCACTCAACTTCCAACAAGGAAACACTGTCACAGTCCAACCTGTTTATGCATCACAAAACTAAACTCTCTGCTTGAGAAGTTGTTTCACTGTACAAACGTCAATGAGAGCTGTAAACATGGACACAGTCAACAGTGTAAATACAGCTTGAAGACAAGGGCAAAGGTGTGTTTGCATCAAGCAAACACACACACACACACAAAGTTCCTCAGAGACCGACTGCTGCTGTGCGTGAAGGCAACGTGACCAAAGTCTGACAGTGTGACTGACAGTGATTTGTCTGGGTGGAAATTAAGTCATTCCATAGTGACATATCAGCAGACCGAGTGGGCTGCAAGGGGGAGCAGGAACCCAAAAAAAAAAAAAAACATGTGGTTCATTTTAATTCCCCAACATAAGGACACTATTTCACTTTAATCCTCCCATCTGTTGAATCGTGATCTGCGTGTCTTCTCTGCACTAAATAGCACCCACCTTGAATGACAAGTGTAAAACATTCCTCAAAGGCAAACACTGAAACTACCTGTGTGTGCACAGCCAAACTGTGTATCCACAAGATATATTCATACATACTTAAAGGAGAGAATGCAAGTCGTCGCAAGAGATAATATGCTAATGTTTAAGAGATTGGTTTGGGTTATGTTCCATGTTTTAAGCAGTCAAGTCAATATGCACAATAACACATACATGAGCTTTAAACAGTGCAGATGACTGCGTTTATACTTCCATGCATCACTGTTGTAATGACATTAAATCAACATTTTATCCAAACACCAAGAAGAAAAGGCAAGTTCTTTGATATAGAAAAGAAAGAAGTCAACAATGAAATATACTCAACAGTAAATACACAGAGTGATACGAACACGTTTTGGGACATTTCCAGGTCAATTTCGGATGTGCAGCAAATAGAGTACCAGTGATAACCTCCGGGGGCAGTACTGTGCAGTATCTCATGTTGGACCAGCAAATGGGACAAACAAGACAACTAAAATGACGATCTCTTTGAGGAAAGACTGTAAATGTGTGTGTTGATACAAACAAACCGACAACATTACCTCGCCTGGACAGCAACACAAAGAAGCTTGAAGTTTGAAGCAATTTCATCGATATTTAGACTTTTTTTTTCTCCGTATTTAACTGTAAATTAAAAAGCTGAACTCACTGAGGAAGATCATGCTCGTATTACTGCCAGTTTTTCCACTGTCATTTAGCAAGTATGGGCTACTCTCCATAGCCAAATAAAAAGCCATAAGACAATGACTGGTCTTTTCAGCAAAAACACAAAAAACCTTGACAAAGTCATATTTTAGGTGCTTTCACAAAATATATACACACCAGAGGATTTAAGAAATAACAGTAATCACTATAAGGCAGCTTTCAAAACCACAACAATGCAACACTTATGTCTTGATACTACAATATCCAAAGTCCACAATTAATCTCCCCCAAAATTAGACCTTCTTATAAAGAAAAAAACACAAGCCACAGGAGAAATGAATCTGGCAGTACAAGCAAGTACAACCTTGTTTTGACATTTGTCCTTATTTCACATTTCTGAGCAGTCTTTTATGGAAATCAGAAACAATCCGCTCAGACGTTTCAACAACAGGCACTCAGACACACTCATGAGACCATGCGTTTGCATTTCCCTGCAGGTTGTGTGTACTTTTCCTCGCTAGGCTGTCATTTACCACAACTAGTATGTTGTGGTTACACTGATTACTGGACATTTTATCCCTCCCATCACTCAACACCGGGGAGAGGGCAGACGGAGGACGAGACAGTTATTAGTCAACAGTTCCAGAGTTGGTTGGGACGCCTGGTGGGAAACGGGGAGGAAATAGAAGGTAGAAAATAATGTTTTGATCAGGTGGACAGAAACTGAGAAAGACAGAAAAGACCTGGATCTGTGGTTTTCAGAGTGGAGAAGGTGCCGTCCTACTGGAGGCCTTTACAGGTGAAACCCCAACAGGAAATGTATTTGAAAAAAAAAAAAAAAACTATAATTATCTACTTAATGTATACTTTCAGCCGAGTGCAGAACAGACAGAGCAAACAGTGTGTGATTTATATCACTTCACATAAAAAGAACATGAATTGAAAGATACATTTCCCAGCTGTTATCTTGGATCTATGTGCTAATTATTACTTTAACTCTCTATATATCTGTGACAGATGCTCGTCAGATAAAATCATCATTGGAATATTCTCACATCAAATTCCTTATCCCGTCTTTAAAAGAAATGCATATTCAGCTCTGCAGCAAAGGATTTAAATATCCGTTTTAACTGCTGAGGAGTATAAAAACCCATTGTGATGTTGCCTTTTGACCACAGATATGCAAATATACAGAAATAAAACATCTGATGGGGTTTTTTTTTTTTTTCATGGTTTCTGTCGAATTTGGGTTTAAATGGTAGTAATGCATCATGACCACCAGGGATGTTCCTGTCAACAAAATTATTAAATTCATTACAAGATCAGCATCATGATGAGCTGCTTTATCTTTACTGTCTGGGTAGAATCCCATCATTTGTGGGTAAAGTATAACAAACTGCCCTGAGTGTGGCTCCTAATGCCAAGTTATTACCAAAATGCTGTAGTGGGGTGATTAAATTCCTGACACAGCCTACATGCAAACGTTTTATATATTTCCCAGGTGTAGCAGTTGAAGTATCTTAGTGTCTTGTTCACAGGGCCGTGTGACTGACTGCTGCAGTCATGCACTCACTGTACTGAATTGTTGTGGTGAAGAGGAAATTGAGCTGTAAAGCAAATGCTCTCTGTTTACGAGTCTAGATCTACATCCCCACCCTCAGCAGTGGTCTTGAAGTTTGAGACAATGAAACAATGAGATTAAAGCAGATCAAAGGGGCTGAAATGGATTCTCTGCATCGAGGCCGGCACACCACTCATTGTGATAGATTTCAGCCACCCGGGTGGGAATCAAAGTCCAGCCGCGACTCCTCCACATTGAGAAGAGCTAGTTGAGGTGTTTCAACTTGTTAAAATGGCCCTGGTCGCATCCCGTTGGAGGTTTAACAGACTTCAGGCTCGTCAAGAAGAACTGGAGAAGGTTGTGGGGGACGTTTGTTTATGTATTTAACAGGCTCATGTATAATCAACTCAAGCAAAAATTCATCATCATCAATTGTGATAATTAGTAGAAAGACTTAAAATCAATTTGAAAATTACTTCTTTGACTCATTTGATCAATCTTGTCCTGACCTATATAACATTCTGGAAGCTCATCTGTGTGCACGTTTTAATGTGCATCTCTTGTCAAATTCTATAAACTTCCACCAATGTCATTTACCTAAAATAGACCGAGCGTGGGTTTTGTGGGCTGGAAAACCCAGCAGCAACGCCTCGCCACGGTCCAATCGATGACCGTAATGGAATATTCGGACTGCAGGCCTTTCACTTGTGGCTCAGCCATCCGTTGGCTCCAACACGTAGGTGGCAAATGCTAAAGTGCATGAGGGAGTAATTTATTCTCCTTGCGCCGTTTCCGTATACAGTATGTGTGAACAGGCTTTCGTGCGTGTGTGCCTTTGTGTGGCGCAGCGGGCAGAGCTGGTGGCATATTGATTCCAGCCGATGCCGCGGGCTCTCCCATCGATCAGCAAAATGTCTCCAGTGCACCGCTGAGTCTGAGCCAAAGCTCTGACTTCATGTCCCCGCAGATTCAGAGCATTATCTGAATTAGCAGGAGACGCGAGCGAGAAGGACCCGTCAATAGGGTTACGGCGGTTCTGTTACCACCAACTGCACAGCAATTACATGAAGAGATGTACTCTTTTAGCATCTGCTTGCAAGTATGGATACTAAATTGAAAAAGAATGAAAAAGGTAGATATTTTGGTTTTACCCAAGAAAGATGATATCATCACTTGGAGCTTTTTTTTTTTTTTTTAAGATAAGCTAAGCTCATCCAACATTCTATAAGATTTCTTCACTCACTGCAATCAGACGAGGAAGACTTTGGATCTGCCAAATCAATATTTTTCACTCTCAGTCAAAACTAACTGTAGACATCTGCAACTGGATATGAAAAAAGCTGGCGCCAATCCCAGCTGACTCAGGGAAAATAAAGCAAAGTGCACCTTGGACATACCCACAGTAGGAATATAGAATCATTAATTAGTCTAATAACCACATCTCCAAAGAGTGGGATATATTTCAGGCATTCTCAAGAGATAGTTGGGCAGTGGTGGCCTCGAGGCTATGTAGCGCTGCATTAAGTAATAATGGTGTGATATGTAATAACGTAAAAAATATTCAACTCATTATGTAATATCGCCATTATTTCTAATAAACTTTGCATTTTGTAATAACTTGCCACACATTGCAATAGTGATTACAAAATGCAGGTTAAATGATTAAATGCACTCAGTGGCACTCACAATCTGGTTTCATTTCTTCAGGAAAACAGAAATAGCTCATAGAAATACTGATTGGAAGTTATTGTACATAGAACCATGTCTACTGATAAAGGGCAACATTTATTACATAATGCACCAAATCATGACATTTTCTTTAGAAAAAAAAAAGTGGAACACCCACATTTTGTAATAACTGTTGCAATATACAAAACGTTATTACAAAATGCGGTCGTATTACATAATGCGTTGAGAATGCATTATATACATTACATATTGCACCATTATTACATAATGCAACACTACTGGGTAGACTTGGGTTCAAGAGTTTGCAGGTTCGATTCCCACCGCTGTGATGGATTAACAAAGTATGATTAGGTTCAGTCGATCAGCAGTTCTCAATTTCCCAGTGTACCTGAGAATACATGGAGTACTCCAAGAGCCCAACTACCAACATTATGGCTAATTTTAGCATACAGTAGTGGAGGTTTACCCTATTAGCTGTACTGGACTTTTTACTTATATAATTATTTAAATTCTGGATTTCGTGTTTTATATTGTTTATTTCTAGGTTTTGTACAATTTGGATAATTTTATACACTTTCAAAATAATTGTATCAAAAAATATATATTCATGACTTGCCCCCCCAAGCACCACTAGAGAGAGCTCATGTACCACAATTTGAGAATCATGGCATTCGAACATGCAAACTCCAAACAGAGAAACCATCCACCCCACATTGCTGTGCATTCATTTATATTGTTCTCTCTGCGTCGCTCGTAAATCCGTCACGGTAACCTTGACACGTGTGCGAAACTTAAAAACAGTTGTAGCCATGGCGATAGTCGGCACCGCCCACAATGTCCACTTCCAAAATCAATGAAAAGTGCACAAAAACAACAAACATATTTGCTGGGAGCTCCCACAGTCGTGAAGACGCACTATCGCACCTGGCTGTAACCATGGCATCCCCGCTTAGCTCCTTACCTCCGGTTAGGAGGTAGGAGGACAGTCACTAAAACACACACACACACACACACACACTCACACACACACACACACAGGGACTGACTGGGAAGCCGGGTGACTCAGATATTTGAAAAGTCTGCCAAACATGTTCATATAGTCTCTGAGTGGAGATGGCACTGTTACTAAGGAGATGGGACTGAAGCTGTCTGGGAGATACAGTCAGTACAGTATGCAAGGGCAGAAAATAGTTTCTGTCAACTTCTGTGAGGCTCAAAACCTCTAAAATGATGTGATCTTATAGAAGACACGCAGCGGAGGAAATGGGAAACCAGTGCTAAAAACAACATTGAGTGTAAAACAAACCCAGCAGCAAGGCATTATCAGCTTCTATTTCAAAGCCTGAGAGAGCGTTGGGAGATGCAACACTGCTAATGGCGTCCATTTGCACCACTCACTGTTAACAAGAAATACTGGGGCTGATTTTACTGTGAAAGCTTCAGAGGCCCGCCAGCTGTTTGCTCCCTATTCCAAACATTTACAGGTGTACCGAGGCACACGAGAAGCCCGGCCTGACATTTCATCCCCAATTCGTTCAACGAAGCCCACACGTTTAATTCGATTTCACTCACAGGAGGGGCTTTGCCTCACATGTGGCTGACCTGTGAGGCATAAAGCCTGCAGCCTCCCACCATGGGTCACCGCCCTGGCAGAAATGAACCCGCATTTCTCCTCCGAGCTAATCATCTTGTCCGTCATGCGGAGAGTAGAAATCCTCCACGATGGAGGAAAGACCTCGCTGAGAAGGCGAGGGTTAAGCACACACCAGCGCCAGTCTCCAGCGAGCTCCCTGTCCAAACCCATCACTTCACATGTGCACGAGGCAAATGCAGCACACATTACATGCACTGGATATGCAGAAAGGATACCCTCATCTGACAGATGACAAATAACAACAACAGAGAGGAGACTGTCAGCTGTCAAAAACTGCAATGACAGCACTCCTGAGTTCTCCGAGGAGGGAAAAACACATGTCAAACTAATTAGCAGCGACTCATAAACATCTTCTTGTAGAGCAGCCATCAAATCTTGTTAGTTTATCAATTTTTTCCCCTATTTTCTCTCACAACACCCTAGATTATTGTGCTTTTAAGTATGATTTATAACCTGTACACACACTATGATTAGCACAGTCTTCCAAAAACCTTTAAAATGTTATTAATTAAGTCTTAACACAACATGTCATGAAGTCTTACAGTGACACACCAAGTGTCTTTGCCGTCACATCTCATAATCTGTGTGCACACTTTAATTAGCATGAGGGTTCCTGCTAAATAACAACACAGTGATGAAGTTAAGTCATAAATGTCTTTTATGTGGAGTTTCTAGTGTCTCTTTCATCGCATTCCTGTTCCCAGAATGACGCTCCCATGTTCAATCATTTAGCCAATATATGTATCTATGTGACTGTTTGCATTAATCTTTCAGATCAATTCAAACCATTCATATATCTTCATGTGAAGCAAGCTTGTGGTTTTCAATCACGCTGCTCTATCATAGAGTTAATCACTATGGTTTGTAACATTCTTGTCCAAAAAAAACTCGAAATATCTATGCGCCTGTTCGTTCACCTAGTTTAATTACCATCTAATCTTTTTTTTTTTTTTTTTCCCACACACCATCACATTGTGATTTCCCATAGTAAATCCATATTTTAGTGCCTCCGACTGTTTTTTAACCTGTATACACCTCGGTCAGCTGTTGGCTTCCGGATGTCAAAACAACCCTGCGTCAAACATTCTTATCGCAGCTCCTCATGGAGCACTCAATGCCTTTGCCATCACATGTATTCCTTCTCTGAATTATATTCCCATTTTCTTTCATATTACCTTAACATGTGGCATTTAAGTGATGTTTTTCACGTGTGCTCCTACAACCATTCGCGTTCGTCTTCCAGATAACTTCCCCACAATCCCCACGCTGCGCTTTTGCGCTCCAATGCGCGTCTGTTCGGACAGTAAACGTCTCGCCGTCTACATATTACCTGAAGTTTAACTGTAACACACTGTGATTCCCTTTATGTCCCCCCACTGGCTCTAATAAATCGCCTTCACGGCGCTGGAATGGAGTCAAAGTGGAAAACCAGCCACAGTGGAATCTGGCTAAGGCTAAAAACAAACCTCAAATACTGAGACGGTGTGGCGTTAAAGTGTCGTAAATCGCGCACAGTTTCGGGTACGTTGAGGCTGTTTTCTAGACGACAGTAAGTCACGTACAAGTGAAACTAAACTGGAACTTAAACAGAGTTGTAGCACAGTTGACTTTCAGCGTTTCCTCCCCAGCGGTAGGTCAAACAGACGCATTCCCTTACCTGCAGGACACCGTGATTTCAACTTTGGTGGCAGGAATAGACGCGTTGAGAGGGTCGAAGTCCCCTATCGACGCCATGTTTAAGAAAGTGTTGTTCATCCTGGCGATTTTTTTTTTTCTTTTCGTTTTTCGCCTTTTCCTCTTTCCCCCTGACAGCAGTCCAGCCCCCTCGTTACGCGCGATGGAAGCGGATAAGCGAGAAACTGTGCGCACGCCTCCTCGGCGAGAAGTGGAGCAAAGGTGTCAGAAAGGGAGAGGGAGAGAGGGGCAGGGAGATGTGATGTCACTTTTCTCATTCGATCTCTCCCACTCACGATGTGAGGAGCCTTGTTTCCAAATTCCTCCCACCTCCCGTGCCTCCTCCCCGCGCGCTTCTTTACGCACGTTTCTCACTCCTCTTTGGTTTCACTTCATCCGACTTTCTGTGCACTACATTTTAATCCGGCAGCTTCATTCCCATCTCACTGGCATAGAAGCGATGACAATAGTCAATCAGTCAAGCAGAATCAAAACTTTGTCCTGAAAAGTCTTTCCTGTGTGCGTGTTCCAGTGTACGCGCGCGCGTGTGTGTTTCCCCCTGCCGTCAATCGTCATTCACATGGGTTCAATTCAGTTCAAGTCAATAGATATTGGCAGAAGAACATCCTTCCATATCTTCCATTGCCGCATCAATTTAACTTAGGGCCCAGGGGAGAAATTCACAGCTCGACCCCTTTGATGATTTTAGTGCAATTTATAGTTAATTGAAATTACTGGGTATACTTCAAGGTAAAAAAATATTAAAAGCATGCATTGGCCTCACAACAAAAAGGTCATGGGTTTAGATACAGGTCGAGGGTTTCAGTCTGGAGCATGCACGATTTTCCTCCAACAGTCCAAAAACAAGCATGTGAGGTTAATTGCTGACCCTGAAATTGTCCCTATAAGTGTGAATATGAGTGTGGGTGGATGTATGTTGATTAAAATAAGACATACAATCATTGTATTTTCGTTTCGTTCCTATAAATCCCTGTGTTAGATGTGCTTGGCTAGATGTTTTTTGTGTGTGTGTGGTTTAGAAGCTACTGTATTTTAATATAAAAAGTATTAAGATATTTGCATTCACCAGCGTGAAATATAATGTTGGCTGCATTCTGGGAAATGTGGGCTCTTCTCACAAGGCATAATGTATTAAAAGGCACACATTAATCATACATGATTACAAAGTAAAGTAACATTCTTCTACAGGTTTCCAGTGATTACTCATTGTTTGAAAAAAGGGGTTATGTGACTTGTTATATGGAAAACTGGTGACATGTATAAATATCAATGAGTGAGATGAAAACAGTCTTAAACTCCAAACTGTAGCAGTGTTAAGGAGAGAGCTTGGTTATGTGCTTCTTTTAATATATATATATAATAACCTATGAGGAAGTTTCAATTTCCTTTATTTCATTGTCAGCTGTCACACAATGATACTTTGTGTGTTGCAGTGAAACATAACAATGAAGTGCCTGTTAATGTGAAATGGTTTTCAGGAAGTAAAATCCAAAATGAAAGCATGGGTTATAGTAGAAGCCCACAATGAGTGACTGGGAAGTGGGAAGTGAATACACATGAAATAGATGTATGTTAAAATGTAAAACATTCACCTTTGGCACATGAGGCTCCTTAATGTCTCACATTTAGTTTGAATGTCATGTATTTTTTTAAATAAACTACATTTGGGTCAATAGCAGAGCCAGTACATATGTTGAGTGTTAGTTATTCTTGTATTAAGTTTACAAAAAACATGAAGATGTAATTAAGCTAAATGTATTTGTAGTATTAGTTTTGATGAGTTTATATAATCAGTGTCACACTATATTTGTCGTCTAATGATTTACTTGACACCCGAGATATAGGATTCAGCAAAGACTTGTCGTAAACAAACCTTTTTTTTCTGGTATTCAAATCTGAGTCCAAGTCTATTCTGTCCCTGTTTGCATGTTCCCCCTGTGCAACCATGAATTTCCTCCATAAAGTCCAATTTTCCCAACCCCGAAAATAGAAATTTCAACTTGATGAACTTTTACTACTAAATCACCAATTATATGAATTTGCACCCTGGACACTTTTCTTCAGGCTGTAGCATTTTGCGATACCACACTGGCCACATGTATTTCTGACTCTTCTGGGAACGCAGCCTTCATAAGATGGTTCAAATACACAGTCTAACGGCTCCAGTAACATACATGAGAAGATTGTCAGTTTTATTATTATCAGTGTTTGTGATGAAACACTAATAAATCTCCCTCCCTCTCTTCCTTTCTCTCTACATCTCCAAACCATGAGGATAAGCATCCAATTTAATTAACTGAAAGGGAGTCCCTCCGCTGGCAGAGGCGAGAATGACAGCATGATAAATGTGATGGGATAAGGAGGAGAGTCAAATTGTGAGGACGCGGAGGTGTGCTTCCAAAAAGCGAGCCGTGGCCCTCTGAGCAGCGTTACTCTAGATTCGATTGTAAAGGCTTATCAGCACGCATGCAACCAGCTATCAGGAGGAATAAAAACCCAGATGATATGAGCTTTCACCCCGAAGTAAACAGGGAAATAAACAGTGCTCCCTCTTCTTCTTGCATTACTTGCGCAAATGTGCACATCACAAGTGTCCCACAGTGGCCTGCAGCGGGAGAAGAAAAAGTGCTGCCATGTCTGTTTCTGTGTGTGTGTCTGCGCGAGTGCTGCGTTCAGACGATTGGGAGTCATGGGATTTTAGAATGACACATCTCACAATTACTCAGTGTGTTTACTGGCCGGACACGTCTCTAAATATAGTTTCGCCTCACACTCACACACAGTCACGTCTTTGTGACTTTAGGGGACATTGCATTGACTTACATTCATTTCCTGGACACTCAAGACTAATCCTAACAGTGACGACCACTTGACCAACCTCGATCTGACCTCACTCCAACCTCTGAATGTGCCGCCCACCTTCCAGTGTAAAGATTTGCGTCATTGGGATTTGCCTCATATGTATGTAAATAAGACATATCCTTGTTATGACCTCATGCAAACAGATATAGACACACTTTTATACATGGCGTCATGGTGAAAATGATGACATCACTTTTGGGCAAACACCATGTCCCTTTCCGATGCGCACACTCATGCATACATACATGAGGCGGGCCCGTTACAGACAGAAGGAAAGAAGTTATTTGTGTGAGCAAACATCACATCATCAAAACTAATCCAAACAATGTACAGAGATACGGCGGCTTGGCAGTGTGTGTCCAGTACACGCGCACAAAAACACACACGTGTGCATACAGAAGTTTTCATTTCCATGCCCTAAGATTGTTGAATTTTATTAATCATAATTCAGCGGCTCAATCCCTGAACATGCATAAAACATGAAGCACGCGGCTATGAATAAACTGCCACATACAGTAATTGGTACACACAAGCATGATGCCAACTAACGAGTGCCAATTTAAAAACGCCCACCCAAATGATTCACAGTCACCACTAATTTGTTCAGAAGCGTTTGTATTAAGCGGTATTCTATATCTTTTGAGTGCAAACGACTTCTATTGCAAATATCGGGAGTTGACGTTTAAGAAAATATATGATATTTTGCTGCTGGATCTCGTGTGCAGCATAATTATGAAATTAATCTTGGTTAGCATTCACACTGACCGGGCCTTTTTTTTTTGCGACACAGGAGTCTGCGTGTTTTTATTGTGTGTGCAGTATGGGTGTTCTATGTAATGTATCCAATTTCTCAGCGGTGGACGTCTTCACAGTACTCACAATACTATTTTTAGATACTTGTTTTATTCTTTAACATTCTTATTTTCATATATTCTTCACATATTATTTATCTGATCTCTTATGGGTACAGTTTTCAGTACTCTTTCTTCCACTGCTAATCATTTCAGAATTGTTGAATTCCTTATTAACTATTAGTTGTAATCCATAGTAATGTGCAAAGTAACCCTCAATAAGGAAAGTACGCATACATGATTACTTCTATCAAGTTAATAACAATAATATCAGTTTTTTGTTTAAAAACACTTTTTTACTCATGGTAATGCTTTCTGAAGACATCCAGTGAGAATTGTAGACCTTTGAAGAGATTGTCTGTCATGTATAAATGACACTCAGTTGTCTTTTTTTAATGCTGAAGTCAAAAATGCTCAAAATGGGCTGAAATATGTCTTTTTTGACACATCTATAGCAATTCTCTATTTCCAAATACTTAATAAATTCCCTTTAAAAAGATTAGCCTGAACAACAGCGATACCATTTAAAGTACCTCCAGTCACATTTGGAGATGTGAAGATCATAAAGCTCTGTCCTGTTAACCAGACAGTGGAGCTCTAATACCACATCTGTCAGCACAACCATCCACCCATCCATCCATCCATCCATCCATCCATCCATCGTCCCATTCATCCACCCATCCTTTCCTTTTGCATTCCACTGCTCCGTGATTCAATGATTGGATCTCAGATGTGACTCCATCAAATGCTCTGCCCTCTAATTTCACACTAAAACACTTTCACAGGCACATTAAAGATGTTTTTCTTCTCAATCTGTTTTTTTCTTCTTCTTCTCTCTCTCCCTTTCATTCAGTGACTGAGATCCGCCGAGAGGGGACAAGGTTGATTTCTATAGTCGCATTAAGAGAGCAGGCAGCAGTACCACGGCTCATCAGTTCTGGTCATAAAGCTGCTGGTATTTTTAGCCCGAGGATTCACTCGGTGGATGCTCAAAAATGGGAGCCGGGGGGCGAAGCATTGGTGAATATTAACCCCGTCCTCCTGAGCCTCATTGACGCTCAGGCAAAAGAAGAAGAAAAAACATTTCACTTGCACTTTGCTTTGTTGTTGTTTCTAAAGTAGGGGTTTCTTTGCACTGCAGGTCAAAATATAACGACCTGAAAGAAAAAGAGAGCATTGATGCCGTCAATGATGCAATTATTCATTGAATTTTTAAGTAAAAGTAGAGAAATAATAAATAGCAAATAATGGGGATGTTTGTTCAGCCACACAACCGTGTTCTATACTGTGGCCCCCAGCCTGACGTCAGGGCCCCCCTTCCAGAGGTCACAAGGTTGCCTGTTTTGCTTTATTCAAAGTTAAATTTACAATATAGAAAAATAAGACGTAGTTCACACCCGGGAGACTGTTCTTGCCATTTTATGTGTGTGAGGGTTTATGTGTCCTTCAGTTTTTATTTTTTTTAGTTTACCGTTTTCTGTTTCAGGTTAGAGGAGTCACCTCGATTTGATTCATTTTCATTAAATTGGCAGCTTTTTTTTGTTCACTGTAACATTTTATCTGCCATATCGTGTCAAAAGCAAGTGGCTGTTTTAAAAAAAAAAGCTTCTTTGTGACAGTTTGCTGTTGAATGACGTGTGTTGTAGAGGCGTGATCAACCCTATGGCAGCTGCGAAGAGCCGGGGAACCAAACTTCAGTGCGTTTACGTCGCTGAGGGACACACCAAACCTGTTCTCTGTGTGGACGCCACCACTTACCTTTTCTATAGTAGAAAATGACAGCATAAATAAGGGTGATAAAACAGTTGCACCTCAGTTGCGTCAAGTCATAAAGAGAGCAACACAAACAGGATGCTAACCATTACACACAGCAATGGGCCCATATTGAATTTATTCCCTGGGTAAAAACAAAGCACCTGCAGCTGTACAAATGCCATTATTCGGACGGATTTAACAGCGAAACAGGAGTAGAGCGCGCACATACACACCACCAATCAATGTGTTCACTGAGCAGATTAGAGGAGGATACATTATCCAAAGTCATCTTCACAATTAAAGTGAAAGCGGGACTCTCGGCCCACACCGTCTGTCTGAGGAGCTGTTATTGATTTCTGGTGGAACCTGATCAGCAGGCTTGCACTCTATCTGCCGGTAACTGCGGGCCATTACTTGGTTCCAATAAACAGCCGGAATGTCAGCAGGGCAGGGAGTCACGACGTCAAGTATGGAAGATGTTTCCTTTCATGAGAGATTACTTTTGTTTTGTCTTCATGTTTATGTTTTTTTTTTTACAAGCTTGAATGTTGAAAGTGAACATGCCGACAGCCCTTTGAAAACAAGTCAACTGATTCTTGGAATTACTAAAATTCCACGACTAAGTCATCGAGTTTCAGGGTTAACCATTATATTAAACATAGCGTTGAAGCTAAAGAAGGGAGGACACCACACTCGCATCAGGCAGTTTGAGTGTAAAAAGTGAAGCTTTTCAATATGAATGGTGACAGGAGGCGTAATAAAAGTTGGCACAGTTAAAACACATAATTGAACACACATTACCAACTGATTTGCAAGCTGCCACAAAAGACACAAAGCCATCACACTTAAATTAGGTAATAAAGCCCCCCCCCCCATTAAAATGAAACAAGTTAAGCTGAGGAAAGTAAACATCAGGATGAAGACACAGGGGTTCAGATGCTGCACACGCGAGGCATCAACTCAATGTTTGTCTCCCACGAGGCCAATTAACACTCTGCTGCTCTCGGAGCAGCTCTAACATTAAATATTGATCATTCCATCACAGTTCTCATTCATTTTCGTCTTTAGGGGGGGAGTTTCTTCTATTTTTTATTTATTTTTTGCCACTTCTATTCTGTCTCCTTCATTATTAAGCCTGATACCATTGCCTGCAGTTATAATTAAAAGGTATGAAGCAGGATGCAGATAAGTGATTTAGTGATCGCAGACAGCATTTACACATAATGGCAGCTCAGTACGGCCTTGGACAGCAGTGAGCAACCTGGAAATTCTTCATATTTAAGCATTAATCATATCCAATTTGATTATTACTCAAAAACATAAATATTGTACTTAAAATACAACAAAATGTCAAGTGTACCCTATGGACCTCCTATGTCCATAGGGTGATATTATGCAGCACTACCACCATGTGGTCATAAGACATTAACACATGTATGCAAGAGACAAGCAGGAAAAAAGTAAAATAAATAAATAGATCACTTTTTATATTAAAATGTATTTTCCACACAGCATTTATTTCAGTCACATGAAACTGTTCACCAAGTAAACATATTTACAGGAAGAGTCAGGAGGATATGATTCATTATAAATTAAGGATACTTTCCAAGGGGATTATTTAGTCAAATGGAAAAAATAAGCTACCCATTGAATTCAATCCTTATAAAGTCATCAAAACAATTTCAGTGCAACTGACTTCAGTCTCGCTCCAACACCCAAAACCAGAGCAGCAAAGACGTTTCAGATAAAGACAAAGAACAACTCAGTAGTTTGTGATAAATCGCTGACCTGATCTTTTTTTTTTTTTTTTTTAAAGAGGGCTCGTCCACATCGATCAGGCGCCAATTCCACAGTCACTACGTCCAGTTTAAGATTTATTACAGGCACTGATAACGCCGCTATGATTATGGAGGAATCCATCGCGTTAAGTAATGTGCAGTCCGTCGTCTGCAATGCTGACATCTTGCAGGGTTTAATACAGAGAAAGAAGAGGGCGACTTCACGAATGCAGGACACAATAAATAAATACAATCATATCAAACATGTTTATAAGACTGAAAAGCTTAAGAAATGAATAACTCAGACAGTATCTAATGACTTAGATAACTACAAGGTGCTTGATTCCATCAACATGAATGATTCATACTATCCCGATCAGAAATCCTCCAGTTTATGTCTCGGTGAGTCTTTAAAAGTACACACACTTCCTCGAAAGTACTTCCAGACAAGTTTCCAGAAAGAAACTTCTCAGTGTGTCGCCTTTTCATTTAAAGGGTGAAAAAAACCTGAAAGTGAGAAGATGTTTGCTGCTCTCCTGAGAGACGGCAGGTCAGCCAGACCAAACAGCAGCAAGGACAAAAAAAAAAAAAAAAAAACAACCTTTAAGGTGGAAACTGTGGATCAACGAGAGAAATCGGGGAAACGATCCGACACCACCAACAAGCAGAAAAACAGCCAGATCTCAGTGGGAAACACCACTAGCTCCTGTTATTGTATGTTTGATGAAGATTCAACATACTAAGGTCACCGTGTAGTCCCCAAAATCACTACAGGTTTTTCATTACAGGGAGCATCCAAACATCTGAGCCCCGGCTGTGTTTTGTTTTGTTTTGTAAGGCCTTGTGTGGAGAATGGAAACCCCCTTATATCTGTCCAGGAGGGTTTGGCAGTAACGGCTTCATAGTAAGATCATATGCAGCTTCAGTAGTTGCTTTGGTCCTTGATCATTTTCAATAAAAATGACCTGAACAGCGAGGCGAGGAAGACACGACACAACACACAAGACGCACAGGACAGACTCAAGTCAGGACAGGAAGCAAAGATCTCCGAGTTGACGCGGTAGAGCGTTCATCGAAATCTGCTCTTTTAAAAGTTCTCCATTTGCATAGATCCATGTCGAATCGAGGAGGAAATGGGAGCGTATCCATGTTCTTACTTCTGCTGTGTCAATGTCCTTCGCGGCGATGACATTTTCTGTCCACCGACACTCGACAAGCTTCACTTTCATCTCGTTTGAAATGAAATATTGTATTTTCCAGACAGCTTGAGATTAGATTTCCCTGAAACTGACGGATCGGTGCTGTACTGAGTTGGTATTTGGACTGGAAGCCACGTTATTGAAAGAAAAAAAATAAATTACTGGTTCACTAGTTCATTGACGTGTTTGGGTTTTCAGATGATTGGTGTGGATTGATTCAAGGCCAACAGACCAAAAAAAAAGTGAATTATCAGGTCTCAGTTTATTCCATCCTCCAGAGATCCTTTAGCTTCCCAAATCTTGACAGTGCGATCACTGCAAGGAAAGACAAGAAGAGTTTAGGAACAACTGGTCATAAAAGTCAAACGGCTAAATTGCTACAGATTTTTTTCTGCAAAGAGTTTATAAAACATCTCAAAAAGTGTGTGGCTTAAATTTTAATTGCAGATGTATTTCAAATCCCTCATTTAGTTTCTCTAATTAGAAAGTAAAAAGAGAAACATATTCTAATATATACTTCATATCTAGTTGAATTTATTATATATATATATATATATATATATGATAGAGGAAAAACATGTAAGGATATGTAGAAGGTCTTTAAAAAAACGATTGAAGACTTCCTTGCATAACTGTTGCACGACATTTGTTTGCTCGTGACAAGCTCCCACAAAAGATGTCATGATTTTATGTGGCAAACATTGCGCCGATCTTTGAACAGATTTGTGCAGGTGATCTCTCCGAGGCATTCACCACAGTCACATGGTGGCTTTTTGGTCAGTCTGATTCAATTCATTCGAGATCAAATTGTACCGTTTACATGAAGACGGTGATAATTGCCTTTTGTGCACATCTGAACCAACATATACAGTTATGTGAAAAAATTAGGACACCTTACAAAAGGCTCTGTGTATTTTTTTGAACATATTTAGACGAATGGATATTTAAGTCTAATTTTAAGTGTATTGTTATTTATCGGCATATTTTTTTCCACAACGGCTGAATATGGTCGAGTCCTAGACTGCAGTGAGTAGTGTTTTCCTGAGACTTACTCTGAGGCAGTGAACAGTTGGCTGCCGTTGGTAGCCAGGCCGTTGATGGGGCTGTCGTGTCCCTGGACCTCGCCGAGGGGTGCCAGAGAGCCGCTGTGCCAAAGACGCAGCAGCCCCCCCCTGCAGCCGCTGAGCAGCACCGGGGAGCCCGGCACAACGCCCAGGGCACTGACCCAGTCCGCCAGACCGCTCGCAGACTGCTCAAACAAACAGCGGCCAACAGTTAGCGCATCATCACTACGACGAACACAAACAATACGAGGAGACGGTTAACATTTTCAATCTCACCTGCAAAAGTCGTTTACTGGTCAAGTCCCACTTTTTAATACAATGATCTCTGGAGCTGCTGTAAAGAATCTCTCCGTGGACGGTCAGAGACTCCACGCCGTCCTGATGCGCGGGGTCGAAGGTATGGCAGGAGCTGACGCTGCCCTGGGCGCCTTCTGCGACCTCAAACATCTGGAAGAACAAGCAGTCAAATACAATCCAAGTGAAGCTCATGCATGGAGTCAATGAGGTTTCTGTTAATTCACACACACAAAACATTTCTGCTGCTTTATTTTCTCCGTCACTTCCCCTGCTGTCAAATTCACCCAATTCTTAATCATCTTCAGTGTTTTTTGTTTCTACCAATATAATGTCCAACTTTCCAATATCATCGCCTCATGCATCTAATTTTTACACAAATTTGATTAAAAGATCGTATTTCTCCCTCCTCAATGATGTCCCCTTTTCACATGAGGCCAAAAGAGCTATGCATTTATTGCATCACAGAACTTTTGCAATAGTGAGGCAAGGAAATGTTTTAAACAATATTTAATTACAAATCAAGGGAGGTAGGATATAATTAGAGACATGGTGTGCCGGTGTAGTTCATTTTCCATTTATCAAAACTAAACATTATTACACATCACAACTTTAATTTGTTGTTCTGCTTGTATCTAAAACTGCACATTTCTTTATTTATTTATATTACATTGTAACTAAAGCAGCAAAGAAGCAATGGAGTCTATGTTTTTTTTTAATACTAATTACTCCAGTAACTGAGATTTCTCTTATAATTGGCAGTAATGAACATTTCTTGTGGAAGCGAAGTTCCTTCATCACATTAAATCATTGGACTTTTGCGTTAAAATGACAACTAGCTGTCGCGTGTATCTTACTTTAATGTGGTGGTCTTTGGAGCCTGTGAGCACCATGTCCTGCCCGTGGCCCAACTTCTCCACAGTGAGACACATGACGGGTCCGAGATGCCCAGTCAGCTTCCCCGTGGACGCAAATCTAAAAAGGAAGAATACTACATAAATATTCTGTTTGGACTCTGAGAAGTGATCGGCGTTCCGGTCTCGTACTTTCGAAGGTCCCACATGCGCACAGCGTTGCCAGCTGCAGCGTACAGGAAGGAGCCCGAAGGGTTGAGGGCAACTTGGTTGATCTGACTTTCTCCTGGCGGGATGGATAAACCTCTTGCAGAAGAGCAGGTATCCCCGGAGCTGACTTGACCCGACGACCTGACAATAAAAACAATAAACAGTCAATAAGATCTCAAGAGCTTCATTAAATATAGTTATGATCTTCACGTGACTCACGTGAGCGTCCGGATACATTTGGCGGAGTCTCGTATGTCCCAGACTTTGATATAAGCGGAAGAAACGGTGAAGACCAGGCTGGATGTGTACCTGAAATGTAAAAACAACGACCGAGGCAATAGTGCAAATCAAAAATATGCATGAAAAAGCAAATATCTCCGGTAATAGTCCTGAAAACGTACCTGACTGAGACGACGCTGCTGGGATGATCAGCAAGAGACATGATCTCCTGACCCGTCACCAAGTTCCAGACTTTACATGTGCGGTCTGAAAATACACACCATCATGATACTATGCTCCACTGAGACTCCCACACTTCAGCTTTCAAGAAAGCAATCTGTTTTTTTCCCCCTGATTTTACCTTTGGATCCGGTGAAGAGCAGGTCATTGGTGGCGTCCACACAGAGAACGGGTTTGGTGTGTCCCTCAGCGACATAAACGCACTGAAGTTTGGTTGCCCGGCTCTTCGCAGCTGCCATAGGGTTGATCACGCCTCTACAACACACGTCATTCAACAACAAACTGTCACAAAGAAGCTTTTCTAAAACAGCCACTTGCTTTTGACACGATATGGCAGATAAAATGTTACAGTGAACCAAAAAAAAAAGCTGCCAATTTAATGAAAATGAATCAAATCAGAACGAACTACCTGTGGCCTTCAAATATAGGCGACTCCTCTAACCTGAAACAGAAAACAGCAAACTTCAACACAGCTGTTTTTCCAGTTAAGCACTTTTGCTGCCAAAATGGAAGATCTTCAACTCACAGAGGCATCCATCAGTGTACCAGTGTTAAATGTGCATATTGAAGCATTACGACCACTGACATCTCAATAAAAGTCTGTTAAGTGAAGAAGCGCACAATAATGAATATCACCTGAGAATAATACTGTCACTTTCACTCCGGCTCAACAAATCTGCCTTTATTATATGACAAGGTGCAAGCATGAAGCATGAATGAGTGCTCAGCCTCGCTGGGGATGAATATACACATTTTGAAGTGTGTTCAGCATGCCAACATGCTTAGAAAGTTAAAATGCAAATGAATGATTTAAACTCTGTTAGTTTAAGTATGATTTAAGGAACTCCAACTCTTTATATTCCATGGTGGGGTTAGTTTATCTAGTGTTCAGTCTGTCCCGTTTCTGAGGGAGTCATTGTTGATTTTAATGTTTTTCTTTTTACTCATTTGCTGTCCTGGGGATGCATGTTTTCTAAAGTTCTATTGCTTAGGCTGAAAGACCAGATTTCAGACTTACACAGATTTGTAGTCATTGGCTTTAGCTTTCGGTTCCGCTGTGCCAACAGGAAGTGAGTGTGTAGGTGCAGGGATGTGTGACGGTAAGGCTGCTTTCTCTGGCATTTTCCTGCGGTTCAGTGGAGAGCGCTCGAGGTGCCTCCGCTCAGTTCCTGTCGGTGACCTAGATCCAGAACTGCACACAGGCAAAGGCTTAAGAGTGGTTTTCTTTGGTGAGAAACATGGAACACCTCAACTGCTACTAGCTCGACATCGCAGAATGACAAACAACAAGGAAGAAATTCTCGGCACGTCATAAACAGCCGAGAGACGGGAACTTACATGCCAGCTGGCCGGACAGGCAGCGCAGATGGGGAAATGGTTTGCTCTCTGTCAGGGGTCTGGCCAGCAACTTGCCCCGGCATGTCTGCAGGCCCCTCCGCTCGCTCCGCGAGGGGCAGCAGGGGCGCGGGGAAGTCTCCGGTGGGAGATTCACAGGACAAATCCCCACTAGTGGCGTACAGCAACTCCATCTGGGTGGTGGTCCGTCTTCGAGCCTGAGGGGACAAAATAGTTTGGACCATCCACAGCTGACGTGCAAGTCAATTATGATGAAAATATGGCATTTCATTTGGATTAAAATGAGTAATTTCTGACAAAGTGGACGTTGCAATTGCCTCATACTATACCTTTCCTCTCGTTCTGGATTCGCCACATAACTTCATTAAATCCGATGCCAGTGTGCTGAAACAAACAAAGGATGTTCAATCAGTTACTCTCATTATATTGTTACACTTATCATATTCTTCATCTGATGAATAAACAAGTAAATTCTACTCTGTTTTTCCCACTTTAAACAGTGCCAAATGACTGCTTACTTTGACACAATACAGTTTACTATTGAGTTTTCTTTGCAAAGCTCAGCTAATGTTTATTCGGGGGCCATCACAGGTACTGTGGATACAGTTATGTTACTGATAATCACACATCTTTCATGTTTGAGTAACAATTATTGGTGCAGTACTCCACCATTAAACTAAAAATCACTTAATCCATCCATTTCAGCGATAAAGGCATTACTATTCAATTATCAAGTTGAAATGTCAGTTTGCTGCTCTAATCCTTCCTGTGTATATTGTATTTTCTTCTCAAAAACCAAAACTTCCTCAACTGAGGTGGATATAAATGCCATGAGAACAAATGTATAAGTTAATTGACCCAAGGTAGCAAGCACAGAAACAATGTAAGCTCTGGCCAGGACGTTTCATACTTTACAGAACTTAAGAAGTGCATGCATGTTGGCTTTTGTGCATCAACCGCGTTCGCTTTAAACTTCAGACAAATCACAGAAAAATCCTGCTAAGTTCTCCCAAACAAGTGCTGCAAAAAAGAAAGAAAAAAAAGCCTAACGCTATTGTTTTCTCACTTTGGTCTTGTGGAGTTTGTACACACATTTACACATGACAGTAATATCAAACTAGAGCTTCCTCACAGCACAAGCCCCCACGATGGTTTGATCCACAGGGGTACAGTGAGTACTAATCCCACCTGCTGCTACACGTAAAACGCTGACATTTTAGTCGAAAAAAAAAAAAGCCAAAATAACAGCTTGACTATAAAAAGTGCTTTTTTGTTATTGATGTAAGCAAAAGAGAGAGCAAGTCTTTGTTTACCTGCCCTCTGTGGCCGGACTGGGGGAGGATTCGTCACTGCTGCTGTCGTCTCCATTCTCTGGAAGCACGCACACACATAAACACATAAACACACACATAAATCGCAGAATCTAAACTTGGTATATTTTCAAGACCATTTGGAAAGCTGAATGTTGCAGAACATTCCCAGTTCATAACAAGGACAGGGTTCACCGGGGCTAATGCAGCAAAACAAAGGGTGATAATTGGGCACATGAAGAATGGAGAAAGCATGAAAGAGAGAATGGACACAAACACCAAAGACGCAGGCACGCGAACGTCTGTGCACACAAGAGCAGGTCCAGTTTTTACTGCTGGTAAGTTTTAGTTACTGCTGTCCTGGTCAGGTGGGGCCGGTGCCGGCTAGCAGGTGAGGGAACAGGTCATGCACAATATGGCAGAATTACTTAAATCAGGGTTAGTTTTATTTTTTATTTAAAGGAATGGGATGCACTCGATGCACACGACAGAATGTCTTCTTTTATAATATTAAAGGTTTATACTTTAAACTTCCATATTCACATATTGGAGTGCTGCAAAATAACAGTTTTAGTCTACTTTAAATTAAGCCGTTTTACTGGAAATCCTGTCGTGTGCATGTGCCTTGGTCCATTAAACATACTTGCTATCGATCCTTTACTCACCTGGTGACCAGTAACCTAACTCTGAATTCACAGCAACACAACAGAGGAAACAAACAGAAATCAAAATCAAAATCAAACCCAAAGATGATTAAAGTGGCCGTTCTTTATTTCACCGACTAAAGTTTTCCTTGATATTTTGACGAAGTTTTGTATTCGACAACAAGAACCATATATATGTTTTTTTTATTTGCAGAGGCCTGTAAAATAAAGTGTAGCCACAAAAGAAAAGATGACTGAAACGGTGATTGACGTGCTGAGGCCGGCCGGCGTGGATCTGTTGGGCGTTGCGTACCCTGCAGTGCGCTGCCCAGCAGCGCGTCCAGCTCCGGGTTGATCTCCGCTTTCTCCTTCAACATGTGGAACAGCAGCTGGTTCTGCGTAGCGCTGTTGATCTCCGTCTGCTTCAGCCTGCCCTCCATCACCTTCAGCTGGGAATCCTTCTGAGCTGCCTGCAGACCCTGACAACAAACATGCACCATATGTTAGAAGAAGTCTCTCTCTTTTCTTTTTTTCTTTGGGGGGGGGGGGTAATGTGCGTATTAAAGCGATAACGATGTCTTTAAGGTTTCGTGTGATGTTGTAATCACTTCAACATCTTCCTGTGGGCTGAATGCGTTTCCTCGGCGCACCAATTAGGTTTCATCAAACCTAATCAGTTTAATCTAATGGAAACTTAATTTAATCGAGTTGTTCCATTTAAAGTCTTGTTGAATTCAATCTCATAAAGGAGCCCTGGCTATGGATACAAACACATTGAAGGGAACCAAACTGATACACTGGTATTCCAAATTAAACCATCAGGTCAACTTATTTTGAGAGACAAAAGCTCCAAGTAAGAAAATACAATCCGTTATATATTTCTGTGACCCATGCTTGCAACCTGGCCTGTTGTACGTGTATGAATGCAAACAATCCAAGTACAAACAAGTAGCACAACAACAGCAAAGACTTTCGATTAAGAGGAGCCGCAGGTACCTTATTGATGGCCATTGTTGTGAAATGGTCCAGAAGGAAGCGAGATTCTGACAGATTGCATGTGCTGATGACCGCAGCGATGTCGATTGTATCGCCTTCCTCCTGCAACCCGGAACAATAACACAGTCAGTTGGTAGAAAATACATTTATTAGTCTTCTCAGATTTATAAGTTGGCATTTTCCTGTCCATGAATCCATGTAACTGCTTTACAGCTTCATTCTGAGTTGGGCTGAGGGGAGTCGAGTCCATCATGAGGGATACACTCTACACACACATTCAGAGCTACGGTCAATATATAGACAACCAGTCACAAAATAAGCATGACCCATCTTTGGACTTTGAGTTGCAATCCCATTATAACCCAAAGGAAACCCACACATGCACAGGAAGAACAGGCAAACCCCATACAAGACTGAGCCGGAATTAGAAATTATGGTTTTTCTTTACATATAGCACTCAGGATTGCATATCAACAAATAAAACAGCTCCTCCGCAGTAGCCAGAAAATCCAATTCATCAGGGTAATGCCATTTCCCAGAATTCAATTATGATGAAAAGAAAGAAATACCTACTAATAAGTAATGTTCTATTACAACACTTTTTTTAAAAGCACAGAATGTATTGTGAGTGTATACCCAAGTTTTGTGAGTTGTAGACTTTTCATCAAGACTTAAACGATGTTTCAAATTAAAAACAATTATCCCGCAGGAGACAAATTCTGTTTCCCGTGTCCGATTGATCCCAACAGCCTTGAACAATAACATGCTTTAATGTGTGAAACAGCCGGGGGTTTTCCAATCAAGTAAAAATTACTACTCGGAGTAAGACTACTCATGTACAATCTTCTGCGGCTTATCCTCCCACGGAAGCTTTTCCACGTACGAACCGATCTGCGGTCCACACAGGGACCACCCACACAGGGGGTCCGCAGCACAACAGATGCGCTCACACATCTTTGGATAACACAGCTTTCTCATTAGTGGCTGCAGGGTTACAACTGATGAATAATTGCACAGTTAAGCCCATTTGACAGTGGCCATACATCTCTGAAAGCCAATGCACTCTCACTTTTTTCCTGCTCCCGTTTAACTCCAAAACTGCTCACTTCAGAAGGAATAATTACACACTGGAGGAGCGTCAGGAGCTTACAAGTGAGGGAATTTACCTTATTACATGCCGCTGTGCTTTGGGCTACAGTTATTGGCGAGTGCTTGTTGTTTTATCGAGTCACTGTGGTTCTGACAAATGTGAGCCTGACGGTTGTTTGTCAAAGTGGCGCCCGGAATGTCCGGAGGTGTTTAACTGTGCAATTATTTCCTGAATTGACGGAGGGTTACAACCTGATGCCGGCCTGTTGTCGCTAATTTGCAGTGACTGACTTTGCATTCTGTTATCACCTCAACATACACAAACGTTTCTGAGGAGTAATCCGATTCCTCTCACCTTGGCCTCCTCCATCTGCATGATGTTGGCCTGGCAGTCAGCAATGCTGTCATTGATGTAGTCAATGTTGGCGCTGAGAGACTCCAGCTCCTCGCTCAAGGAGGCCAGGGAGCGGTCAGCATCTGCTCCGTCCACCGTCATCTTCTCTCTCTTCCTTGACACTCGCTCCCTCCGCCTCGTCAGATCTTCCCGTTGCTGGAAACACGGAGAGGACAGGCATACATGTAAGAGTAAGTCATGTTTATTCTTTGGATGCAGGAAATATTAAAAGATATTTTGGATGACGAAAGTCACCGACACTGAAGGAAATCCTGCAAATAATTGTTTTGCTTCATCCTGCCCATAATATTGCGGAAAATTATTGTACTTATTTAATCATGTTTTTATGTGCACATTCATTAAGACTTCAATCACGTTCAAGACAAATAATTCCAATAAAATTAGAGCATCTTTCTCCTATGTTTTCTTGACTATTCCGAGTTAATATACCAGCAGCTTCTGTTTTGTTTCCTTAATGTTCAGGTTGAGTGTGATTCTGGAGCTACAAAGAGCTCCATGTTCAGATATACATCTCAAGATAGGAGCAGGGTGCCCCCTGCTGGCCACTCATTAGGACTACACCAGGCTAGAGGTTGACCCAGGTCCCAAAGGAGACAATTCATCCTTCTCTATATCTCCTCTTTGCTGTCCATCTTGCCACTGTAGCCCCACATGGACTGTGAGGAAAGGATGATCAATGGATGAATTTTGTTTGAATGTTCTTATAAATATATATGTATGTGTATCTCTTGTTTCTGGTGCACATTGGAAAATCTTCCATCCCTGTAAATGGACTTCACCTTGTATTTACCCTCTTTATCATCTCAAAGGTGTTTTCTATGCTTGGATTAATCACATTCATGCACACTAAGTGTTTAATCACCATTAGGAGCAATAAGGTGTTCAGTGTCTTGTCAACTTTGGTAAATGGACCAAGATGTGATTTAAACCATCAACCTTGAGCTGCAGTGGTCCCAAGCAACATGGCCAATAGATATTTTAACATCCAACTTTCCACCTTCCTACAGCTCTTAGGAATTATTGTTGGCTCAGGTCCCCAACAATCATTTTTGGGAGACATGTTTGAATTGGTGCATTATAAATAAAACAATGAAACTGAAATGAATAGAACTCTTAACTGTCTCTACATGAAATGAAGCAGCACAATCCTGCTTCTTTGAATTAAAGTAATTTAACAGATTGTATCTTGTGTGTAGGGCTATGAACGTGTCCTTATGAAATGTGATTCTTCACATCCATCGCGTTACCTTCAGTAGTCGGTTCATGTCGGTCTCCATGTTGGAGATGGTCATCCTCTGCATGATGACGTCACTGACTCGTCTTTCAAGGGATTGCCACTTGGCTCTGGCGGTCTTGTTGAGGTAGATGCTTCCCATCCGTACAGGGACACTCCTGATATGAAAAACAATTCCTTCACGACGGTTCCGAGACAAACTTGAGCTTGTAACTCACGCACAGCCTCTAGACAGGCGTACCTGGCGCCGTTGGAGGGGTTGGATAGTTGCTGCCGTCCTGGGATGGCTCTGTGTGAGGGGTCCTGGTGAGGCTCCGGGGTGTTCGCCTTCCTGCTCACCTTTCCAGACACGGGCCTCGCCTGGCGCCTCAGAGCTGTCACCTGAAAACATGAGCGGGAAGTTCTCCACATTAGAAGAGAGAGCGGAGGTGCAGAGTTCGAAGCCAGGGAGAAAGTGGGAGTTTCACCTCCTCGTTCTTCCTGCGAAGGATCAGCTCCTGTTGCCTCTTCTGAGCCTCCATCTGCTTCAGCTGGTGCTGAAAAGGTTTTAGAGAATGGAAAGATGAACGATGCAAATGAATCAGCACAGAAAAAAAAAATGAAAGAAAAAAAACATTGCTAGAAATGAGAAGTCTTGGCTGCTTCCACTTGTCATACTTCTGCTCTGCGCTGGTCCTTCTTCAGAGACGCAATCTCTCTGTTCCTCCTGCATTCGCTGGCCCGGTTCCTCTCCTGCTGCTCCTTCATCTGACGCATCAGCGTCACCTGGTGGACAAAAAGAAAAACACCACAGCAGCAATCGGCATTTAAGAGAGTCTGAAGAGAAACAAATTCTTGGTAAATTACAGGTGAATTTCAAAATTAAATTGTCTCGCTCTACTCAAACCTCAAGTAATATAATTAACAATGATGCAATAATTATTCTCTTCAACTTTAATAATTTGAGATATTTTTAGGAACTGAAATGATCAAAACTAAAACAAGAATTCTTGAGACGTTTCACTTTATGTGCAAGAAATCTCAATATAGAACATTTGCATTAAATTATGGGAGAAAATAACCTTTCTATTGAATTCAAATTATCTGAGATGCATTGTATATGGTAATCCATCAATAGATTATAGATTGCCATAAGTTTAAACACCACTCTGGGGATTTTATAGTTTCTAACATGTATGAGAGTTAATTTAATTGGTTGTTGCACATACTTAATGCCGGAATAAATCACACGTCACTGGCCATAAAAACACCTGAGAAAATGAGGTCGTTTTTATTTTTGGACACTTTGGGTTGTGTACTACGTTGATTTGTTGGTCTATTTGGCTGATAAAGAAAATGTGACAATGCAAACGGAGCAGCGGAATGAAGGTTTTACTTTGGTCTTCTTCATCTCGGTCACGTCCAGCTGAAGCTTCTTGAGCTGCTTCTCGTACTGCGACTGGTTCTTCAGCAGGCGGGCGTGCTCCTTCTGGGCCGACTGGAGCTTCTGCATCTCTTTGTTCATGGAGCTCAGCTTCCTCTCGTACTCCGCTTTGATCTTTTTGGCCTTTTCCTCCGAGCCCGTCTCCACTGAACCTGTAGAAAAGAAACAATCAGCAGGTCTTCATTCAATCCAGTTGATGTCTGTTGTTTGAGATTGGGCTTGGACGGGATGATCTATTGCTGTCTCACCCATGTTGTGCAGCACTTTGTCCCTCTCCAGCTGCGTGTCTCTGATCTTGTTATGCAGCATCGTGAGCTTCTGCTCGTACTGCTGCTTCAGCGTGTGCAGCCGCCGCTGGCTGTTCTCCAGCTCGTCGATCAGCTTCTGCTTGATGGCGATCTCGCAGGTGATGTTGGCGAGGTCAGCTTGGACGTTTTCTGCACACAAACACACGTGGACAATGATCCAGGCTCTTTTTTTATTTTTACTGTTAAGCTGAAGCTTAAAGATCGACTTTACCTTTCTCATCCAGCTCTTCAGAGTCGGACTCATCTGACATTTCCTCGCCGGCCACATCTGAGTCGTCGTCCTCAGCGTCTGCGTCTTCGCCCTCCTCGTGATCGCTCCCCTCCTGATGAAGTGAACACCAGAAAACAACAAATACTCTGTAAATGTCGAGATATTGACAAAATGTAACAGATGAATCTTATGATTATCAACCTACCAGCTCGGGCTCCTCATTTCCTCTTTCTTGATCGTTGTCTGGGAATTCCTCTCTGCTGGCACTGTGTGAGAAAAAGAGGTTCAACCACTTGATGTCAAGCGCACCTCACATGGTTTGGATTTGGATTAACAGCATTTGAGATGATGACAATGAGAGTTAAAGGACACATGCTAATGATTACACACTTCAGATCATGAAGAGTTGTGGGATCAATGCTGATTAATGAATGATTTCATGGCGATTGCACAGAATGGGACACAACGGGACTGATGACACGATTAAACGATCACCATTGATCGGCTACAGGCATCCACATTGCAAAATCATATCACTGTCGAGAGGGACGGCCGCACACTGCACAGGCCTGCTGACCAGATACCATGGACAAGAACATATACACATGATTTTGATATTTTGATTATTTATGGGCTTTTTTTCCATGAAGTTTAAATTTTAAGCAATACCGGAATGTTCTTGTTTTAAAACCTGCCGTCCAACAGATCTTTTCTATGCAGAGCTTGCATGTTCTCCCTCTGTATAAGATGAACATTTCTCCCAGAAATCATGAAATAAAATAAAATTGGTGTGTCTAAATTGTGTGTAAATGAGCTACATGTGTTAGCTCTATGCACTGGCGGCAGTTTCATTAATAACTTTTATGGTCAGAACTTTCTCAAATGTTCTCAGACATTAAGATCTCAGCGCTTTACAGTCCTGAAAGCATCCTGAAGATCTCTGCTCAACATACTACTGTCCTGTAGAAAGGAGCATTATTATCAATGATTTAGAATACGATCTGATCAGCATCTTGCAGTGTGCAGTACGAGGGAAGCACAGCTAGAACAGGGGGTTAGGAGGAAGAGTTTAGAGCTGGTTAAAGTATCTGCTTTCCCCCAGGAGTGTAAACCGCCTGTCGGTGCAGAAAAAAAATTAGTATCAGTCACTGTGGGAAGTTGGAGAGCAAGATTTGGGTCAACAATCAGCTGAAATCATTTCAATGAAATCACAAACTGGAGCGGCCGACAACCAAATCAGTTTCAGATTCTGCACTTGACCCAATTCTGGATGGGAAATAGCAAACCTGGCGGACTCAACCTCGTGGTGGTGATTCTCCTCGCATCGCTGCAGTCTTCAGAGAGGAAGGGCAGGGGTGAGGGTGAGGAGGTGTGGAGGAGGAAAAGGGAGCGGACAGGCCGCAAAATGTGGGCGAGGGAAAGGAGGTGAGGAAAGTTTATAAGACAGCAGAGACAGAGAGAGTGAGGCACAGCAGCGAGAAAGTCCAGGCGAGAGCTGACAGACATAGTACAGTCAAAATGATGAGTAATATGGAGACATTAAAGACTGACTTAAAAAAAAAAAGTGTGTGTGTCAGAGTATGGTTTGAAGCTGGCCTTCACATGTAGAGACAAAACATGTATGTTGTGCACACACACAAGTGAAGGGTGAGTTATCACTGTGCTTGGATATTTCAAGTACAAAGATGCACCACTTCATGTCCATCATACAATCAAATCCCCCCCACCATGTGATGTGAAAATGACCAAGATCACACATTTGACCATTTCTAGTTTACTAAATGAGCTTCAGCTCCCCTTTCATACATTATTGAGTACTGCTGTCCTATCAGCGGAGATTAATGCATCACAGAGATGCCCTCACTGGGAATAAATGATGTTTTATTGAAGCGAATGGGCCAAACTGTGATGTTTATACTATCTTACAAGTCATACAAAAATATTATTTTATTTATTTTCCTTCAAGAAAACACAGAGATGCAGAGGTTACCAAATATACTAATCTATATGATAACTGTCATTAAATGTTGTAAATCCAGCTCCTTTAAATCGAGGGTAAACTGCTGATGCCGGAAATCAGGAGATAATTACCCACAACACACGAGGCCACACACCAAGGCATTGGAAACATTAAAGCTCTTCACTGTGTATCTCTGACACCGTCATTCTGAAGGATCTTGATAGTTTAAATGTTTTTTTTAGTGAGTTGAGGGTTACTGATAGCATCAGCAACACTCAAAGTGGCCTTGATTTAAAAAAAACCCCCAAACAAACAAACCGGGAAAGCAAGAAAACAGCCATGGTCTCGTGGTGTACCTCTTTTTCTTCTTCTTCTCCTTCTTCTTGAGTTTCTCCAGGTCTTTCTTTGCCATCTCAATGACCTCGCTGGCTTCTTTCTCGGGGGCGAGGAGGGCTGGGGAGAAGGAGGCGGGACCGGTGTACAGCGAGGAGCGAGTGGAGACACGGGACAGATTCTTCCGGAGGTTCTCGTTCACGGCCTCGCTTTCAAACAGCTTGGCCCTGAAGAACCAGGAGAAAGCCAAAAACAGCATTTCAGTTGTTTTTTACATGTGCTAAATAGATAAACTCGAGTTAAAAGTTAGGAATCTGTGTCATTATTGAATAACAATGATGCTCGAGTTCATTGTTTGGGTGGCAAACAAGTCAACCAATCATTCAATCTTTATTCAAAAGGCACCGTACAGAAAATAAAACACAACTCAAAGTGCTTCATGATTGACGATTGCAAACATACACATCTGCACAAATATATTAATGCTTACATATGAAAGAGAAATAAGTCTTTGTTCATACCTAAGCTCCTCGATTTCTTTGATATAGTTCTGTATCATGTTACCGATTTCTTCATTGCCTTCACCTGGAAGCAGAAGGGATGGATGAAATTTTTTAGTGAATTCAAACGGGGAAAAAAAAAAACATGTATGGGAGTAAAAAAGTTCACCAGCTGTGGCAGGATTCGGCTTTGGCACAAGTGTGCATTAAGAGATGCAATGATATGGGAATTTATCATATCTCATCAATGATTTATACCCCAAAACATCTGTTTAAGAAAAGATAAAAACTATAGTTTTAAAGCTTAAAAAAAAAAAAAAAAATTATTGAATCTAAATATACATACAATATGTACACGATATACACAAACTATTGAACTGAAATTCGTTTTTAAGTTTCCAAATACAATAAAACAAAGTTTAATTTGACTTTTAAATGGAAAAAAAAAAACCTAAATAAAAACTTTTTTTTAATATAATTCATGCTGTGATGACTTGAACACTCCATCACGTTTGGACTATCCTTCAATTGGATTTGGGAAGTTTGAACACGTTATCATGAATTTTAAGAACATGACTACGGCATAAGATTCATATTCACACATAAAAACTGCCAAGGAACTAAAACTACTACTGAGGTTGTTGAAAACCTTCATAGAGGGAAATATGACAGGAACTTGTGGTTTTTGTGAACATTTCTGAGCATGTCCCACCTGCTTTGGCCAGGGCCTGGTTGGCCTGGTCACTGAGGATGTGTGTGAGTCTGGCTCTCTGGGCGTCGATGGTCTCCTGCATGGCCTTCACTCTCACTCGCAGGTTGTTGTTCTCCGTCTGCAACATGGAGTTCTCATGGACCAAGTCGTTGATGCCCTCCGTGCCGTCCTCGCCCACCATGCGCTTTCCCTACACAGGAAGAGCAACCGTTGTGAAATAAATACTCGTTGAGAGTCGCACTTCCCAAATCTCCCGCGTTCTCTGATGCAGGTCTTCTCACCGTCTTGTACTCCATCAGCTCCATCTGCAGCCGGGCGATCTCCGTCCTCAAGGCGCTGATCTGCTGGCTGGCTCTGTCCTGGTTCACCATCACCTTGTTCTTGATGTTTCGGGCCCGGTTGGCGTACTTTAAAGTGTTTAGGGTCTCCATAAAGTCGCGATCCGATGGGCTGATGCAGGCGATCATGACGGTTTGACTGTAGTGATCGGAAAGTGAAAAACACTGAACATTGACGTCCCTGATTTAATCCCCGTAAACAGTGGATCAACATGATTTAAATTTTGTCAAGTTGTAATCAAGCAGCTAAATAAGATTTTGTTGTTATTCACCCCAACTGAGTACACACTTTTCTTTTTATTGTAGAAAGCAGTACAACCACAGCTCTTTAAAAGCCTCAATACTTGATTTCGAAGTCCTTAAAAAAAGAAAATGTTCAGATAAACAGTGTTTTAGGATTTCCTGTGAGTTTAAGCTGCACAGACCTGTTGCCTCCGAGCGAGTCCTGTAGGAGGCGGGTCAGTTTGGAGTCTCTGTAAGGCACGTGAGTGGAGCGTTTGCTCCTGTCGCCCAGAGCACTGATGACGTTTCCCAAGGCAAGCTGATGCAGGAGAGGCGGGAGGGGCGAGGGACAGAGAGAGAGAGAGAGAAAGAGAAAGAGAGACATTTGCCAGTGAAAGTGTTGAAGTGGCCTTCATACCTCTGTGGGAAATTCACCAGTGATGAGATTGAATAAAGATTTAGGCTCATGGTCCACATCTGAAATCTAATAATTTGTGAATCTGGCGTTTCTCCAATGCAGGAAAATGTCAAACTTGTGAAGGGCCAGGCTTGCCCACCTGGGCTGTGTGCTCTCACAAAAATAAGCACCAACTTACATCCTGGCCAGTAGGGGGCTCCATCAGTCTACTGAAAACCTCAACATGAATTCCTCAGCCAGGTTAGATGATCAAGGTCTCACCAGTCCACAGTTGATGGAGATGCCCTCTTTGGCTCGGTCACCAGTTGCTCCGGTTCTCTTCAGCCTCTCTGAACCCGCCAGATCCACGAAGTGAAACTTGGCCGTCAGCGTCTCAAACTCATCAATCTCTGAGTTGTTGGCCAGGCGGTTATCGGTTTCATTATCCTGGAAGGGAGGGGATTGCAAATATAAGAGAACGCATGTTTCCAGCAGATGTCGGGGGTTTTTTTTTCACTCAGCGGCACAGACTTTGTGCATATGACAATACGAACGTTGTTATCGGGAGAGCAGACTCGGACTTGGCACAGGTGGATGGTGAAGATGGCGTGGGAGCGTGAACTCTGGACGTTCATCTGGGTGCTGGCGGTGGTGCGAGACAACGCGCCCAGCTTCAGACACTGCATCATCTGTCAGCACGACGGGGTGAGATACACAATCAGCGTACAGACAAGTGCATACATAATGATAAGATTCAAAACAAACTGTTCCATGTACAGATTCAGTCTTAAGCAACCGTTACAATCAAAACTGCCATTGTTGACCTGCTTCTATCAGCAGCATGCATATAATACATGAAACAACAGTACTTCAATAATAAGCTTCTATGAGAAGTGGCCTCGAGGTTAAACAAGCCGTTTGATGAATCGTCATCTTGATCGGACACTGCCACAGGTTAAAAAAAAGTCTAACGAAAACTTCAGGGCCTCATTTTTTGGTTTATTCATGAGTCAGAAACAGTAAAAGGTGTTGGTCAGATCACTTAAATTGGATGCTATGCATATATTAGTTGATTAATGATTAAAATAGCCAAGATAAGACTGTCATTGAAGATGATTAAAAATAAGAAATCAAGTTTCCATCATATTCTGATTTTAAATTTAGGCTCAAGAAAGAATAATATTTTTTTAAACATTTACTTGAAATGTTTTACTTTGTGTCAGCACTGTGTCTTAGATCAAACTCGTAAGAATTTCCCTCTTCGATCAATGACATTCCGGTATTTGTATTCTACCTATTCTATGGTGATGGAGCTTTATCTAAAATCAGATGTAAGCCACGTCTGCTCAACAAATCCATGGCACGAGAAAAAAAAAAAAACATGATAAAAAGTGAACCAGTTGAGGATACAAGCCTGTTTTGTTGTTGGTGGTCTTGTTGTCAAATTAGACAATTCCACAAAGAAATAAAGATAAACTGGTGATCATGAGCCAGTGGAGCTGCTGCTTTTGACAGTTTTCTTTAAATATGCATCGTATGCACTGCCGGCCCAGTAGGCGTCCTAAACGTTGTCCTTTAGTCACGCTCGCGCCAGTTTAAGCTTCAGTCAGTGCTAAGTAAATACAGCTGGAATCACTGAAAAATAAGGCGCAATTGCAGACGGACGCAGCCATCGGAACGTGTCGGAGTGTTAACGCTGACCTCGGCTGCAGAGGTGACGGTGCGGGTGGTGACCCCCACGGTGTAAATGCCTCCGGTGGCATCCTCGTGGATCTTGATGTTGGATCTCTGCTTCCTGGCCTCCAGATCCCGAGTGGAGTCGAACAGGTCCAGCACCTCCTCGTTATAGAGCTGGAGAGGAAGTCCGAACAAAACGCATGCAAGACATAAAAAAAAAAAAAAGTTTTTAAAAATTGATCTTTGCGTGAATGATTAGCTCGTCAGTGGCACGGCTGTGCTTCATTTCCCACCCTCACCTTCTCCCCTCAGCTGTTTGCTCACCAGCTGTTAGCAGCCACTTGTTGGCTGTTAAAAATAAAGCCAGGAGCTGACCCCCAGAGACGGACTAATGACACTTTAATGGCAGTTGGGTCATCTGGGCACTTTAACAACCTGAACACATACGCCCTACACCCGACCTTTGACCTCTCGCTGTCTGCATGTTCTGACGGTGTCTGACTGATGGATTTGAAGTGGTTTTCATGTTTGCATTTCAGATTGTGCTGCAAATCTCGATTTGAGGTCTTCATGTCTGACAGTTGCTGTGTCATGCTTTGTGAGCTCATCCAGTTTTGCGTGTGTGTGTGTGTGTGTGTGTGTCTGTGTGATTTGCACCTCCAGGAACTGCGCGTTGATCTTGAACTCGGGAACAGGGCGGCCCTGCTCTGTGGCAGCCTGTCTGCGCTGCTCAATGCCTCTGAACAGGTGGTTAACGGCCCGGGGAATGATGCCCAGCTCATCTTCTCCTATGTTGACGTCGAAGCCGGTTCCCATGGTGTAGGTCTTCCCCGAACCCGTCTGCATGTAGACATAGGGAAATATATAGCAATGTGAAATGAGAAATCTCCTGCTCCTGTCTGTATACACCAGAAAGCACCAGAATCGACATTAGAGAGCGTTGGAATCAATTTGTCACGTCGGTAAAATTGATCAAAACAATCCTCCTGACTAGGATCCCTCAAGTCTTTGGGGTTTGGGGGCTGGAAAAGGGGGATGGGCAGCAGCTCCATGAAATTTAGGCGTGATCACCAGGGTGACAAAAAGAGGAATGCAACTTGGGGTTCAAATTCAGACGTCACCCGCTGCTGAAAGGAGACCGTGACAGGAGTGTGTATATGTGTGTGTTTCTGTGTTGATGGATGAGTGTGTGCATGAGAAAGTTGGTGTGTTTTACTCCACAAGTGCACACCTGTGTGATGGCCACATTCATGCACTCGTCTTCTTTCTGTGAGAGTACACAGAGTCACTCGCGCTCCATGAAAGGCTCTTTGACGGGAATATAAGGCGCGGGGAACAATGAGAGGAGAGAATAATGGAGAGAAAGCAGAGGAGCACAGAGGGAGATTAAGAAGAGGGAGGCTCACAAATGTTTCTTCAAGTAGAAAATGTCTCTTCTTTTACACTGGCCTTCTATTCAGCTTTAACTTCAGTTTGTCGATGAAAAAAAACCTTGAAATACTTCAAAAAGGTCTTTTCTTTCCTAAATAGCTATTATGTTGGTGCACCTGCTTTTAGATTCTTCTATCACAGATAATCCATATTGTTATTGCATTCAGGAAAAAAGAAGAGATACATACAAAGAACATTGGAAAATGTTTGGATATTAATATGTGAATCTAAAGATAAAGTACAGATTGGCCTATAGTGCACGTTATCCTTCAGCATGCTACACAACAGCTCACTTAAGTAAGGTCTAATGTACAGTCAGTCCTCAAGACAACAACAAAAAAAGAAGAACTTTGGTCTGCAAAAACACAAGCAGGACTGATTTTTCCCTTTTATTAAGCTTCCATATCCCATAAAGCAAAGTTAACGGCTTGAAATGATGCATTGTTGGGTGATTTCATCCGTCAAGGAACATGTGGAGCTTAGGACACACCCTGGACATCAGTCCGTCAGCGAGCTGTGTGTGTATTCATGTTGCATGGAATCTGAAGTCCGCCACAAGTTGGAACGCAAGGACGCATATTTGATCTTCTAGAGAGGAAGGTTAAAGCAACCCAACATTGACTTTCAATTCTCATGCAACCCCCCCCCCCCCAGGAATGACGCTCATGAATAAAGATTTACTTGGGGGAAAAAAAGAAAACCTCTTCATACAGACTTTAATGCTTTCAGGAGTCATGTTGGTGTAGCACACTTTTAAGATATGCTCTGATATAAATGTTTTCAGCCCTGGTATGAGGTGAAGTGGACTGTTCTCACTTGATTGTGTAATAAAGTGCTTCTTCTATCACTCCATATCAGCCCCGTCTATCACAGCCAATATAAAGGTGGAGAGAGAGAGCAGGCTGCAACTTGTCAGCTGCTCCGACGGAGCTGCCGAGGCCGGAGGCCTGTTCACTTCCGTATTACATGCCTAATGATATGAAATGAAATCAGCTTCATGTCACATGCTGCAATAAATCTTAAGATCCTGGAAGCTACTCCGATTCCTTGAGCCATGCAGCCTTGTGGGTATATAGTGCAAAAGTAAGAACCGCTTAAAGGTAACTGCTTTTTTTCGAGTTGTGTATTGACAAGAATTTGGCAATTCATTGCATAGCTCAGCTCAGGATATAGGATTACATGAAGCCAGGTATATTTTCAACACTGTAAGCAAGACTGATGTTACCACTGATTTTGGAGCAAAATCCCACCGCATCCACATGATTCGTTTGAATAGCTACTCCTCATGCAACATTTTTGAGCCAGGTTGCTCCCATCTGTGTTGAGGCTCATTTGTGGCTCTTAAATTGTCTGTTTGAGGGTTTGTGAATGTCTGTTGTGACGGACAGGTGACCTGTCTGCGTCCATCAGCTGCAGCCCCCAGCAACCCAAAGTTGGATAAAAGATATACGACTAGAAACCTTATTTCCATCAAACATTCTGGTATTAGCCTCCGAAATGTTGACTGACCTGTCCATATGCAAAGATGGTGGCATTATAGCCTTCGAAACACCCATCAATGAGAGTCTCCGTGCAGTGCGTGTAGATGGAGTCCTGCTGGGTGTCAATATCGAAGACATAGTCGTATGTGAAGGCCTTGTCCTTCCCCAGGACCACTTGCGGCTCCCCGGGCATCACGTACGTACAGATGTGACATCCTTCAATCTTTTCTTTGGCCAGCTGAGGACGAATCCTGGTGGACGGAGACAAGAGGAAACACAAGGGGTCAGTAATAATAGGTTTGGTTATTTAAGTCAAAATGGTCAGAATGTGACTGGTCAAAGGAGCTGAAGAGGGTAACTTTTCACCCCCCCCTGCCTCAAGGTGGAGGGGATGAGTGCAGCTACTGTGCAGCACGAGCATGTTTGTGTATGTGAAATCCACGCAGTGCCAGCACACACCCTGCACGCAGCACAGTGTGCTCACTGTTCAGACGCGAGGCCGAGCAAGAGCACTCTGGGTAAACAGTCCCGCCCTGGATTTTCATTTAGGAATTGCTCTGTCTGCTTTCCTTCAAATAAACACAATTTCCTTGGTCACTTTTCATCACTGGACATACATTGAGCCTGAAGAGGAAGTGGGCATATTAAAAGCAGAGCAGAGAAATATTTGGACATATTGGAGGCATTAACATTTTTGAAATATCCTTGGCTTTGATGGAACAAGCAAGATCCGAATGCAGCTGAAGGGTGTGATTGAAACATTAGGAGGCTTTTAACGTGAAACAGATACAGGAAGTTCCAAAATTTAGATGACGAGTGCCATCACGTTTTCATTTAGGATATTATAGGAGATTTAGGGGGAGAAATATCTAAAGGAGTTTGTGGTCATCTAACAAGACATGCTTCCAGACCAGGGAAAGAAAATTGATCAATAAGTAGTGTTATAAATTGTTTCTAATTGAAATACATGGAAATATGGTATTAATGTAACTATTAGTCAAGTACGTTTTAGATTGTCAGAAAGAATCGAAATTACCAGAGAAGAATTCATACAAACTTAATAGAACACCACAATGACCAAACAGTGATGTCTCAGGCTGTAGAACTGAAACAAGGTGCTGGAAAATGACATCATTTTCTGTACAGCTGAGTAATACTGGTGAATCACGGGCTCGTTTCTCTATAGACTCACAATATTACAATCTATAACCACATTTTAGTAAATCATCAATCACACTGCTGCACGATGCTGTAATGGTTAAAACGTGTGCATCCCAGCATGAATATCCTTGGTTTGAGTCCAGGCTTGGGTCCTTCTCAGGCTGGAGTTTGCATATTCTCCCAGTGAGTATGTGTTGGGTTTTTTGTGTGTTTTTTTTTACTTCCAACAGTCTTAAAACTGCCTGTCCATTTGAATTTGAGTGCGTGTGCCTAATGTGCGCAATAAGCCGTGTGTAATGGCGCCTGCAGATAAAGTTGATGTAACTGCAGCAGTCGGAGGGTTTAGATCATCTGAGCTTGCGGCGGTTTAATGGTAGGATAGTTAAGCAGGTACAGAAGTTGATCTGCATTAATCCATTTGGCCACTTTCCCAAAAGCCTCGACAGAGAGCTGTAATCCAGTGTAACAAAGGAGCCACTCTTCACAGCTTACAGTGAGGACATTAAGTCACTGGGTTATTGTTCACTTTGAGAGCAAAAGGTGGAAAAAAAAAAAGAGAGAGAGAGAAGAAATGTCAAATCCTGTCAAATGTAACCGAGGCTGCAGTTTTTGTGCATCCTGAGAAGACAGGAAGGGACTATCTGATTGTGCTTCTCTGCAAAAAGCAGTGACACGACATTCACTCTCTTGAGCTTCACGACATCCCCGGGGTCCTCCATTTACAAGAGGCCCAGAGTGGGCAGCAGAGGAGAAGAAATGTCTGAGTAAATGGGATGGAAAGATAAAGAAAAAAGAAGGCAAAGGACATGAAAACTGGACACTTAAAATGGTTACAGCAAGGAGACTGTCTAATCTTATCTTTACATAACAAGACCGATTCAATCATTTTAGACATAAAATAAGACAAGATATTCTTGCATGTTGTAATTTTCAATGTCAACAATAAAGAAACTAAAGATTTACAACATTTGGGTTATTTCAGGTGCCCTCTAGTGGCTGTGGTGATGACAACAAAAGCAATGTAGAGAGGAAGGACAGAAAATGCACATCATGACTGAAGCTGTAGAAGATCAGGTGAAACGTTGAGGCTTACAAATATACATGCAAGTCAATTTTGTATGTTGGTGAGAGAAATAGAATCTGACTAAAGGACTACGTTTCCCATCATCCTCTCATCACATATTTCTTAATACTTTTTGTGCATCATCCAGCCTAAAGTGGCCTCAGTGTTGCACCTCTATTTTGGGTGTTTCTTGGGTGTGTATGTGTTCACAACAACCACGAGTCCTGGCACCAAACGTGTCTGGAGAAAAGTAAGCAGGTGAGAGGTGAGAGGTGCGTCCTGCCGGCGTGTTATTAGCGAGACTGACTGACTTCGGTTGTGATTATCAGCTGGCAGGCTTCACTCCGTGGTTCAACCCAAAACACTCGTTTCTCCTGCCAGAATGAGGGCGGCCCTTCAACTCTGCAGACTGACAGAGAGCTAATCCACCTTCTAGGGTGACATGCACAGACGCCAGGAAATTTAACCCCCCGCCGCCTGCTTTTCGGTGCACATGTGAGAGCATACACACTCACGTTGATTCAACACAGTCCCCACACTTTTAGAGTATTGTGGGCTCTTGTGTCTTGTTTTACATACTGAAAGGAATACGGATGTCTTTCATTGCCATGGAGAGATCAGGGTCCCCTCAAATCCCAAGGCAGAGACGTTGCATAATGACTGTAACACATTAATCAGCCGAGTTCGTGGAAGCGAAGAAAACAGAAGATCTGGAAAGGGGAGGATTAGATTTATAGGTTGAAATTTGCAGTGCTTCTCACACGGCACATTTACACTGCATTTACACATATAGTAAAGTACTGTAACATTTCTGTAATGCAAAATCCAAGAAGGTTTTCAATCAAGAGAGTTACTGTTCAATACAGGAGTTACTATAATTGGAAACTCGAAAAACAAGTGAAAAAAAACCCCACTATTGGCAGACAAACATATGTAGTTTTTCCAGTTACTTTAGTGTCGTGAAGCTGGATAAGCAAAATACCAACACAACACCTCTTAACTGTATGCTGCTTTATTGCTACAGTCAGTGTTTCCTTGAAAATAATAATAAATGAGAAATCTATTAATTAAAAATAGAGTATTATACAGAAATAACATTCTAAATATAAATTGTATTTACACAGTGAGGCTGGAAGAAGCTGAGCAACTCCTTTTGCTTTGGAGTATAATGTTGCTTTCAACTGGTAACTGGATAATCACCAGTTAAGAAAGTCCTATTCACAAAGTTGGGAGCTTTCACATAACAGGAAGCAGACAATGAAACTAAAAATAACAAATAACTGCTTTTTAAGTCGATTTTATGAATAAACTTGACCTCTCCACACCTGGAAACACTGCCGTTTTGTTGTTTGCCTTATACAAAAGGCATTGCTTTATCCAAGTTACTCAAAAACAATTAAAGTAAAGAAATTAAGGCACAAATGCAAACACGTTTTAAGACGTTTCACTCGGTAGCTTGTGGTATTTCAGCAATAAAAGCTGGAAAATGGCAATACACCACACAGCTTCCCACAAAGAACAACTGGAGGAGAGTTTGAAGCGTCTGAGTTCAGAGTGATGAGATTGAGTTGACTGAATCCTTTAAGAGATGAAACACACACGCACACGCACACACTATACACCTATTCAAGCACACACATTAAGTTGGAGATTGAAGCATGCACACAGAGGGGCTTTGTGAGACCCCCCCCCCCCATGTGACATGTCCTGTTAGGCTCCTGCTCTCCTTCTCATTACTGCGATTACACTGACCGCTAGAGATAAAGTGAAACCTCCTCATTCACACACATACCATGAAAAAAACCAAAAAACAACCAAAAAAACAACAACCAAGAAACGAGATACCTTCATCCTGTTTTTAGATGTTAAAGTTCATTATATGAAGGTTGGCTAAAGACTTTCAGGGAAATTCACATCATGAGATCTCTTTGGAAACAACTGGGGTCGAGAATGACTCTCTCCATTACACTCATAAAACATTGTCCTGCATGCAAGATTTTTTCTGTCTGTGCCCCCTGAAGCTCTCTGGTCCCTCCGAGACCAGCCCAAGTAAATACATGACAGGAAGCAAGAGATACTAATATCGAAAAACAAGATGAGTCAGTGTGTCGCCACCATGCTGCCGATCTCAAACATCCTACGTTGACGTCACCCTGACGATCAAACCAATCAATTCACTCCCAAAGGAGTGCACTGATAATAACATTAGGAACAAAAGGACACTATTGGACCCCTGCCTAATTAATCTAATCTAATCCCGATACATCTGAGTGCAACCGGTGACTCAGCAGGAACAGAAAAGGAAGCGTCAGTCTCCCGAGGCTGCAGACAACCAGAGCTTTTCTCCAGAGTTCACAGCAGAGTCACCACCACATCATCACCTCACATCATCTTCTGTATTTTTAGACCTTCCAATACTTTGGGGGAATGACGGTGCAAGTTTACCCAGCTTTATCATCTCTGTGAGTCTTCTTCAGAAGGAAGTGGGAAATGTACTTGAACTGTGCTGCCAGACTATTACTTTGCTTCACTATTTATTATTAGGTTTTAAGAAAAAAAGATAAATACCCTCAAAATTACCCTCAAAAGCAAGAGAATTAAATATGTGCAAAACATAGATAATGTCAAAGTTAGTACACAAACTATGACAGCAGGATGCATGAAGCTTTTATAAATAAATGTATACCATTTAGAAAGATCTAAAAACCAAAAAAAAAAAAAGAAGAGTTGTTTTGGTTTGCAGCTTTCCAACAGATTTCATAGAAGTAAAAATAGCATGGTGGTATTTATGTAGTTATATCCTCCCTTCATACATCTTTTTTTAAGTTTCAATTTGTTTCAATGGGGTTAATTAAAGGCTCTGAGACACACTGAATTGTGGTCTCGTAAAAAAAAAAAAAAAAAAAATTCATGCTGAAGAATCCATGCCGACAGTTTTATAAAAAGTCGGATAATGTGCATGTGCAACCCATTTCAGAGCCAGATTTTTTTTTTTTTACTTTTTCTTAAGCAAAACGGCTGACTCAGCACTTCTACCATTTTTCTTTTTTAATTTACACGAGTATCTGTTAATTAAAAAAAACTAAACATTTTCAACGTTACAGTGGGATCAATCTTTGCTTGATTTGGTTAGACTTGGGAGCACAGTTATATTGTCTGGGTGTCCTGTCACAATTTACACGGGACATGTCAAACAAAAAGCCTCAATCACATGTGAGACTAAGCACCTGAAGAATGTCTGTAAGCGCTCTGATGGAGATGTGAGCATTTCGCCTTCTGATGTGCATTAATAGGGAGAAGTCACCACTTTTTTGTTCTTTCCATACTGTGAAATCCTGGAGTAACGCTGCATATAATAGCCGGTAGTAATTTCGACTGTACTTGTAAAAAAGTCAAACTAAAAAGAGCACAAGGCACAAGTGAGTGTAGAACAGTAGTTTTGGTATTAGACTAAAGGCAGAAGCTCTCATGTTGTAACAAGAAAGAGAGAAAAACATTGTGCATGAAAGTGGGAGTAAACCCGATTCATGTAAACTAAAATGGAACCATTTGCTGATATTATATGTCACATGAAGAATCACAAAACTTTTTTTTTTTTTTAACCATGTGGGGATTATGGAAATTAGACAAAAACGTGCAAACACTTAGTAACACAAACAGTGGATATGTAAACACATTTTCAGTGCTTCATATCGGACTTTCAGGTGCGGCGACAGGCTTTCCTTATGTAACAGCATGCAAACACACATGCAAAATGTACAAATATATGCCTCTTTCCAACAGAAAAATGCATTTGTTCATTGTGTTTTGTGCCGACCAGCTTAAATGTAAAATGTTCCTGTGGTTCTAATGGTCGCCTCAAGCCAGAGGAAGAATGACATGAACATAAAGAGACAAAGTAAGTAAAAAAAAAAAAAAATAAATAAAAAAACTGGTGAAGTCAGATGGAGTGCTGCTGTTTTTAGTAACAGCATCTACTGTGCGGCAGCTGATCTTGTCATGAAGAGCCCATTCATTGGACAACTCTCTCCAGCTACTTCTGTTAGTGGGAAGCTGAAAAGACAAGTGGCGTGGGGAAACTCGAGGCAGGGATCTTTATGGTAATGTGCAGGCTGCATTTTTAAAGCAATAAACCTCTCCATCCGGTCATTATTTTAAAGATGCATAGGAAAGAGCTTTCAGTGTGCAAAATGATCCACTGTTTTCCAACTTAGTCGAATGGAATCTAAACAGTAAAGATGTAAAGATGATCATGTAAAGAATCACCTGCTTTGTTGGCTTTCCAATCTTGATTTAAAAAAGCAATTAGCACAATTCTGAGTGGAAATGGTTGCGTATTCAGAGTTTTGCTACCAGTTAAGGCACAAATGTTCACAGTTTCCTGATAATGGGGGGTCTTGTGTTTCCATTCAGTCTAAGTGAAAGCTACTTCCTTGTCATTGAGTGGCGAGCGAGAAGAGTTCGGACCCCTCTGCAGAGAGAACTACTGTATGACAGAGACCTTGAATCCGTCTTTTCTCTCGAGTATGCAGTGGAAACGGAGGGAATCTGGGAGCGACGGCGGACAATGGAGGGAGGTCAGAACAGCCCAAGCGGGAAAAGGCGAGGGGAGGGGGGAAGAAAAACACAGTGTGGGTGGTGGGGGGGGGGTCTCTCTGCTGACACAACCTTTTGGAGCCGAACCCTCAGAATGGTGATTGACAGCCAGCCAATCACAGACCGTCGCACAAACCCAAAGCCTTGAAAAGATGCCACGGCCGCCATTGAGAGGGCTGACGAGCACATCCCATACGGGCTGCCAGGACGGGTCGCTGATCAAAGTTCTGACTGCCTCTAGGGTCAGAGGTCAGCGAGCCGGAAGGATGCTCGTCATCACGCTGAGCGGCAGTCGGACAGGGCACACGAGGATATCACACACACTCGCAGGGCTCCGGTGCCGATACCAGCCTCACGGAAACATTCCTTGTTGACAAAGGACAGTCGTGGCACACACGGGAAATGAAATGGAAATTCAGGATGGAAACAGCAAACGACTCATGTTCTGTTACCTTTTTTTTTTTTTTTTTTTTTTTTTAAAGCAAAGTCCTGAAACAGGAGGCTCAAAAAAAATGCAGCCACACTGAATCAAAAGCCACGCTTCTAGCAGAAAATTCCAGAGTGAATTAACCTCTGCTGGAGCGAGCTAGACAGAGGTTATTGAATATTTGGGTAAACGTGATATCGCATGACAGCAGCTGGCAGATGGCTTGCGAGCACGCTTCGCTTTGTCTCAGTTCACTTGGCTGGATTCATAAATATTCATCATGAATATGCTTGGATGGACACCGGATTATGCACACGCACACACATACACATGGCCTTTGCTACACCCAGCGGGCCTCATGGGAAAAGGGGGAGGGGCTTGTGCCGAGATGACCTCACAAGGGAGCCGGGGTGGTTTGGATCATCTGGATGTGAGAATTAGGGAATTGGATCCTAATTACTTTCATCATTTTTAACTTCTCACTTCCCATATTATGAACACATTGAGGTGCAGTTGTGAGCGAAAAGCATTACAGCAGCAACAAAATAAAAAACCACTTGAATAGTTTTCTCTGGACCTTTAGTTTATTGGAATTATTTGAGTGTTTTAGTGACTTTCTGCTGGTTATTGACTCTCCACTTCCCCGGCATTATTATTATCATCATTCGAATTTCAGACAATAGGTATTGATTAAAAACAGCACAAGTGGAAGCTGAAACGGAACGTGATTTATTCTTAAGAACTGACTTTATTGACCAATCAAAATTATAGTAGGTTTACTGCAAACCATCAGTCAGACAGTTTTGACAGTTGCAAACTATAAAGACTCACCATGTAGTTCAGATTGAAAGCATCTCGTGCTTACTGTCGATTTACCCCAACCGTCATGACTAATGTCCTATTTTTAGAACTGGTGGATGTAATGTGGCTCTGAGGTCGTCTCTGGGTGACGTCAAATACAACACGAGCACAATGATACACAACAGTGTCATGGGCATATTGGTAAACAAATGCATTTGCATGATAATGCATGGCGCCTGATCTGCTGCAGCACGCTGTGCCCTCTGTATGCATGTTACTTTGTCAAGTATTAAAAATAAGGGTTTAAAAAGTAAACATTTTTTAAAGCATTTACTCTGAGCTAGTTAAGGAGGAAAAGCCATCCGTGAATTGAAGAGTTAGCACGAAACTGGAGTCCTCTCCAGCTTGTTAGTGGGGACATATGAATTATTAAAGCTGTGCTGCATGTATATTGACAAACTAATATCCTCGGACAAATCGTTAACTTCTCGTAGAAAAGAACATCGGTGGAGTGGCTGAGCGTCGATGCACACAGACGGAGGAGTTGCATAAGAGGAGGGATGTGGACCACACGGTCGCATGGGGGATAACCCAGTAAACAGATCCAACAATGTACGAGTGAGCGGCTCCATCTGCGTGCTGTCAGGTGTGAAAAACATCTCTAAAAAACCTCCCCCCAAAAAACCACTAATGACAGCGGAGCAAACGCATCTCGCGTCTGAGGGGCTAACAGAACTTCGGGTTACATCATCTTTCCAGTAATAAATAAAAAAAAAAAAGAGAGAGACACAGGACCTCCTTGTAATGCCTTTTCTCTGTTCAGGCTCCAGGCCGCTGCCAAATAAAGGAGATGATAAAGGAAGGTTTCATCGCTGCGGACCTGTTGGGATGGGGGATTAGGACCTCGCCAACAGACGGCATTAGCCTCACAAGCTCAGGCAGGTAGTGGCTGGCAACCTGGTCGCTGATTGGTGAAAACACACACACACACACACACACACGCCTAACTAAACTATTAGGAAAAGTGCAGAAAAGTCAACAGTCCCACATGGATTCGACACAAAGCCTCAAAATAATTAGTGTTGCCCCGGTGATCAATGTGAGCTGAAAACACGTCTCCGGGTTTGATGTTCAGACGGACGAGACGAGCCCGACGGCAGCAGATGAAAAGGCGTCACTCCCAGCGATTATCAGGTCAAATGAGCCGTCGGCTTCCTCGGGTTTCAACTTCATCAGCAAAAAGCTTTGACAACTTTGAGAAAACATAAGGCTCATTTGTCTCGGGGTGTTTATACAGTCAGGCATGAGGTACCAACTGCAATCACAGTACATTATTCTTCGATAAATTCAACACTTACTTGGATTATGTTAACGTCTTTTAGATTTGTTCTTCTAAATAACAGTGTTTCTTCTCTTGCCTATATAACTGAACCGTTTCTCTTCTTTCTTTTCAATCACTTGTCCATCTTCAGTTCTCACCAGCAGCATTTCAAAGCAGAACAGTTTGTCTACGCCCCTCTTTTTTTTTTTTTTGTTCTTCTGCCTTGTGGCCATCAGGTATCAAATAATTAGGGTTGTCAATAATTAATCATTTTAAACTTGCTTATTTGGGCTACTTTTTTGTGAATTAATTGCGATTATTTGCACATTTAAAATCCTTTCATATTGAATTTGCAAAGCATGAATGCACAGTGCATGGAAACACAATTTATCACAGTCCAGTTACTCTTTTGTTCATGGCGCATGTTGATATAATGATACATTTTCCGAATATCATGCAGCTCTAAACTTTCTCGTAGGTCTTCCTCCTCTCCAGTCTGGTTTTGGAAACTTTCCCTTCCACTCTTGTTCCTATATTATAGTATACTAAATACAACTCAAAGAATTAATAAAAATCCTTTAGCATTATGACCTCAGCAACTTGTGTGCTGAATTAAAAACCCGTTTCATTAAATATTGACTCATAAATAAGCAAACGTGAGCATTTGCAGCTACTCTGAGCACCATAATTTTAAATATAACACGATAAATGTAAGTTATGTGAAGCTGGAAGCACAAAAAGGTTTTAATTAACATGCGTCTGAGGCTCACAGCTTCATTTAAAGTGTCATTTCCACATAAGATTATTATGAGTTTAAGAAATCCCAATTTACTGACAACTTTTATCTGCTTGATAGAATTGAGTCAGATAAGTTATATCTTCTCTAAAGCTCTGTTCACAATAAACAAAGTGAAGTGTTAAAACATCAACATTTGTTTAGATATGCTGGACAATAAAATTAAAAGACAAGAAAAAGGAATCTTTAATGAGCACTAAAACAACCCTCTGGTTCATTAAAATGCTGCATGTTTCCATGACTGAATTTCTTTGAGACATTGGACTGTGTCTGGTTAATATTACATTAATGCTCTGTGTGAGTTTGCAGGTAAGGTCAGCGTGACAAGAGGTCAATCAGCACACAATCATTTTCCACTTTTCTTGTTAGAAATTTTGCATATGAAGCAAACTTCAACCTAAATAAGTTTGAGACAGGATCATCTCATGGATTCTCAAAACCCAACAAACTTTAATGAAAGAAACAAGGATGCAATTTTAACTACTTTGTCTCGTTCTGTGAAGTCTGAGCTGTATAAGATATTAAGTTTAAAAGTACCCAACTAATAATTAACGTGGTTTATTTAAAAAGAAGTTGATTATTGTCCACATCCTAAATGTATATTGTCTTAGCAAACGTTTAAAACAAGTTCACATAGTTAAAATATAAAGTATCTGCAAACTAAGCACTTTTTTCCAATGACTCAACACTTCAAGGCAACCAGGTCTTGTCAAGTAACTGATGCACTCAAAACCACATAACCCAAAAGTATATGAAAGAGGAAAAATACATCAAACAAATTAATGCATGAGTAAACAACTTTTCTAAGCGCAAACATGAGTTGAGACAGAAATCCAATCACAAGGCAACATGACAACCACCTCTCAATAATTCATGAAGTTAAGCTTTTTAAAAGACATGTGAGAGAATTGCTTGTTGGATTTATTGGTTCAAACTGTCTAAAGTGACCCTGTTTTCACCTTAATGGACATCCAAGCTGTTTAAAATGAAAAGGAAAAACAATACATTGTCAGAAGGTTTGTAAGTGGATGTGTTCACTTTCTTTTAGGACTTGATTCAGCCAGTTAACTCCAGAAGCCGGGCAATAAGCCGATTGAGAGCAGCGTGCAGCTGCACTGAAGCTGAGAAACTTTACAAACATGAAGACTCTCGGCCAGACACTGTGCAGCCACACTAATGTGAGCCGAAAAAATATCAAAGAGCTCTTTTAAATGGGACTCAAGACAGAGCGAATGACGGGACAGGGTTTTCTGACAGATTATTCATGATGTCGGAAGGAGGGGAGATGTGGGCTTGTAAACCGAGTTGACTCAGTAAACAGAGTTCTAGGTCAAAGTCTGAATGCAAAATAACAAGCAAGGCCTGGAGAGGAGAAACATGAGAGGGAGCAGCTTTTGTCCTCTGCTTCCACCCAGTTCATGTGACGTTTCAGGTTGTCTTTCCAATGCAAAGACACACACACAAGCTGCTTCCACTGACCTCAGCTGCTGCCATATCATGGAACTCTATTGATGGCGGTATTGATTTGTTTTATATTGTTTTGGCTCCTGTTCAGTCACACACACACACGCACACGCACACACACACACACCCCTGCCGGTCTATATCTGCTGCGTAAGTGACAGCCGCTCTGACTGGCCTCAGGGACAAGGGTCAGATAAGAGTGATACAGCAAAACACACACTGCCTGACGCTCCGCACACAAATACAAGAGAAAGGAAAACAGATTATGAAGGCTCTGGATCATGTGACAACATGCAGTGTAGCTACATAATATCGGTAGATGATGACTCTGCACATGGTTCTGAGCTCATGAGGCTTTCCCAAGGCCTAATCCCTCCAACAGCCAGGTCTTCATTCATAATTCCCCAACAAAGCACGTACGTACACTGTGCAGATAAGAAGTAATCAAGGCCTACTGGTCTATTTATCTGTAAAGCATGCATCCGACTGCAGCTCTTGGGAAAAATACTGGGTTATTATTGCTGTGCATGGAGTTGCGCAGACAACAATACAAGTCTCTGTTTAGGCTGGCGCATGCTGCTGCAGAAGTGAAGGAGGGGAGGGGGGGACATGTGCAGCTCCTGGAGCAGGTGTACCACCGGAGCATCTCTGCATGAGGGGCTGCTGCTGCTGCTGCTGCATCCTTACCGAAGGGCGACGCGCACCGTGCTCTCATCCGCTCCACTGGTCATGGTGTCAGCCTCGGACGCTCCACTTAAAAATAGCTTGATTTCCCTTTCTTCTTGATCCTCTTACAGGAGGAGAAAAGCTCCCGGCCGCCCTCTCTCTGCTTGTATTCCTCCCGTGTAAACGCGCTCCTTGTCTCGAGCTTCCTCCGCCTCTCCGTTCACCTCCTGCGCGTCAACAAGCACATTATTAGAGGCGATAAATGAGCGTGTTCTCCCGTCATGGTGGTGGAAATGTCCGTGCTCGCCTCTCCAGAGGAAGAGCCATGGTGGGCACAGTCACAACCTCCAGGCCGGGAGGAGCAGAACGAGCAGCGCGAGCGAGCAGCGTGCGAGAGCGAGCGGAGTGGCCGCTCAGCGCTCCAGACCCCGGCATGGAGTGACGTCAGCAGGCCCCTCCCACACAGCGAAGTCCCTGATGGATAACGCAATAAAATAAATATTTTATAATATCAAATTCTTTCATTGTACATGATATATATTTCATTTCCTACTTTAATATTTTTTAATTGTTTCCTGAAGCCAGGGAATTATGTATTCCTAATTCCACGTTGACATGGTCACGAATACATAAATATCAATCTAAATGCGAACTGTATTAATAAAAATTTATAAAACCTAACTTAACATAAACAACTTTCGTTGGCGAAGGTAATGAATGGAGGCACCTGCTGAACCCATGTGGTAATTTTCTGCTTTGCCTTTGCTGATACCAAGTGGTCAATTTACGTTACTACAATCTTAAAATATAATTAATGTGTGCCTTTGAAAGAATACATTTCAGTTTCCAAATATCTTTCTGTTCAAACCACACAGGGTATCCAAATAAACACGAACTTTCTTTGTATGAAACAATTAATACAAGTGCTGCCTCTGCAATTTTGATTTCAGCTGTTTTGTGTCTGAATTGTGAAAGAGAAATATCTTTCCTGAGCAGCCGAATGCTTCAGTATGATCACTGTCTCATATATAATAGCAAACATTTTGAGGCCATACTTTGCAATAAAATATACCAGTGTCTTTCCTTAAAAGCGATAGTCAACGTTTTTAGTAACCATTAGATGCAGCTATTATTTCTGCCCTTGTTAGTAGCCTTTCTTTAAACTTTTCTGAATATAGAGAGACATCTCTCCAATTTAATTTAAAGAAGCTACAAAAAGGGTTGAACATAACACGTACCTATAGGAGGAAAAGTTTGCAGTAAAAAGGTTTTCATAGAATAAACTTTCTGTTTTCCTCCTTTATGTTAAGTAGAGCGCTGTTCAGTGAGCGTCGAGAGAGAGAGAGAGAGAGAGAGAGAGAGAGAGAGAGAGAGAGAGAGAGAGAGAGAGAGAGAGAGAGAGAGAGAGAGAGAGAGAGAGAGAGAGAGAGAGAGAGAGAGAGAGAGAGAGAGAGAGAGAGAGAGAGAGAGAGAGAGAGAGAGAGAGAGAGAGAGAGAGAGAGAGAGAGAGAGAGAGAGAGAGAGAGAGAGAGAGAGAGAGAGAGAGAGAGAGGTCCAGATCAGTGACATAATACATAGTTAAACGATTCTACCAAAAATTGAGAAATGTGTATTTTAGCCGGGCATAAATTCCTTGCATTTAACTTGAAAATGTAATAACTGTGGGTAAAACATATATGAGTAAAGCATTGTAAACATAAAATGTTGTTTTTTTTCAACATATAATACATTATATAGTTGGAAAGTGATGCTTAACAGCATATAGTCAATATCTTACTAAATCCCAGAGTATCTCAGAATGTGAGATCTACTTTGTTTTTGTTGGAAAATATGATTTGTTTGAAATAGGTGAGTGTCGTGGTTCTCAGCATATTTGATCAGAATGAGATGTAAATACAATAAAAGGGTATTTGCCTCAAACTTTAGAATTACTGAAATGTCCTGAGATAAAACTCTGTGGTGTGATATATTTCAATAAATGTGACTCTAAAGCCTTTTTTTTAAACCCTTGGATATAGTTTCACAAAAGAAACACAAAGAAAGGACACAGCTTGACTCAATTCTCTGAGGTCGATCTGTTTTGTTTTATTTACAAGAAAAATACATCTTCATCTCTCAGCACAAAGTGACATCAGAATGTGTTTTTTTTCAACAGATTACTTTTTGTTGCTGTAACTAAATTGATGGTAATCTTTAAAAAAAAAATCCTACATTGACACGAGGTGACCTTATTAAAGGAGGTCTGAGCTACTATTACAGGAAGTTAAAAGATGAAACAATTACAGGGTTGGGAGTTTGCAAACAGAGCCAAGTCTCTTATAGATAATTCAGTGGTAACTCCAGACTGTAGTAACGCCTGGAGGAGCAGTGCATGCTGGGTACACAGCAGTCTATTTAAGGGCTGTGAAACCTATCATTTCATCATATTTAGCAGATTCGGTCATTTGTAAAACTGCATTGTATGTATATATTTGTTTAGCTCAATAACTCAAATAAATTAAAAGTTTGACTTTAAAAAATGTTTAGACTTTACCGTCCTCCCAGCACTTGTAAAATTGTAAACTAGTAAAATATTGCAACATGCACTATTAACACAATTATGAAAGAACTAATTCGGAAAAGAAACAATATATAGGACCTGATCACATGTATTCACATGTTTTGGATGCACTGGGATAAAAGTTTGGATGGGTTGTTGAGTTGACTCTTAAATTTGACATTTTCTTTACTAGGATTGATGAAGCAGGAATTTCCTGCCCTGACCTTGATACTGCAGAATCGGGAGTATTTCTGTGCTCACTCCTTCACCCATCCTTCAAGTTAAAACTAATCACCTACTGATCATCCGGAATGGATCTATTCTTTCTCTTATGTACAGACAAGAGGCGGTCAGTATCAAAGTTTCATTGTTAAGGATGTCTTCATTTTTAAAAGTTACAGTAGAACTGATCTCTACACTTCAAAAGCAATACAGGCAAAGCTGTTGTTTTTTTTCAAGATTAAAAAGATTAAAGATTAAAGATTTAAGATTAGAAAGAGAAAATGCAGAAAATTCAAAATGCTGTTCCTATTTTTGGTCACTAGGGGGCAACAGCTGTGCGCGCCACACTGGATGTGTTTGGTTACTTGAAGAGTATTTTTCAAAGTGTGTTTAGAGTTTGAACCACATTGAGGTAAACAGAATAACTCCTTCTGTATTAGTTAAATGCTTTGAATATATAGGTTCTTTTTTAATATAGTCTTTTGCTGGAGCTGTTATGGTTTTTGAAGTAAAGCTTCCTTTAGAATTTCCACAATTGCCAATAACGCAAGTGATAAAATAAGGCATGTAAATGTGTGATATAATGCATTCCTTGTTAGTTGATTCTTTTTGAGAAATGCGAGAAAAAAATCATCAGCCATGTTGGGACAGGAGAATCTGGAAAAACCGAAAACGATTCCCTGAAATGTAATGTAATCTAAAACAGAATATTTTTATGCTTATTGCCCCCCTCCATCATTGAATCTCAGCCCTTGTATGCAGGTGCAATGCTTTCATCAATGGGGTAAAAAGTTATTGTTCTTCTGAGTTAACAAATACATTTGTATATGAAGCCTATAGCAACCTTTAAACTAGAAGAATCGACGTGAAAACATAAAAAAAAGAGAAAAATGAGTTTCTTATTCTATCGTTTCTAGATATTATGTTACTGTTTACACTCTGTGTCATTCTGCGGCTCGTGAGCCGTCCTGTCGACAGAGTCGGACCGACAGCACAATATGAAACTCCAGAAAAGACTCGCAATGCACTGTAAAAAAAAAAAAAAAAAGGCCTAGAAACCCAGTGATGTGAGTGCTGGCATGCCCAAGGAAAGAGAGCAAATAGTCCAGTGAAATAATCTACAGTCCTGATCATAACACAAGACAACAACAACAACAACAAAAAAAGTAGATTTCTTGAGTTTGAAATCCAGTGATATTTGGAAATTGACATTTTCTTGTTCTTTAGTCACATTCTGGGGTAAAATACCAGTCCGTCAGTGATATTTAAGGTTTCAAGGGTCAAAACTGCAGCTTCATCTCGTATCTGGAAACGTCCACATACAGATGTAGACACATCCATTATAGTGAATTCATAACAAATCAGATGATGCCTCTGTACTGTATTAGAGAATCATTACAGGCTGATGTGTACTTTGCAATCCAGCAGTGTTTATGTACCCGATTGTCCATCCTTAACAAAATAGAGGCATTATAGTAACTCTGTGTATTATTATACTGGGTTCAAGATTGAAGGTGACGTTGACTGGGGCCTTTTAATGCAGTAAAATAACACACCGGTGCTCTGTGTTGTCCTTGTTCAACACAGATTTGACAATATTTCTAACATGATCTCTTACATTTATAATCATTTTACTGAAGAAACTAAATCCAAGATGAATTACTGTCAAACAACAAGGAAAGGTTAAACTTTAACGGCTCTTGTAATATCTCCACAGAGCCAAAATGAAGAAAAAGAAATATTTTTCAATGAGCTCCGAATGATCTGAACGTTCAGCCTATATTACAGTTCAATGCACAGCATGGTGAGCATGTACACAGGTTTGAACTACAGAAAGAAGCCATTGTTCCAGCTATCTAAACATCTAACCCATTCATTTGAGTCAGGTGGCATCTACAACTACGAAGGTGTTTCTTCCCCCAGATGGGAGTAAGACAAGCCTAAGAAAAAATAAAAAAAAGCATAGCCATCTATGAGCTTTTCAATTCAAAATAATCTGTAACAAATGTTCACAGTATCACAACTTACAGTGGCCGAGTGAGGAAAAACAAACTACTCCTGCAGTTACATTAAACCTCCACCAGCTCTGAACTTCATCTTTAAAGAGGCCTGAGCTTTTCTACATCTGTATACAGATGGGTGACAAATTAGAGGATACTGAAAGGGAATTAAAAATCAAGCCATTATAAAGATGTTACACCATGCTACACCAAATATCTGAGATCTCACATACATTTTAAACCCACGAAACCAGTCAGTGATGCTTCGCCTCCCATGCATGAAGTAATCTTGACAGAGTACGTTAATAAAAAAGAAAAAGGATTAAGATTCAGAATGACTCAGTGTTGATTTGCCTGGAAACTCCTCAGTAAATCGGGACATCATCCTGGTCCCAGAGGATCACAGTGCTGTGATCCTGCTGTTTTCAATGCTTTAAAGGGTCAGTTTGGAAGATTGTTATTGGTCCGAGGATTCAGAAATAAGGATAAAACATGGGAGGTTTATTGCAAGTTGGTTTTTTTTCTTGCTGATTACATCTGAATACAAACTTATGGCTACCAAATACCGGCTGTCGGAAAGACATTCAGGTTTTTTTGGGGGGGGTAAGCTTTTTGGTCGCCACATGTCCTAAACATACAAGCTAAATATTTAGTTATGCAACCTCACAGTGACTAAATCGTACACACTGCACCTTTAACTCATGTGAAAATAATATATGACATCATGAATCTCTGCAGAAACATGATCTGAAACCGGGAGGACTGAGGCCCTGAAGGACAGCGTTCGTACATTACTGGTGTCGGAGGACATGCCTGCAAAATGCCTTCCTCTGCAGGAATAGGAAAAACAGACAGAACTGGTGTCTTGCTCCTGGCAGACAATTTCAATATTGGGTAGAAAATCAGCTGGAGGGGGGGGGGGGGGATCATATGACCCATGGACCAAAAGCGGCTTGCAAAAGGGTTCAGTGTAAAAAAAAAACACCTAAGAATAAACCGTGTGCAGTGTTTCAATCTGAGTCACTGCTGCTCCTAATAGGTCAAGTGGGACATTTCATTTTATGCAGAATTTTTGAAACAATTTGAACATTTTCAGAATGGATTCATATTCGCTTGTACTAAAAAAAAAATTACTCCTACTACTGGAACTCTGACATCAACAGCTGCTATTCTGAAAACAGACAAGTCCATCTTTTTCCAGTAATGAATCACTCATTAAAACACCTTTTAAAAAATGCATTTTCTCACATGATTGTAATGCAAGTCCTAACATGTGCTGTATAAATATTGATTATCATTTAATTTGTCGCCCACCTGTACATGCCCTACATTGACATTTGAAACATTAAGACACACTTCATTGAGAGTTATCTGGATCGTACAATGGGAAATTGAAAACTATCAAAACATGAAACAGCTTCAACAGGTAGCCAGCATGTGTTTGTGTACCCAGGGTGCGATTTGAGGATAGACCCTCCCATCTCTGAGATATTTCTATATAGACTCCCATTTATTTTTAGAAGGGGATGAAATACATCACCTCGCACAGTGATTTGAATGTAAAATATTGACGGGAGCGAGTCAGAAGCTGTTCCTTTAAACACTACAGAGAGTCTTTGTAGCCGTCTGCATCACATAATTACATTTAATAATCTAATAGTCGCCATGGGACACATCAAACGCTCCTCTCATCTGCTTTTATCTTAAATCGCACCCTGCATACTCTCTGCCTGGATGGTTACCTGCCTCGACGTACACACTGTCGACACAGCGGGGTCGGCCTGCCCCTCCAGAGAGGACCCTCTTCGGCTCATTGTATTTGTTCAGCAAACCAGAAACCTATAGTTTGGGAGCCTGGCCGGCGTCACTAATTGCTCTAATAATAGACGGAGCAGACTCTGCATGTGAGCCTGTGTTACTGTAACACGATGAGAAATCAAAGAGCGGGGTTGTATGGTGGCTCCAAACGCAATAAATCCAACAAAGGCATATTTGGACATTACGCAAAATAGCCTCTTCTGACCTCTCTCAATGAAATAAATTCACAAAAAACATTGAATTTGTGACTAAATGATGGCGGTACACACAAGAAGGACCCTGCACAGGGCCTGGAATACTGCTTTGGACAAGATAGTGGTTCAAGGGTTAAAAAGATTTCCGTCTGAATTCAGCTAAAAGTAGAAGCCCTCTAAAAGCAGCGTAAAGTGCAATTAAACAAATCGAATATCTCAGTTAATTTGGGTATATCACACGGGAAGGCAGCAAATTGATCTTTACAGCGATGTGCACTAAAACCAAATGCAAAAAGAAAAAAAGAAAAGAAATCTCGCTCCAACGTGGGGGAAAAGTTCCCGCGAGTGCCCTTTACCGTCCCCCCCCCCACTTCTCAGAATGGAGCTGGTTCAAATGAAGGGGTTGAAAGAAGAGGTCTTGAGCTTTTCGCAGGAATGGAGAGAATCAAAACTAAAGAAGCAAAGAAATCTAAGCCAGAAAAAGTAGGTACGAATTGTCAGAATTCTCCGCCTGTCTCTGTCTTCCCCCCTCTTTCTCTCCCGCTCTCGCCCTCTCTCACTCCTCAGCTGTTTTGAGGACGGAGTCGTCTCCCAGGATCTTGCAGAGCTCGTTGAGGCGATGCTGCATCTCGGGAATGCCGGCCAGCTGGGACTCCAGCCGCTGCTTCTCCTCGGTGAGGGAGAGGCGCGTCGCCGTGTCCAGCTGCTCGAAGCGCCAGCCCCCCTCCCCGTCAAACTGCAGCAGGTGGGTGTGGTACTTCCTGGAGGCGGAGAGGAGAGGGTTTTGAATGTGGGAGGGAGGGAAAGCTGCTCCAGTACAGCCTATTCAAGCAAACTTCACATTCAAACGTCGGAAGCTAATATTTGGGTGTATTGACGTGTTTTACCACAGGGAGGGCCGGTGTGTGATGGAGAGCAGGGAGATGCCGGTATCCTTGGCAGCCTGGAAAATCTTTCCCTCCACGTCAATGCTCACAGCGCTGGTGCACTCATCCAGCAGGGCGTACTTAGGCCTGAAATAAACAGGGGAAACAGTTTTTAATACTTGCCACACCTCAACTAATGAGACTGGCTGTGTTAACTCTTATCTGAGGCAGTATCTCACATGTGTACTACAAAAAAAAAAATTTCATACAAAATGACCAAAAAGCAAAGAAACAGAGCTTTGAACTCCTTTCGTACAAGTAGGATGAAGGTAAAAAAAAACAAAAAAAACATCATATATATTTACTGATAAATAAGATTAAATGCAAAATAGATATTCTTGTCAGACTTGGAATGAATTTCTCACTTTGCTTCTTTTGGGGGAAAAATTAAACAGACACAACAACGCAAAGGCCAAAATGCAGCCTTGACTGTGACATTTAGTATCATATATTCGGAGCAAAGATATTTTATTTTTTCTGGAAGAAAGTGATCAACCATTCAACAAACGTGAGCAGACCACAATCTTTTTTCGTCTTACTTGTGGTAGAACATGCGAGCCATTCCCATCCTCTGCTTCTCACCACCTGACAGCACATCTTTCCAGTCCAGCTCAGCATCCCAGCCTGGACCAAAACAGGAAGACGCACCAAGAAAATTAACAGATAAGATTTAAAGCATGCCTTGTTGTACCATTTGATACGTTGGGTGTCAGCGATGAGTATAATTTTGTAGTCAGATCTGCTCCCAGACCTATTTGACTCGTAAAATGATAGATGTGCACACATTAAGAACGTGTGTCTCAAGTGGTGTATTTATAGTGGCCATTCCATTGCGTTGTGGAGAAATCTGAAATCTCAATGTGGATTTTGAGAGGAGTTCAGAAAGAGGAATAAATGTGATTGTAGGAGATTCAGCAATTAATGGTTACGGTCACTAATAGTATTCAGGACTCGGTAGCAGCGGCTTTAAGTCTTTTGCTTGATTAAAAACAGACTCTCTCCACCATCTTGTGATACAAAGTGGTATTTCCTAATAAGGGTGTTGATAGCTGGTTAACTTGCTTACTAACTTCAGGAGCTTTATCCCCAGCACCACGGACATGAATGCATATAAATGTTTTTGAGTGGATGTCATGAATGCTGTACGTTCACATTACAGATATTTGTAAACATGTTAAGAAATACATTAAATATAACAAAATTTTGTCGCCACTCTTCGTGGTCTATGAAAGAAAAGGTAGCAATGCTTTTTACTAGCAGGGCATGGGTTTATTAATCCACGTTTATTTTCTGCAAATGTGTGATCTGAGAACGTTCAGGAGCTTTTTCCTCGGCGTGGTCACAGTGTGGCCATTCATACGTTAAAACCCTCTAACGGGGCTGAGCTTGGTACAGGAGTTGAGTACAAACAATGGTCTTGCTTGTCTGGAGGAGAGTGGCAGCCAATTAGTCAGATTGAGGTTTGGGAAATACCAGTAATTCACCAGATCAAGACATGGGTCCTGAACGTCATGTCATTTGTTTTATCCCAAACACCAACAACTCTGTTTGATAGATGTGATTAGAAGTGAATGTGTTCAAAAGTCAGATGGTGACCATTAGTTAGTTTTTTGCCGACACTGTGTTTCTATGTCCCGTTTGATTTCGCAGTTGTTGAGTCTTTGCATTGTTTTCGAGGTTGGAGAAAACAGGAATAGACTATAAATAGATGATAATCGGTTGGACATGTTTGGATTCTCTCATTTCGAAGCAACATTTTGTCTCTGATATCCATCACAATGAGCATCCCCCCCCCCCCCCCCCACCTAAGATTTAGTTGCCCTCATCAGTCTTCGTTGCCCCCCTACCTCCTTCTCTTGTGACGATCTGGTTCAAATTGACGATATCCAAGATGGCCTCCAGATCCTTGTCACTCAGTCCCCTGGCGCTCATGTCCTCCACTGTGTCTGGGTAGATCACCTGGTCCCGGAGTGAACCCATTGACATGTATGGCCTGGGGACACACATATGCATATATGCACATAAGCACAGACCTCATTCATCCTTTACTTCCTGCCGTATGCTAAGTAGACAGCTAACAAAGAGAGAGGTGAGTGTGTAAACAATGTAGCACAACTTAAAGAACAAACGGCACACAACAAGGCATCCGTTTTGCTTCACTTGTCTCTTTTGTCACCGGTGTGTTGGATTGTGTTACAGCTGCCAGGTGGCCGTCTCATCCCCTGTATAAAAAATTCACTGCTCCGCAGGAGGGATGTCAACCGAGGCTCTGGTCGTTTGCAGCTCTGGATACAATTACATTTGAAAGTTTGTCTTATCTTCCCTTCTGCACCATTTATGGGAGACCGTCTTACTTCTTTCTTTTGAATATCTATTTGTACAACCTTTCAAGTATTAACATCCTGATCACAGACACACACACACAACTTCAATAAACGTTTCAATGCAACGCGACGTGCTCACGTCCCACCGTCTTATGCACATGGCTGTTTGGATTTTTCCTGTTATAGCAAACAATCAAACAAGCGGATTCATTTCAAATGTCATCACTTTGATCAAAACTGTATTAGAAAATGACAAACAGAAAACTGTTCCATAATCTCTTGCTTAAAAGTGGGTTAACACGCTCTTCCTCATGCTATGTTGTTTTATGTTTCCAATGGGAGCCATGAAGCGCATGCTAAAAGAATAAGCTGAAAGGAAAAAGCACAACCATTTGATGTCATGCCTGCCGATTTTCCCGCATTTTAACAAGAAGTTTTTTCATTAATACATAAAAAGCTGCACTATCCTGGGTGGGGTGAATAATGAGGACTGATTCATAGGCATACAATTCTTAATTCCAGTGTGTAAACGCACAAATAAGAGACAAAATATATCAAAAGCATTTTGCATTTCAATGTCAAGTCCTATTTCTTGCATCTTTTAGCTCTTCACCTAAATTACAAGCGTTACACTGGGGATGTGATGGAGGCTCGCCTGAAAACCTCCCACATCAAAACTATTCATTCTAGTGAGGATATTAAAATAGCCACAAAAGCCTTGAATAAAACTAACACCGACGTGAGACTTTTGAGTTACTGAAATGATGGAGAGAATACCACATCTGATTTGACTCTGCCTTTGGTTTCTCAGTCGGCAACACCCCCCCCCCCCCCCCCCCCCCACACACACACACACACACAGGTCCAGTTACAATGGATTAGATTACTTATGAGGATACGATGATCAAATCCTGCAGTGTTTTACAGCACTTCTTTGAAGTCGATATTGGATTACTGTGTGTGTGTGTGTGTGTGTGTGTGTGTGTGTGTGTGTGTGTGTGTGTGTGTGTGTGTGTGTGTGTGTGTGTGTGTGTGTGTGTGTGTGTGTGTGTGTGTGTGTGTGTGTGTGTGTGTGTGTGTGTGTGTGTACCTCTGAGGGATGTAGAACATGTGTTGAGGAGAGGGTTTGTGCAGCCGCCCGCCATACACAGGCCACAGCCCGCTGAGGATCCTGAACAGAGAGCTCTTGCCGCAGCCGTTGGGCCCAGTGATCAGTAGGTGCATGCCCTCCTCCACCTGGAAGACAATTTATCAGCCATCGCCCCCATAATTCCAATACATTGGGTGACTACATCACAGGTACCGATGTTAATGATACAGAGGACACCGTTCATGGCGCTGGCAGTACACTGAGTGCAGTAACTTAAACCCGAATGCTTACAGATAGATCAACAGGCACTCTAAAGCGAGATATCATCTCTGTGCTGCAACCTCAAGGTTTTGTGTAAAGCAAATAGAAGGCGCGAAAGGCTTGTTAAAGTGACATTTGACTCTTGTCGACTTCGATTTGTGATTATAAGCACCGCAAGATTAATTTTCAGCTCATTACAGGAGCAGATCTCCTGAGACGTGCAACACGTCGGCACCCGAAGGACGGGTGTGGTTTGTAATGAGACCACAGGGGGTTCTTCTTTAATGTTAATAAATGACACACAGACCAGAGCACTCAGCAAAGAGTGTCACACTCAAGAGACTATATTACAACTGTGACGCGCCTTAGGTGGACTATATCAGTGTGACGCGACAGCCGTATCACCTCAAAGTTGAGGCAAGACACCACCACGTCCCCGTTCGGTGTGATGATTGGCACGGTCTCACACACGATGCCCTTGTCCACGTCGATCACTTCACCTGCAGAGGAAAGAGGAAAAACCAGCAAGAGTGGATCAGAAAAATAGCGAAGCGAGTAAGAGGGGGATTATTTTCCCTCTGCTGATGCATAAGTACAGATATGGACGGGTTAATACTCGCAAAGCAGAGCATATGGGATTAAAAATATCTAAAACCCTTGGATACCGCCTCATTTATCTCTCAGCCAGCTATTCTTCCATGAGATCCACTCCAGGGACAGTGTCATGCATTGATTCCAATCTTTCGCCCCGAGACTGGTGACTGCTCGTTAGCGGTCTTTAGCTGTGAAAGCTCACAATTCAGTGTTGGATGTGATATTGTGGCCGAGAGTCAGAGAGCAAGAGAAGATGATAAAAAAAGACCACTGTATGACGAAAAAGCTCCGAGCAAAATAATAACAGAAGTCACACTTTATCTCCTGGCGTGTAAGTAACTGAAGCAGAGCTCAACTTATACTGACTGTTGAATTACCAGTATATTAAATAGTATACGTATTCCTCACTATTTTAAAGGTATTAATGGCCTCTATATACATCAATGATCTACAGGTGTGTGTCCTCCCAAAATCATTTGCTCATTAGCCTTTATTTTGCACATACAATTACAATGTTTGTACATTCAACTGCACTTTTCTGTGTATCAATAAAACGATGAAGCACAAACAAATGAAATAAAGCATATTTTGTGCTCTACAAAGCAGGAAAGTCAATACAGTATTGAAATAGTAGTTTGTTTTTAGAGTTAGAATATGCATAATTATTTATGGTAAAATAATAAGACATGTTATTTCATAAATTGCTTCAGAAGAATACAGTGACATTAAGTTATGGTACTGAAATTAGACTTTGTATGGTACAAACAAAGATTTAACGATATTAACGCATTTGATGCAACATATATAATGAAACACTGTAATTCCTATTATATTTAGACACATGAGCTGTGAATTTAAATGGTCCTACATATTGCTGCTGTGGATTTTACAGTTTATTTTATAATAATGTATGTTTAATTGAATGTGCAACTTCATGCTTGTGACATTGTTTCTTATTAAGTGTGCCCCTATTCTGTTTATTTTATTTTAATGTCCTGTTTCTATTACTAATAAACCGCTTTTTTTTCCCCCATAACAATAATTATTCAGTCCTGTGTAGACGTTTCCTCTCATCTATCCGTCTGATGCCTCAATCTGTTTAATAATGCTCAGAAATGTGTCTTTCTCTTGCGTACAGGGAAGCAGGCCTCACCCTTTATCTCCAGGGGTCCATCAATGTGCATCTCTGGTTTGCTCTTCTTCTCCGTCGCCTCTGTGGCCGACAGTGAGGAGCGCTTGTAAATGCCCCTCTGGACGTCCTCGAACACCACAAACATGTTGTGGACCCTCGCCGTGTAGCCCGCCAACTCTGTGACCTGCCCGGACAAACACACAGGGGGTCAAAGGTGATGACATCGCCCGGACGAACATCAGCAGGAGTGAACCAGATTGCAGTGGAGGTCACCGTCATGGCCACCGGCTGATAAACCAGTTGGAGTAAGGTACGGAAGTGGTTTTATACCGGGAGCAACTTTGTGTGTGTTTGTGTGTGCACAGGCCTGCAGGCTATCACACACACACACACGCACACACCTATGCAAATATGCATACACGTTGACAACCTTCTGCTCTGATGAAAGAGTGCATTAACATGACCCAATTGTACTGCAACCACAAAATCAGCACAAATATACGTACTGCTTGAAACCGAATCGAGACAAAGTCAAACGAGTTGACAGGGAGCCTGAGGTCGTTGCTCCGGCTCTCAGTGCTGCGCCCTGCGGAGAGTCACAGAGCAGCCTGTTGACACAGCTTGACCATGTCAAACAACGAACTCTGTTTCTGAGAATTTGAGTGCGGCAGCGGAGACTTCAGGCCACCAGATCTGTGCTGGTTGGCCTCAGGAAGGGGAGGGGCTCCAGTAACTGCCATCATCATCATCATGGATATTGTCAACTTCAGTATTAACAAAATTCTGTTGTATTTGTGCATCTGGGAACTCTGCAATTTATCAGTTGCCAAAGTTTCATTTAAACAGTTGGGAACAATCGAATCAGCCTCTCAAAAATTTCCAGATGAGCGACAATGTTTGCAATATAATATGTCCCCACAAAGAATAGTTCATGCTTACAGATTTTAATTAATTGTGTTAGCTCAGCTAATAAAGTGTAGATCTTATGATAAAATGAAACTCCCACAACTGGGAAGTTACCAGTCTGAGTGTTCGGGGAAGTGAAACCTTTCTCACTTCCAAGTTGCTCATAAATGCACAATAAATCTCACATAAATCATGGTTTACTATTAAAGTCGATGATAAGTGATACTCTGCACTGAGAGCAGGCACGCGCCATGTGAGGCACAAATCTACCTGACGACTGCAGTCTGCGTGTGCGTCATGCAGGTGCATCATGGGAGGTTTCACATCCTTATTCCTAGCAACATTACATATTGGAGACAATACGCCATTTTCCACTTCATCCAAACGGTGTTCAAATGAGAGAAAGTGCGCTGGAAAGTGTGAAGAGATACAGAAGTGCAGGATTGAGAGATCAACAGATGGCTAAGCCGTGAGAAAAGGAGCTCTGTACACACACACACACACGTACACACGTACACACATACACACACAAACAAGCTGACCTATAAATGACAGCATGGCAGTGACCAAGTGAATTCACTCTTCAGGAACATATGTTTTGGTTTTAATCCTCTTCCTATAAAAACATTTCATGCAGGCCAACACATGCGGGAGGAAGTTACACGTTGTGATCCAACTACCTTGTGAAAGGTACATCATGTATTGTTTTAGTTTCATGCAAACATGACCTTAAACTAAAACTCCAGTCAAAACAACAGCCTTGATAGCTTCTCAAGCACAGTTCTGTGGTCGACTTTCGAAAGTTTTCCAACTTGCACCATCGTATTTAATCATGCAGTACCTGTTTGCACCTAAAAGTGGTGTCTTGAGTCACTCACAGAGGTAGCTGGAGAAATAATTAACAGAACTGTCATTTATATAATTAGCAGGCATTCGCTTTTAGCCGCGCTGCGACGATAAACCAACAAAAAGAGCCGTTATGTTAGTATGAGCATGGCTCAACAGGGACTTGACTTACATTTGACACAGTGTCCCTTTAGGTAAATGTAACACGTCCTCCATAAGTGTAGTCAAAAGCCTTGACTGAACTAAAAGTGTCGAAAAAAAAACCCACATTGAACAAGATGAGTCACGTCACGTGTCCGTCTGATGAGACACGTAACAAATGCAGTAATGCAGTGTCTTATTAGAAAGGCAGAGTGTGTGGAGGCGTGCGTTGGGCACTCTGCCGCAGGAATGCGCTCCATCCCTGCTGCCTGGTAAATCACACACATTCGGCTTCTGCATGCAGGGGCATGCTGCTCCACATCTCAGCGATGAGCTCCAACAAACACAAACACACACACAAGAAAGAAATGCGCTGCGAAAAGTCGTATCCTCCAGGGAGGTGTTTTTCACAACCCAAACGACAGGGGTGACAGTCTTCTGTGTGAGTTGCTCATGTTTTATAAATATCAACAGCGTTTTAAGCCTTTCTGACTGACTGCAGTGGCAGAATGGAGGACAGCGCTATAAGTGTCAGCGCTCTCGCTCTTCTCTACTTGTCTCATTCATGCTACAAACTCAGCAGATGATACTCTCAGAGCTCGTCCACATGGAATTGCACAGTGTGGCATGTGATCAAAACTGGAGAGCTGTTGCCCTGCAATACAGCTTTAACACAAAAGTGCTGCAGCCAAATCCTCTTACAGATCTCAAAATGCAGCCGGAGAGACAGAATGCATGAATGGGTCTGGCTATTTTTTTTCTTTTTCTTTTTGGATTAAAATGCAACAAGAGATCAGGGGTTTGGCCCTCAATGAATGAGGTCTTTCATTCACCGATTTCTTTATTTGTTTTTTGTTTTTTTTTAGCTGGGATTGCAGTGGATGTGTAGATTCACAAGTGGAAGAAGATGGAAACACGACATGAATGTGTCCATCATCCCGAGGGTGCACGCATCCGACCCTCCCATTCATGTGCTTCGCCACTTGTGCATCCAAATGCTTCAAGTGGAAATCCTCCAGCCGTGCAGAAACTGGGGCTGCTTTATCTCTTTAAGAACAAACTCGGCTCTCAGTGTGGCCTTGTGTAACCGACTTGCTCACTGCCACCTACTTGCCACACAAGCTTTTTTTTGATTGGTTAAAAAAACAAAAAAAAAACAGACAAGTCACCACCAGAAAATGGTCTTAGGTACTTTACACTCCAGGAATAGAGAAATAAGCAGGATAATGCAGCCTTTATTTCATAAGAAAAAATAATCCACACAAGACACATAACATACTGCATACACACTTATTTTTACCTGCAAAAACTAGTTAATAATAATTCCTGATATTTAGGTAGCTTGTTGACATTTATATGTATGCGTCAAAATCTGTAATTATAATAATTGAATTATATTTAAATGACTGGAAACTGCACTGTTTCTCTTCTTTCCTGTGTGCATTTTCTCTGGGCACTCAGATTTACTCCCACAGTCTAAAAGCATTTGCTTGAGGCTCATTGGTGACTCTATTTTCCTGTATCTCTCTGCGTTTGCCCCACCAGGTTAATTGTTACCAGGGCACCTTTGGCCTCAGTCAGCTGTGATCGGCTCCAGCACGTCACAATCCTAAATTGGATTAACTGGTATAAAAGATGGAAGGATGTCTGAAGGTTACTATAAAAAAAAAATCAAGCAAGACTGATTTCTTGAACGGAGCAGGATTTGATAAATCACCAAACAAATATATTTTTTATTTTTAAATAGTAAATTTAAAATAGTTTTCACCTCTTCTCTGATTGACAGTGATCAAGTAGTTAGTGTTTCTCCCCCACAACCAGAAACGTGTCTTTACATTCTAGATTCTGAACCCGCCCGTGTGAAGGTTGCATGTTCTCCCTGTGCATGACAGCAGAACCGACAAGAGAACATTGAGAATCGAGCGAAGCTTTAAAAAAAAAAAAGCAAAAAAAAAGCAAGCACCTCTTTGTAGGAGGACATGATCCTCTCGATGGCGTCGGCCCCCGACGCCAAGAGGTTGCGAGCGGTGGTGAACGCCTCGGTCCTCTCGCTCACCAACACCTGCGTCTGTCCGTCGGCTGTTTCTGCAGAGGGACACACAACACAGGTGTTTATGTGTTTGTGGTGCGTCATGCGAGTAACCAACAAGCATAAGGTAATGGGGAGGGGGAAGAAAATGGTTTGACTATCAAATAGTTACTCTGGAACTGTAACAAAGGAGATGACTCAACTGCAGCTTGTTTTGAAAAAGTCATCAGGGAGGTGTGGGAAGCAGCAACTGTTTTCACATGCAAATCAGCGTGAGCTGTTATCGGTTTGTGAATTCTACTGATGCTCACACGCATCAGCCTACAGAATAAGACACTCGGAGGAAGGACAGCTTACCGTTGTCAGCAAAGCCGGTAGCTGTGATGATGGGCACGGCCACCATGACGAGGCCGCTGCTGCTCCACACGTACTTCATGAGAAACTGCTCGATCATGATGTACCAGAGACGTTTAGACAGGATCAGGTTCATCTGCTCCGCCAGAGCGCGGTAGCACTTCTGCAGCTGACACATCTCCACCTGCAAAAGAGAAGCACAGCGTTTGAATTCATTATTGAGATAATCTATTGTGAAGATAGAGGAAGTCGAAGTCCATTTTTCCTATGATGGAAACTCCTCATTCATTCATTTGAGTTGGCTCTTCTCCGCTGATTTGTTCCCATGATGACCCTCAATGATAACGCTCTCTTTAAACAATGTCATTATTACGTGTGGACTGCTGGTCAGTGTGTCCTGCCATATGCAATTTAAACAACCTTATGAGAGTCCAAATGAAAAGTTATCAAACATAAATAAAAGTGGAAAGATCAGACAAACCCACTTTAATTTGTTTCTACTGTCCGCCTATTGTATAATACTGTAAAAATCATCACTGTTTTAGTTCAATTCTGTTTTATTTCAAATGCAAACAATCTAAAGTTCTTCTCTCACTCAAGCATTTTCTATTGTTTTTTTTACTTGGTAAACATTAATTCATTTCTATCTTGAGTTTATTCAATAATTTTGTATCCGCACACATATTGAAACATAGAAAAATAGAACACTATTTTGACTCTATATCTAAAGATGTATACTGTGCACATTAAACGAATGCAGATATAGGTATAATACTGTCAGACTCAGATATGAAATGTAGAAAACTGTAATCTTTCAGATCTTCAGGTCTAATATATTTTCATTTAGTCATTTTAAGATATGCTACATGAAATACAAGAGGGTCCATTATCAGCATTTACTAAATACAATGTAATATCTTAACATATTCTACAATATTACGGTTTACATTCCAGTCCCAAGTAGTTAATCACCCAATAAAGAGTTAAACGTAATACTCAGGATTGCAGATCATGCAGAGAGTGTTATACTGAAATAAAGCTCAACTAATGGCTCAGTAATGTTTTATTAATGTTTAACTGACTGTAGTCATCCTATGTGTTTATTGCTATCTTACTGTGCGTGCTGTTGCTTTCATGCAGCACTCCTGGAGCGCATGCACCCTCTCTCCTACATGCACCCTGTCTCCTGCATGCACCCTGTCTCCTGCATGCCAGCATCCTGCACCATGCATACCTTGTGTCCTCTGTAGAAAGCGATTTCCTCCGCATTAGCGATGATCCTGGAGTGCACATAGCGCAGGTAGCCCTTCCTGTGAGCCTCCTCGGCCACCAGCTTGCCAAACTTGGGCGAGCACGCGCGCAGCACCTTGGCCGTGGCGAAGACCACCAGGCCGGCCAGCAGCGTGGGCCCGGTGGCGTTGGCCCCCCGGGATCTGGCCGTCTGGATCAGCGTGTAGGAGGTCAGCATCACGTCCAGGATGGGCTTGGTGAGGTTGGAGTAGAGATGCGCCACGGACTGGGAGAACATCATCACGTCCTCGGTGAGCGACTGGTCCGGGTTGGCGAGCCTCCCGTCCATGTTGCTGACTCGGTAGTAGGTCTGGTCGGTGAAGTAGGTCCGGTAGGCATGGTTCACCAGCCGGGTGCGGAAGGCCAGGGCCAGCTTGCACTCCAGGTACCGGATGGCGCTGTTGACGAACGTGGCCGGGATGGCGATGAGCAGCCATTTGATCAGCTGGAAGACGAAGAGCTTGGGCTTCTTCTCCACGATGCTCTTCACGATCTTCCCGTCCAAGCTGGCCACGTAGATCGAGAGGAACGTCCTGGATATGAGCGCCACCGAGTGCAGGGAGAGCAAGCCGAGCTCTCGCGAAACCAGCTTGGGGAAGAGGATCTTGCCAAGTTCGAGGATCTGCTTGAAGAATTCCGCATTCACGCCGGGGGAAGTCTTCTTATTCTCCGCGGCGTGGGTCCGAGGCTTCTCCAGACAGGTGGCGCCGTTCTCGGCTTTGGCTCCCCGGTGGCTGCCCCTCTGCTCGGCGTTTTTGCGGAGCTGCTTGCAGATGATGGGGTACAGTGTTTTGACGCCGTAAGCGGCAGCCGCGAGGAACACGGCGCGCTTCGCCGCAGCCGCGCGGTCCCATTTCACTTTGGACGCCGCATCGAGGATGTTGGACATCTTTCTCAAGCGTTGGTGGCCTCTGCCGTGACACCCATCACCCGGACCGCGATCACCGCGACGGCGACGGCATTAGAACGCGAGAGGAGTCTTCTGATGGCCGGGTTTGATCTGGAGAGAAAGAGCCCGATACATGTACCGCTACATCCTGCTAGTTTCGAAACCAGCGGAAAGCACGGGGGAAACTGCAACACTTCCACTTCCGGCTTCTGTTACCACAATAAACCGAGAGGCACTGAGGAACATCCGCGACATATAGCATCTGCTTTTATTTTGTAATATAACTTCCGGTAGGAACTTACCAGCGATTGGCTATTCTCGTACACTTTATGCTTCTTAGTGCTGCGTTATACGTCTTTTTTCATTGGTCGCGCCCCTGGACCGGTTGCGTGACAGACGTAAACAAATTATCTGCGACTGTACCAAGATGGACATGAATTAATGCGGCCAACACTTTTGACTTTATTCTAATCTTTGATTACATGGTTGATTGCTGCATGATGATTGCTGCTGATGTCTTTCTTTATAATGTGCCTTATCCTTATGTATTTAATCCTTTGTAAACTTATTTAGTAACTATTTATCTGTACATACCGTCTTCAGAGCACATGCTCTGTCACTTCCTTTTTTTTACAGAGTCAGGGTTAATTATTGGTTGGGCGTCCAGCAAAATAAGCTTTTCATTGTACAGTGTAAATATCTATTTATATGTATATATGGCAATAAAATATCTTGGAAGAAACCATGAAAATAGCAAGAACACTGCAAACAAGGAACATGATATCAAACAAATAAGATACGTATGACTGTAAAACAATCACAGTAATGACAGTTATTGATATTAATATTATTACTAACTTACATAATAATGTAATTTACAAATAAAGCAAAAGGCAAATGAAAAACTGAACGACAATAACAATGATAACAGCAGGAGCAATAATAAGAATAAGCATATGGATACAAGGACTTCGCATTACATCTCACCTGCAGTATGTGTAGTCTCGCATCAAACAGTAAATTGCGGTTGAATGCCACATTGACGGCTTCAATTTTCTATTACGATGTTGGTAATGGTAAATGGTCAGTTCCTATACTACCTCTGCCTTAATAAACAACCTGCAGTCAGGGTTAAACTAAAACTTGACATATTAAGTAATAGCTTAGCTGTTTATCTATTTAGTTATTTATGAAATTCAAACAATTCCGTCATTTCCTGATTATAATACTATGCTTTTCATTAAAAAAATGTGCAATGTAAATTAAAACAGTATCAGTACATGTTTAAAAAACCTTTAAAAAAAACGTGCACACATTTATTAAAAGGTAATATTTCCTCACATGAATTTGAATTTCCTATCACACGACACGTCATCGAGTCCTCGTGTCGCCTCATTCAATGACGTCAGCATTAGCAGCCACTAGCAAGATTAGCACAGATGTTTTACAATTAAAGTAGAGCTGTTTACCAACCTTACTAAAACCACTCACAGGTCTTCCCTGGGTTTTTTTAAACGCATAATATGAATTGGGTCGGCGGTTCCAGGTAAGAGAATCAAGAATACTGATAATTAATTCAACAATATGAAGCTAAATTAACTACCTAATAATAGCGGTTTTTATTACAGGAACCGCTTGGTGATGAAAGATGACGCAAAGAAACAAAGGGTGAGATAAGCTAAAGTCTCGGTTCACGACCTGTCAATGAAATAATACTCATATTTTTCAGCTAAATGATAGTTTTGTTGTAGGAATTCTTTGAGAGGAGGAAATTGCAGCAGAAACTAAAACACATGGATCTGCCAGCTCCCACCACATCAGAGTCAGGCTCAGGGAGTATGGACTTAGTGACTTTGTTTATTGTCAACCAGATTGCTGCTAAGAAGGCAAATAAAGGTGAGATTAGAGCACCGATTTTTCTTCTTAATCTATTTCGTGTAGATGGTGAAATTGGGCTTCATGTAACACCTGAACTAAAATGAGTTTGACACCCCTGATCTACTAAAACGTACCTTAAACATACTCAGAAGAAAGTTGAGGTGCTTCAAAATAGATGTAGAACAGACAGCAAACACCACATCACTGCAGGATACTTTAAATCCAACCTGATTCATAGCACCGTGTGTTCATCAGTGTACACCTCCTCACCGTGGGAACTGATGTATAGCGTGTCTTTTTATAGATCCTCCAAAAGTGGCAGTTCTTGGCAGCTCTAAAGGAAGATCCAGGCGTAAAGGAAATGAGCCTTTAGTGCTTCCAATGAGCCCCTGTTCGCCTTCACAGCTGAGTCTTGTTGAGGGCCAGCCTCTGTACAGGTACGTCTGAGTCTGTGTGTGAGAGTGATTGGCTAAGATCCACTCAGTCGACATAATTTAACTCCTAATGAAACTTTTCCATGGCAACAATCAAGTGTGCAAGAAGCCCGGAGAAGACAGACTGTTATTCCTCAAGGATTCAAGTGTCGCCAGGTGATTCACTCTTCAGACATGCTTACTTTTTGATTTTATAACGGGCAAATGTTGAGACTGGCATCAACATTTCACTTCCGTTTTGGTCAGCTGTCACCAGTGATGGAGTCTGCTTTCTCAGACAACAGCGCATCTGACTACCTGCCACCCATTACTGACCCCAACAGCCCCTTCTCCACCGCGTCCGCCTCTTCAAGCCAAGGTTATCTGTTGGAAGTGTTTCCTACAATAAACTTTTAATTCATCCTCACCTCACAAAATAAATCTGTTCTCCTCAGGAATATTCCCCCTGCAGCTCAGCCTGCAGAAGCAAAGCCAGAGCCCGTTACACTACTCCCCTCCACCATGGGACAACGCAGGTGTACAGCAGACTGCGGTACTGAAAAGATTCCATCATTTTTCAGAGAATCAAAACACTCTTCTCTGAGATTCTCAATTTATTTTGATATTGATGAATGTCCTTGAAGAAATAGCCATGATACATTATTTGCATTTCACCTTTGGGAGATAATATGCTTGTGTTGAAAACTGATAGTTTTTTTTACAACTTATTTCATGCAAACATCACTTGACATAAGGTTTTATTTATATATTTGTCTGTTCTGAGTCATCGAGTGATGCCAATCCATCACAGGACAAATAGAGAGACAGACAGTCATGGGAAAATTAAAGACCCATCAATTAATTTGCTGTGTTTTTGGAATTCGGTAGTGTTTTGTCTACTTTGTACGTTTACTATAATTTGAAGTCTTTTCTCTAATTTGTAGCATTTTGTCTATTTTGAAATGTTCTTTGGATTCGTTAGCGTTTTATAAAGTTTGTAGTGTTTTGCACTTCCAGGCCACCGTAATGTAAATGCATGTTTTTGGACAGTACAGAGTGACATGCAAGCTGCAGAATCAAACCAGGGTCATTTTGACTCTGAACAGAGTGCTAACCACTACACCACCGTGTGGCCCTCTATATCCAACCAGAAACGGACTGGAAAAATAAACATTTTCTCATCTTTAAAAAAATGAAATCATACTAATTAAGACTTATTTGTACTGGCTGCGCAGGAAAAACTATAACATGACGTACTCATGTAGTTTCAGACAAATATTCAACATCAGTTCTTGCTGGGACATAAAGTTATATATGATAATGCTGTTTTATTCTTAAAACTAGCTTTGTTCTGTTAGTTTCATCCTTTTTCTGAGCCCAGAGGAATGGCCCACACCATCGCCTGGCCCCACGGATCAAACACACCCTTCTTTCAGCTGCAAACTCCCACAGCGACACAGTCCCTCTTTGGAAGTCCAGAGCCAGAGTGAGAGGAAATTAGATACGAGGTGTATTGTTTTGTTTTTTTCAAATTTCTTATATTAATCAGTCATTTTGAATCCCGTCAAATGTGTTTTCACAGTACGACCGAAGACGGAGACTATGGAACACATGTCACCACCTTCTCTAGCAAGGAGTCCATGTTGGACTTCATCCTGAACCAGTCAGAAACCAAACAACAACACGACGTCTTTAGGGGGTTCGGTCGCGGAGAGTATGAAGGAGAAGGTGAATAGAGGAAAATCATTAAAAAAAAAAGAAAAAAAGATGCTAGTTATTTCTTTCTCTCTGCTAAATGTTACCTTTTACTCCAGTTTCTCATTCTGAAACTGCAAAACCGAATATATATCTCACAGACGAGACATCAACCAGAGCTTCATCACCTCAGTGAGTTCTTCTAATCAAACACTTAATCATGAAAAAATACTTGGAATTTTTCACAACCTTGTTTTTTTTTTTTCTGTTAGAATTGTGCCTGATTCTCAGTGTGTGGGAGCAGAGGTTTGTTTGATATTTACTACCACACAGTGGTACATTTTGGAACTGCAGATGAGCAGGCATTAGATAATTGACGAGTGTGTGTGTATATACATATATATGCTGCTCAATGTTATGTTTATTCTGATTTCTATTCAGCTCTCCAACTGTACGGATGTGGACATGTGTAAGTCTTTAACAGTTACAATTAAACTATCCATTTACTGATTTATTGAGCTGTACGATTAGCAAAATTGTGTATATATATATATATATATATATATATATATATATATATATATATATATAATTTGTATTTATTTATTTATTTTTTAATCCCTCAGCATGCATTGGACCAGACACTAACTGCATGAATGACTGTGGCTGTGAATATTTGCCAAGTCACTCATGTGGGGGAGGTTACCTGAGCTCAGATTCAACAGATGTAAGTTTGAGTGTTTTGTTAAGTTCTTACTGCACCTCTTGCAGATTTGATGTTGAGTCACAGTCAGCATTCTTAATCCAGTCAACACGTGCCAGAAAACCTGTTTTCTGCAACATATGCCTAATATTTAGTTGTTTAATGTGCCACTGATATTCCAGTGGCACATTAAATACATTTTCTGGGAAATAAAGATTATTTCTTTCCCTCTCTGTATTAGGACGAAGAGTGTTGTCCACATCTTCACGACCAAGCCGCAAATATAAACAGCACAAACAGTGGGTCACTGAAAGCTTCAAATCCAGGACAGTCCCAGTTCAGGTCTTTTATCCCAATGATACAATCCAGTGACCAACAAGTGGCAGAGATCATGGCTCATCCAGACCCACGGCCAGAATGCTGCACAGCTCGGATTTTGTCTCCTCGTCGTCTCGCTCAGCCTCAGAGCTCAGAGATATGCAAATGCCAGAGAACATCTGCTGAAATCCGAGATGCTGCAACTCAGACAGCACACGGCCCTGCAGCCGAGTTGCGCGACGCTTCGACTCAGTGCAGCTTTCTTACAACCGGTGAGGGCGAATCCCCCGGGCCGAGCTCGTCTTCTCTCCCATGTGAACCGCCTCCGGCCACAGGGTGGCAGGGCAACACCACCTCACAGGCGGATCCACTGACTGCTTTTTCAGAGAAGGCCAGGGAAAATGGAAAGCAGAAGCTCTGGAGGAAGAAGAAATCAAAGACTGTTTCGACGTCTAGTAGCAGAATCATCCACAAATTCAGTGCTCCGAACACTAAGAAAGTCATTTTACAGGGACCCCAAAATCCATTTCTCCAAACTAATGGAAGAGGTAGAACAATTATGTGAAGCACGTCAAGTATAGGGTGATTAAAAACACACTTTTTTTTTTTTTAATTAACACATTTTTCTTCTGCTGCCATTTCTACTATAGAGGATGGCCGTGCAGAGGGCAGAGACGAGGGAGAACAAGAAGGGAATGAGATGCTGGAGAGCGAGCCTCTTGATGGAGGGACGGAGGAGGTCACATCTGTCTCCCGAGCTAACAAACCCTCAGCCGACACCGACACTATTCGGGAAATTGCAGACATCCTGCTCCTGCTGAAGCAGAGGAGGAAGAACTGATTACTAGGGCAGGTGGAGAAAGGCAACAGAAAGTTAAAAACACATGTTCTGTGATTGTTCTGCTTCAGATTGTTGACGTTTAAAGCTCTGAAACTCCTGAAACGGTGTTTGTTCTCACTGTGATTCTTGGAAATAAAGCCCCAAAGCATGACTCAGATTCATTGGTTTATTTATTTCCCCATATACATAATATTTAATTAAGATATTTATCTTTATATAATATAAACTCTAGCAAAACATTTACAGCTTGAACAATAATCAAATATACTATACAGCACTCCTTTTTTTTTAAACACTGTAGCTCTTAAATGTTAGAAACACATACTTGATCTACATAGAAAAAAGAAACTGTGACCATTTCACCATGAGTACACATTAAACGTCCTCCTGCTGTGGTGGGGGACAGTGTTTAACACGAGCGGATGTTAAGGGCCGAACACCCCAGTATTCTCCACAAGGTGCAGCCTGAAGCAACTACATGAAATATTTGGTCGACACAAACTTCCTTTTACACAATCTGTGTTGTGGACAGCTTTATCAGTGTGTGTGTGTGTGTGTGTGTTTTTAACTCTGTAATAATACTTTCAGTACAAAACTAGTGTGGTTGTTGGACAGTACTTCCCGGACCAAAGGAAACAGTTAAAAAAAAAAAAAAATTCACATTTTTGAATTAGAGTTGTTTTTCCTACACCATTCAGAGAAGCCTGAAAAGTTTCCTCTCAGCTCCCAACTGTGAATTAGCATTCACAACGTAGAAAAACCCAGCAAATTTGGTGACTGTTATGTCATCCAGGCAGAAATATGTAGGATGTTTAACCCCATCAGATCAGACACTAAACCACACAACTACAAATCACAGTATCAATGCTGATCATTCTCAGAGGCTAATCAATGTTCTGAAATGGACTTGTGTCTTCGTGTGCCCACACTCAATAAACACCAACTAGTGGAAATCACCAATCATAAATAGTCCATCGCCCCTTTAGAAAGTGACCAGCAATTACAGAATAGTGTTTCGTAAATAACTGTGTGTGTGTGTGTATATGACCTTTTTTTCTCGCTGTCTTATAGGAATCATTACGTTTCTACATGAACACAAAGGATTTCCACACGAGGGTGCTCGTATGCTACAGCATGTCATCACTGTGTTGCCCTTTGTGTGCCGACGAGGGTTCTTGTACAGACTGTGACACACGAATACCAAAACAACTGCACTACCTAATGCAAATACCTTTGAATTTGAACGAGTCGCTGAAGAGTCTCTTCATTGTGCCAGTGTATCCGATGGCTTGCTTCTTAATGGCAAGATTAGAAAGAGAGAACGAATCTTAATAATGGCGATTTTTAGCTCCACGGACATGGCCGTAAGAAATCTGTTCATTAAGGACAGTTAGCAGCCATGTTTGGTTTTGTTACACAGAGTTGTCTACTCTGCAGTAGACTTTGCTACACAGGCACATACCTATTTAACTACCAAGGTGTAATCTCACACGGTTTTACAGCTTTACAGAACAACATAGCCAAATTATGCGAAAGCCTACTCCTCAACTTTGGACACTAGAACCACGGAAATGATGCTCTGCTATTTGTACATAAGGCTATAGAGGAAGACTAAAATCAAAACATGTGAAATCATAGTAAAAAAAAAAAAAAAAAAACAATCCCAAAAAACAACAACTCCAAAACATTACATCACAGGTGAAAAATTGCACATGTCAAATAAAAAAATAAAAAACGAAAAGAGAACAAGCTGTGCGGACCCACAGGGAATGTGACTCTGAAAAATCAAAATGGCCATTAGGCACCTTCACAATACACAGGCACTAATATCATCAAGTTTAAATAGAATACTTCAAAATGGCAATCATAAAACTAAGGTTTTTACTTTACAGCTACAGGTCAGACAGACTGCTTTTTGCTGGACACCACAGATACAGCCTATCCAGAAGTAAGTACGAGGAATGGGTCATGACGTGCACGTTTGTAACATTGGCTCATAGTGTAGGTACATCATTGTCAGTGTTACACCAAAGCCACCTTGTTGGAGGAATGTATGCAGCAGAATTGGTCTTAAACCACATTAAAAAAAAAAGAAGAAAGTATTTAATAAATCAAGTAACTGGTTTGGAATATACTGTGCATCTTGGCTGATTGCTTCTCATAAAAATATCTCTTGCAACCACAAGCTGAAGACCGTCAGCAGGTGGACCAGACTGTTTGCTTTGCTACACAACCAATAAGCGTTTTACTCTCCGGTGTCATAAAAAAAGGCATAATGGTACTCTGAATCAACAGGTTTTGACCGATTTATGGTGAAGCAAAAGTTAGTGGTTGCAAACCGAGGTTTAAAATGATAAATGTGGTATCTTTTTCCATTTAAACGATTTCAGTAGAAGCCAGACTGACGTGACGCTTTGGGAATCTTTCTGTACTATATAGACATTCAGTGAGATCAGTTCCCCCCCCCCCCCGGTGTATTCCGTACGTTCACTTTGTGTTAAAACAATTATGCTTCCTAACCAAGATCCCCTGAAATCGTTTTAACCCAGACTTTTGCAAAAGAAATATTTGTGGAAAACTTTGACAATTCAACCGTTGACTAAAACACAGTCTGACACCAGATCGGATGTCAGTTCACTTTCAATTCAGATTAAAAAGCTAAAAGTTAAACATTCGCACTCCTGCTAAAGCATTTTTGTAGATCGGGGTTTTCCTGAATTGGCCGATTTGAAAGTGAACTAACACATTGTAAAATGTCCTAAATTAGAGATCTCAACTTTAATGTGAGGGGAACCAGTAGCTCTTCAGATTGCGAGGAACATTTCAGTAACAGGAGGTCAAAACACCCCGAAGGAGGTCGTCAATGCTCAAACTCTCGCCTAGTCCACGTCTGATGCGTCGTTGTCTGATAGATGGTAATTCGAACCCTTCACCCGAATGTATTCGACCTGCCGCCCCTCGTCTGAATCCGTCGCGCCACAGGAACAAAGCTGGTTTTCGAACAGAGCCTCGATCTCCTCCAGGCGCCTGCCTTTGGTTTCCGGCAGGCAGCCGTAGATGAAGGCGAATCCCACCAAGGCCAGGCTGGAGTAGAGGAAGAACACTCCTGGAAGAAAAAAAGAAAGAGAGAACCCACAGTCACTAAGGACGGCCACCCCACGAAGAAACAATGCCACAAGTCTCCTCTTATAAACAACTTTTCCATGTTTTTATTCACGGCCGAGAGAAGAAATGCTTTTCGTGACAGCAGATCCTGCAGACGGCTGAAACTGGACGAGGCCGGCCCACGCGCCTCTGAGGGGATGCGTGCATGTTGAAAGACAAAGATATTTAACCAAATGGAAATATCCTTTTTCAGGCTGTCACTCGCTGTGGGGTAAATGTGAAGTATGAGTAACGTGGCCCTGTCAAAGTGCCAGAGCAGCGGGGTTAAAGGCAAGAGAAACGACTACATCACACCAACACAAACGCACTCGGAGATACGCGTTCACTCAGTGAGGATGCCAGAGGTGTAATGAGATTTCCTGGCCTCTGTGATCTCCATTTTCTCCTTGTCAAAGCACAATTATATATATTTTTTTAAGTTACAGGCAAGCACGTGCTATGCTAAACACCATTTGTATGACGACGTCACTGTGGGATGTTTCTCTTTTCCCATACCCCCATGATTGTTATGAACCGGATGAATGGCTGAACGATTCAAATTGATTATTAACCAAGTGCATCTCAGGATGCTTCCACAATTATCCCCGATGGATCGATCTGCAGCTCCACCAAAGGTCAGTTCCTTCCTGTCTGCGTAGGAACCCGCTGTCGACTGACTGAGGATGTACGCAAGAGGGCAAGAGACGAACAATGCTCCGGGGCCGCAGCCAGCTGGTACCTCTTCTATGGTCCTGACGTCAGGCGTAGAGGAACAGATGCATCATGTGTTCAGTCAAGAATACTTCCATAAAAATAACGTGAAGCCACACTGTAGGACAAATCCAGTTTACACAGTGGCCTCCATCAGCTGGGATCCCACTCTAAAGCTCATATTTCTGAATGGGTGGAAGGATGGAAGACTATTTCCCTTTCAATACTGTGCTGCCGAGACACTCACCATAGTAGGTGAAGTACTGCGCCAGGTGGAGGAAGGTAAGGGACACCAAGATGTTGAAGGACCAGTTGACACCAGCTGCATAGGCGTTCCCCGTGCTCCTCGCCCACAGAGGATAGATCTCAGAGTTTATGGTCCATGGCATTGGACCCATGCCTGAGAGAGAATGGAAGAATGAGCTATGGGCTCTGTGGTTTCACTTTATTAGAACACAGAGAGTTTTAAAGTAGTCTTGCACACAAAGACCAAACTCGTACATAGTTGCTGGTTGTTTAAACCTGTTTGCTTAGGTTATATCATCTTTGTGTTACACATACTGTATATGCACAATTTCTAAGTAGAACTAGCATTTTCCATGTGATAATGAGCTTATAAAAAGACATGCCGTGCAGTTTTCTGTGGGTTTTTTTGCCATCAAGATACATGTAAACAGTTTTAATGTCTAACATGAAATAAATATGCAATGGTCAATAACTATGTATGAATTAAAGAAAAAGAAACAACAGATTCACAGCTTTATCATTCATTTTAATGTTTTTGATAACTGAAACTACTCCATCATTTCGATTCTACAAATATACAAGCATACTTACAATTGATTCGACTATTATAACTCTTTTTTTGTTGTCTCTTACAAATTCCTGTCATGGTTGGTGTACTTACTCTCCCCCGTGTTTCTCATGTCTTATCTTATTGCCCTCTTGTCATCCGTCTGCCCTTTCTGCACAGGTTACCTCATTGTCTTGCCCTCTGCCTGCATACCAGAGTCCACCTTGAGTTTTCCTCTTGTGACCTTTGTTTTAAAAAATTTTTGCTTTGCACTTTTTTCTGCCGCAGTCTGAGAAGGCTCACCTCTGTCTTGCACTCGGTCCGTCTGACCTTTTCCACTGTAATTTCTGCCTTTGTGCTTCAATCACACAAGCCTATAGCGAGTTGAAGGCGTGTTCTGTTATTATACAGTATTCTCTTGAATCTCCAGCTTCAGCAACAGTACATTTTGAATTATCACACTTTTAGAAGACGTTCTGCAGACGTTTTAAGAGATTTCGCCCCCAAACTTCTGTTGCATCTTGCTGATACGCAAGTAACGATTTGTTTGTTCAGCTCAAACAGATCTGCAATCCTAAATCTGAAGGAGTTAAACACCATAGAAGCGGAAAGCCAGGGCAAAGTGGGATTATGTCGGATCTTCACCGTCTCAGTAAGCACTCGGGCAAACACGGCGAGACAAGAAGATAACCTTGGGTATACAAACCAGTTCCAAGGCAGTGCGAGTGGAAACAAAAACCGGTTGTTCCTCTTACCTGGAGCGAAGGCAGCCAGGTAGAGCACCAGACCCAGTAGAACCAGCCAGGAGTAGGAGGTGGGGCAGTAGTTGTAGGCCCAGTAGGTCTGATCTTTCATCAGGGTGGAGTTGGAACACCTGGAGGGGCAACACACGATATTAACTCTTTCTGAAAGTGGGAGCTCAGTACGGTGCAAAACGTACGATTGCATCGCGCCTCTCCGTCCACGACGCACGCTGCTGGCGCATCCTGACTCACCTGCCCCATGCTGCATGCTCGGTGGAGGCCTTATTGACTGCAACGCAGGAGGAGGCGAGCAGCGCCGAGCCGTTCTCCCGGTAACAGAAACCACACCCGGGGTCCAGCATGCACAGCTCGCACAGCCTGCACAACCGACATAGCGTGAGTTAGCTCTCCCCCCACCCCCACGAAACACAATCAATCACACTCCATGTCACCTCCGCCTTCGCTTAGTTACTCTGGGAAAAAAATATCGACAGGCTTATTTGAGTTCGGCGTCGAGTTGTGGAACAAGCACAACTTCAGAGATGATTCTCCTTCTTAACAAGATGACAGAAAAATAGCTTTGCAGAACTTTTTTTTATTTGCCTCGTTACCCAAATGACAATAATATGACTTTCCCCACCGATTGGAGGCGATAAATTAGATTCAAGAGCTAAAGATGGAAAGTGTTGAAGTAACTATCGTTCAATCTCATTCTCGTCATGTCTCTCTGCTCCGTCTTTGTTAATTAAATGAACATGCCATCATGTTTCCCAGTCAGCTTGCATGCAAAAGGCTTTCAAATGCTGACTCGCTGACAAGTCAAATTTTCACACGGGCACGCACGCTCTGTTTTCCCCCCTGCTCTCTCATCGGGTCTGATATGGCGGTGCCTGATGAAGCGTGTGAAATGTCCCTTTTGTTTTGTTTCAGAGGCCTGCAGAGCCTCCCCGTGTGCTTGGGCACCTTCCGTTAATTACACACCGAGGTCAAGGACTGAAATATCATCATGCATTTGTACCCGAGAGAAACAGAAGTAGAAGAGGTGAAGGGAGACGTGTGACAATGTGGCTTCGACTTGGCTTTAACAATTCAATTTAACCCTCTTATTGCTCCTTTTGTTCTTCCAGGTAAACCTGTCCTGGTTTGTTTTTACTATCTATTTTACCCTTTGTTTCACCTTTTTTGCAAACTTGTTTCCAAAACATTTTACACTTATATCTGCAAGAATGGACTATTTTTACACAAAAGTCAAAAGTTTGTGTACAAACACCTTCTTTTTCAAAGGCAAATAAGTTGTTCAAACACCACAGGCTATCCTGTTTCATGCAAACTGTCCCACAAGTTCAATGTCCAATACGCATTGCTAAGAAACCTGAAGAATGCATCCAGAAATGGGACGTCCAATCCATAATGAGCCCGACAGGCTCTCTGGATGCTGCTGTGGTCACTGAAGGGATGTGGCTCGTATGGAGCAAAGTGAACTCAATGAAGCCATCCGCGTGTGGTAAAAGCACTCATCTCTTCGAATTACTCCCCCTTGTTTGTGTGTGTGTACACAGTGTTGTAGTGTGTGGGTGCCGGACACCGAGTCCATTAGGTGCTGTTTGTCGTCATGATGAAAGACCGCTCTTTGCACGGGAGTTTCATCTCGAGTAAATTGAGACATGGAAGCCTCTGATCTGTGTCTCCCATCAAAACACACACACACACACACACACACACACACACACACACACACACACACACACACACACACACACACACACACACACACACACACACACACACACACACACACACACACACACACACACACACTCTCTCTCTCAACAATGAAACGACTCGTAGCTGGTTTTGGGAGGGAAAGGTAGAACACACACACACACACACACACACACACACACACACACACACACACACACACACACACACACACACACACACACACACACACACAAACACACAAACAATATTTACTTAGTTGTTTCCATGAGGATCCTTTGTTCTACTAGTTAAATAGTAAACTGTGACGTGTATGACTCAGGGCTTGTTAAATGGAAAGGTTTATATTCAGGAAACAAACACTGACACACAGAGGTAAAATAGAATACAGAGAAAGAAGATGTTATATTTAAAGTCCAACAATAGATTATAAGCAAAATAATCTAAACCAATATAGTCTGACAAGTAATGACTCAAGATAAACATATTAATAACATTTATTTAAGAATAAAAGTGATTGCACAAGCTATACGCATGAATAGGAGAGCCTTTAAAAGTAAGCACACCAAATTAGTTAGAATAATAAATTGTCACTGCTCAGAAAGGCAAGGCAGTATTCTGATCCCAGTAAGATCAAAGATTTTCAAAGGTCAGTCTCTAAAACAAAGCTGACTCGTGGGTGTTGTGAAGTGGGATCACAGAAGTTATGTACTATTGTGAGGTGATGTTCAAAGTTTAACGGCTAATTGTTTACAAATACGTGGAGTCTGACTGAGATCCGTATTAAAGCGCATGTGGAAAATCCGCAGACAAGAGTGCTTTTTTTCCCCAAAGAACAGAAGTGCAGGAAAGTGAAACAATTTTCTCACGTTCTCTCTTTTTTCCCCCAAACGTTTATTCTACATTATTAAGTTTTATTAAACACTGCTGTCCTTTTCACATACAAGCCTCTGAGGTTACTTAGATTGTGCGAATCCTCAAAAAAACAGCTCCAGCTATAAATTGTATAAATTGGTTTAATACAACTCACGTGTGTCTATGTCCATGTGTGTATAATGAAATCTGATGCTGCAAATTGTCATACAAGTTGAATGCATCAAATGCTGAGACGGGAAGTAACGCTCACTGTATAGCATGGACATGGAATCATGTGACTGTCATCATTTTATTGTTATTAGTTTAAAAGAAAAAAACAGAAAGAAATGTAGAAGTTACCAAATATGTTCACTTGTCTGATGAAGGGTTCATTTTACATATCTTAGATTTGGACTAACAATGACCTTATGATTTCAATGTTTTTGGTTCCCCTCAACTGGCCGACGCAGCCAGTTACTTAACAAGTGTATCTGCTCTTTTGCTTTTAATGCATCTTCAACGTCATCAGCAAAAAGAGGGGATGCAGAAAGTCATTGGCTGTCAAAAAACATTTGAAGATTTTCTGCTGGCCAAAAACCAGGAGCGACAAGTGACTGATGTCATGGAAAACGAACTGCAGTGTCTCTTCTGCCCCAAATTTCTAATCGAGGTGAAGTTGGCTTTCTTAACAGTGTTTTTATAGAGACGCTGAACTCTTGAGATGAGTCAGACTAAATGACTATTGTTATGTCTCTGGGTAAGTCTCATGCAAAATAACTCCAATTGAGATGAATTACTAATGGGTTACATGTAAATTAAAGAAATTATATATTTTATATTGCTTATTTTATTATTATACAAACGTGATACGCGATTAGCATGCCCGTTTAGTATATTTTTACATTATGGCTGTATTATTGCTCGCAATCTCTCCACGTCTGCGCTCAATTTCCACTGTGCGCTCACTCAATTTGGGCAAAACCCAAATGTGACAGACACAGTTGTCGCTGAATGCTGAACTGATTTTCACCTGGTTGTCTTTGCCGCAAACATCATACCTGTAGGTCTGATACTGGACACATGGTTTGGTCTATTACAATGTCAATAGCGGGCTGCACAATAATAGAATGTTTTGATTTGTAATATGAAGGAAGCAGATTGTGCACGACTCTTTTAACAAATCGTGATTTTTGGCAGTCGGCGGTTTTTACCCGCACCTCTGCCTAAAATCACAAAGAGTGAGTAATGACACTTCTCAACCCCCAGAGGACACTCCAGCGTTGAATCCCTTCATCTTCACAATATAATGCTGCGTTTGCACTCACACCACCGCGGTGCTAATTAGCAATGGGAGCATTTTGGAGGCTCAAACAAAGACTCGCACTTCTCACCTACTTAACTCATTCATTTGAGATCCTGAGTGGTTAATTGCAGCTTTTATATTAAGATTGTAGTTCATCAGACAAATGGTAAGTGGCTGTTGAGTAAGTTTATTCAAGTGTTTACTCACTGGTACTTGGCGCAGGTGGAGTTGGTGGTTGCAGGGTCCAAGGGGTGAAAGGTCACAGGTGGACTGTGCTGGGCTGATATGAGAAAGCCGACAGCCAAGAGACTCAAACTCACACATGTACCTGTTCGAAACAATAATAAAAAAAACTACATCGTAAGCAAAACAAAAAAGAACAGTTCCTAATGCTGCATTTTGATCCTTCTTCCATCCCACCTATCATACTGCCCAGTGTGAGCTTCCTGCGGCCCACTCTCTCTACCAGCCACACTCCCAGGAGGGTGAACAGGAAGTTGGTGAAGGTGGCGAGCCCCGCCAGCCAGATCGCCAGCCTGTCGTCACGCACACCGGACATCTGCAGGATGGTGGCGCTGTAGTACCTAAGTGAAAACGGAAAACAAAGGGCGTTGACTGATTGACCGAAAAGGGTTTGTCATGTAGTATTTCATTGCCAACAATGCAAACCTCTGTTACAATCATCACACGTCGTCTCAAAATTACATGACAACTTAACTATGACTCTCAAACCACACAGATGAGCTACTTTGAACATTTTGGTTCTTTAGTCTTGCCAATACTTACATTTTATCACTGAGATTAAGGTACATAACATACATGAGTATAGGCAGATTATTTACTTAATATTGTTGATTTTCGCTTGCTGTGATGTCATCCTCACAGGTTTATGTTTGGAAAACTGCCTCTTTTTCAAAAACTTTGGGAACGAACTGAAAAACTTGCTTTTCAACAGGTTTTAATTGAAGTGTCTCGCTGTTTTCAGCCTTTATGCTACGTGAAAATCAGGTGCTGGCATTGAAATTGTGAATAACAATCAAGCATTGCACAAACAAATGTTGAGCATATTCAGCAGTGGCACATTTTCAAAGTAGAAATTTGCTGGAACTTTTCAAACTTGCAAAGTTGCAGGACAAAAAAAAAAGGCTTTATGGAGTTAAACTTTAATTTTTTTTTTTAATATTCCAATGAAATAATTGGTCAAGACAAGTCAAGAAAAAACATCTAATTAACAGAAAAACACTTCACCTTCAATCGCTGTCCCTGTACTTGAGTACCTGCCTCTCGTCTACACAATTAGCGGTTGACTATAAATAGAATATCGCCACTCACTTTCCCCGGATCTTCCTCTTGTACAATGTAATTATACTTGTATCTCTGGCACCACACGGCAGCATGCAGGCAGATTACCTCCAATTATCATCAACAAGGCTCTAAACAGGCTGTGGTCAACAATACAGACACCTGCATGGAGTGTATTTCTGAGTTCCCCTCTGATACCCCGTTACAAGGAGTCTATAGTGTCATCTCTGAATGGATGTGCACAACATGATGACTCATTTTCACCGATGATATACACTACGTGCTGAGAAGGTTAACACCCATGAACGAAAAAAGACAAACTATATTGTTTTCATCAGCGTCTGCTTCTCTACTTGCAACTAAGAATTAACATTCAGTGTTTTATCTCTCCTAAAGCATCATTATTTCTTTCTTGCGCACTCGCTCTCTCTCGCTCTCTCAAGACAAAGACATTCAATTGAGGGATTTGCATAATGAAACTTTTCTCTCCTGCCACAGCATCCAGTCAGACAGAACGAGGGCTGAGACACAAATGAGAGGCTGTGAAACTCTATTAAAAAAAAAAAAACACAAGCTACAGTTGTACGGAGAGTGTGAGAAGATAAAGACCAGAGATTTGCCTTTATAGTAATCTTCAAACATGAACTCTGACGGACACACACAGAGAGGCACACACACATATTTCAACCATGTACAAGATGGGAGTTGGTTTTGGAGCAGCAGCGGGAGCAAAAGTACTATTTCTGCTCTCAGCGGTGGAAACCTGCTGTGCTCCATCTTCAGACCTGAAACTCACTGATTACAGTATACACACATACATACATAAACACTATGCTCTTACTTAACACTACTGCAAATAACAGCCTGCAGACACAAAATCATATTTCTTTATGCCCACAGAACTACAAAGGTTTCAAGTGGCCAATGCATTTCTGAAATAGTAACTCTACAGCCACTCGGCAGGAGATAAGAGGGCAAACATGAATGATTCTTTATATCTGACTATCAATCTCGTGCAGTGACACAACAATAAAGCTGGACCATAAAATGAGTCAACATGAAAGAACAATGAAAGAAAGCTGGTCTTGTAAGATTGATCTTTTATCATATAAAGCTCTGTATAAAGGGGCGGTGACTGCTGCACCATGTAACTATAGTTGAATTTAAACTGTGAATAATGGGGTTGCCATAAGTATCAGTGGCTAGAAAACGTATGCAATCTACAGATCTGCACATCTGTTTTAGTTCCACTTTCATGTCTCATCGGGTCTCCTCACGTCAATGCTCGACACAGGTTAATCAAGTGCTGAAGCAGAACAATGGAATTTTGTCACCAAGCAGTGAAAGAAACGTTTTTTTTTTCTATTTTTTCCCCCCATTCAGACTGACAATTTTAATATACGGATGATTTCTGTCGACTTTGTGACTACGACAGGATGTTGTTGCACCTGTAAAGAGTCACTACAAGATACTTTCTCACCCTATCGTCTCAGAGCATTTTCTAAAAAAAAAAAAAAAAAATGCTCATTACAAACTGAAACTTTGTGCCAGGGATCAATGTGGGAAGAAGCAGGCTTTAGTATGACACAGCAGGCTCAGCAGTGCCACTTAAATCCCCCTAGAGGAGAATATATCCTTTTAAAGGATACACACACAGATCACTGTGGCATAGAAAATGTTCCGTATTTATTTTAAAGCATCATTAAAATTCTCTGGAAAGGCAGATGGCTCATGTTAGTTTTATTTTTATATGCATATTGGGAATGGTGCGTGACTATAGTGACTATATTTGATCACATTTCTTCCAAACTAATAAAAGTTAAAGGCAATCATACAATACATAATTTTCAAGAAAATAAAAGAGAGTACAACACCTTGATCTGATATTTGTTCCAATAAATTGTGTACTTTGAATTAGTGCAAATTACAGAAATACATAGAGCCTGTAGTGAAGTACCATTCAGCTCATGAGAGCAGGACTGCAGTGAGAAATGCTTTCTCTTTAGAGATGTTTTCAAGCTGCCAATGATGAGTTGTCTGTGAGTTTTAAATAAATAATGGTGTTTACTTTATAAACGCCAAAAAGTCCTCAATACAACCAAGGTTGTAAATTCGCGTTTTCAGCAATAAATCCAATTCAGTAGGTTAAGAAGCCACTTCATTTCTTCTAGTATGAAAACAATTTGACACATTTGCAATATAGATGCAATAAATGTAATTTTATGACACAGAAATGCAAAAGGTGCTAATCGCCACATTTTTGCAGACGTACGTTTTATTTTGAGTTTTCCCTGCAGTGCTGCAAGCCAGATTATTTCTGCCATTGCTGCTGATAGAAAGTGACATCTCTCACTCTGAAACATCCATTACTTGTCAACTCATCACTAACCGGCATAATATTTCATCCAGGAGATGATTGAGACGACTCTCAGGGGGCATCCCGAGTATAAGAAGTGCCCTTTTAAAATGTATATATTTTTGTATTATTCTTGCATTTTAACTCGCTCTATTAACAGCCTGATTGGTCTTTGACAAACCCTCAGTAGCAAGTAGAAATAGAAAAACAAAGGCCAGTTGAGCGAGTCGTCATAATTCTGCAACAAAAGGAAAGTCAAGGCTTTAATAAGAGGTTGTCAGCTTGAGGTCAAAGGTGAGTCAGGGCTGGATTTGCTCCAATTACCTGCAATTGCAGAAGCTGCAGCACGGAAATGTCAAAGTCTCCTCATTAGGAATGACCACAGAAAGAAAAAGAAGACTCTATCAGGCAAAATATAAAGGAACAGTTGTTATAAACAACTACGAAGTGGTTCCAGGAAGTAAAAGCAGAGCAATCGAGTTGTTTGCAGGTGCTAAAAAAGAACACAGGTTGTCATGAGCCACAGCTGTTTCCAGCTCGTGTGCTGTATGACACTGTTGTCGACACTGTGATCAAGTAACACACACCTGGTATGAAGCTTGTATGGAAGAACCATAGATAAGAGGATATCCAGAAGGTGCTTTACCACGGGATAAATTCATACTCAAAGGCAAAGGAAAAAAAGAAAGTCACGAGTGTGACCTAAAGCTCTTGAAGAGAAAAATCTTTTTTTTTTAAACGTGATGTTTTGATATTTTGTTGCAGGATCAAAACTGTAGTACGACGTTGTACATTGAGAGATGCTCTCTGATCGTCAGTCACACACACTGGACAACATTTTTACTCCGGAATTGTGACGTACGTCATTACCACAGCCACTTCATCATACATACCGGTAAGTTCATAAAATCCATGCTACGCAATGTAGCAGGTAATAAACGTTGAAGACACGTTGAGAGTGCATTTCCTTTTTTTCTTTCCTATATTAAACAATTAATTTATTCTCCCAGTTCCAACAGGTGAACCTTCTTCTAATACATAATTGTATTTTTCATTTTGTCGAAAAGGGAAATATCAGTAAATTATTCTCAGAATGAGAAAAATTGATATCCAGAGCCTTTTGTTGGCCTGAAGAATAAGCTTTCACATCTAGTTTTCCATAATCATTCACAGCCAGTATTAGCATGTGCAAAGGTTAGAGATTTCTGGTAATATTCTATAATTACCAGTCATTTTAATGCGATTATGTTGTATCGTGCAAATACAAACTGGAAGCGGCGCAAGCATTGGCAGTGGGTTTAAGTCAACACACACACACACACACACACACACACACACACACACACACACACACACACACACACACACACACACACACACACACACACACACACACACACACACACACACACACCTAGTTTTTATATAAGAGACCCTGTGGAGCGCCGGTGCAAAGAAAACAAGGGAAGGTGTAATCTGGCCCTGACCCCAGTCTGAAAATGGAAACACGGATCCAAACTGTTGTCATGCTTCGACTCCGAACCTCTCAGTCAGCCCGTTAAAAGAGAGTGACAACACACACGCACACACACTTCAGCAAGTAGAGAGACCGACGGATGCTTCAGGAAGGAGAGAAATAAGTAAAACATAACAAGAAGACGGAGACAGACACAGCCCCGAGGGGGCAAACGGGTGAAGACGAGAGTGGCAGGTGGAAGGCGAAAGATGCACACACACGGCAACTAATTTCACACATGCTTTCATACATCTATTTCAGTTCTTCCACCACGTTTTACCACCCTGTCAGGGAGTCATTTTCACCTATCAAGTGCTAAAATTGAAAGAGTAAATCGAGCCTCTAAAAATGCTGTCCGGTCAGTTTGTTGGTTTATCGTTGGTGTCAGTCACTGTCTATGGAAAGAGAAGCAGCCGGAAGGTACAAAGGATGATGCTCTCGATAAAAACGGGCTCAGTGTTTCTTGATTCAAAGCATGCGTTCTTGCCGGACCTCATTTGCTTTTGCCCCTTGTCCATTTCGCAGGGTTGTTGGTGGAGGACGCCTCTGACCCAGGGTTGACATTTTCCGAGACGTTACAGGACAGTCTTGGCGGACGTTTGGGAGAGCGTGCGCCATGTGGTCTCAAAGGAAAACACTTGATGGCTCAGTTAAACATTTCTTACTGTTCAATTAGATTTCTAAATAAAACAAATGTCCATAATATGAAATTACACACAATAATTACAGGTAAAGTTAATTTGCTGCGATGTTTTGATGTGAAACTTCACAATTTTCTCTTTTCTGGATCGCTGACTGTATAATGAGACCAATTCGAGCATAATACATCACACTGGAAGCACACTTGTGATTATTCAATCAAAATTAAAAACCTAGTGTGATTATGCCTTTGCGTTCAGGATTTCATCACTTTGGATTTTCTTGTCAAAGACCAATGTAGCTTTATCCAAATCATTGCTGGAAAAACCCAAAATGACACATTTTTAATGCTCTCTTTTGTTTTATTTTGTGTTTTTTAATGTGAACATTAGGTTGTGATTCTGATTCTCCATTTTGCAATGACAATGACTGACGATGATGATTATAGATGGGGTGTTGAGGATGAGGAGAAATTGAGGAATTTTTTTCCAAAATAATTGGATGATGAAAACTGTAAGAATACAAATAGACTCATTGTGAAGTTGTACAACATTTGCTTTAAGAGCTTGTCTGAGGTGAAAATGTCAGTGTGTAATTTCATGTATTCAAACTCTCATATCAACACGACTGAATTGAATTTTACTTCATAATAAACCCCTGCAGTTGGGAGAAATATACTCGGTAAGTCATGTTGAGGTGAGACATTTTGCCCGTCTGCCACCAGGATGTAGTATTACGACTCAGTGACTCTTGGAGGCACGATGATTTCCTGCAGCAAACCAATCACTCCACTTTCCACTTTGCACCGAGCGAAGTGGAAACTAAAAGCTTGTTTGCTCTCCGGCAGAACATCATCAGCACGTCAGCAGGTGGTAATCCACAAAAATTCACATCACCTCTTGACGAATTGATTAAATCATGAAAAATGTGAGATGTGGTTGCTTTTCTTGACACATTAATTTGCATTTTCACAATAATTTCTTCCGTCTGAGTGTGTGTTCCACCTTCGATGTTGGAGAGAAAGTGACTGGAAGAAATAGGCAGCACTGTGTGGCATCGATTGGCACTGGCACCTCAGAGAAGCTTGCATGTTCTGCCTGTGTTTGCGTGGATCTGACAGCAATTTGCAGTGCAAATTTGACAATAGTCACCACAGTTCAACCCTCTACTTCTCTAATTGAATGTCGTCACTGTGCAAATTTGACATAAAAGATCCCCCCCAAAAAAAGAGAAGCAACGAGAGGGAAATCTTTTAAATGTACACATGTCAGATCAGATTACATTTAATTTGATCATCATTTAAAGGGTGTGTCCAAAACTAAATCCCTACATATCCCCATAAGATTATAAGCAATTCGTGGACTGGTGCTGACAAATACCAGAAAACTGGATGTGTGTGACACATGATGAGAGGCGACAGAGATTTATTTTCCTTTGGCGAACAGAGTGCTCCTTATTGACAGAGTACTGATCTCATTATATAACTTAATAGTATGGATTTCAAGGCAGCTGAAGAAAGAGGAAAGGGTCAACTGTAAAGCAGCAGTGAAGTAGCAAGATGGAGAGAGCTGCAAGGGGGAGTGTGAGTGTCGGCCTCAGTGCGCAAGAGATGAGGTGTTACAGAAGAGAAACAGAAGGAGTAGAAAGAAAAAGCAGGAAGTGAGTGAGAAAAGGACTGTTAGGCGAGAAAAAGATTGAATGGATGGGGGACAAGACAAGGAGGGATGTGGGTGTGAAGACAAAAAACAAAATGGACAGACGAGGGAGAGAAGGAATGAGGAGGAGAGAGGAAGGAATAGAAATGCTCCAGGGAACTGGCCTATTTCTCAAACAAATGCATACGAACACAGAGCTGCGTCACAATGATGCTCTGGAAGAAAAAAATAAAAATAAAAACGCTCGGTCCAAACCGGTACGCTGCAGATCCCATCAAATACAACCATCATGTATCCTCTACTGTGAATACATGCAAATACCTGCATGCAAATCCACCTGCACACACACATTCTGCACACCGTGCCTGATTGAGTCTCTCTCACAGCAGCGTTCCTCCAATAGGTGGAACAAATTCCAGCTCGCCGCTCTTCAGTGGCGGCGGGTTGATGGGCGCTGACCTTTGGGCGACTTGGAGTGACGGCGAGCTATCATAGCTTATTAGCTGCCCTCTCCGCTTTTATCAAACCCAACCTCTGCAGGGGTAGAAACGGCAGATGGTAATTTTTCAGAAAAGCTCTGGTTTATTGACAATTGGGATCAGTGGTTTTTGAAGTTTTGAAAGGGGGGAAGAGCAGTGAATGAAAATGGAAATCTGGTGGTGAGTGGGGATAAATCTTTCCAACAAAATATTTTTTTCCCCATTTCATGATAAAAAAGAAAATAATAACAGGGAAAGTAATAGTTTTATTAAAACACATTTTGGAAGCATAATCGAGTTGAAATTCTGAAGAAAAATAAGTTAAACCATAAATTTAACCATCGTAAACACTACAGGCTGCATATAAACCCTGTACTTAGCACAAAGAAGTCCACAGAGCCAAAAAATACTGTCCAATTTCTACAAATGAGCTTTCAAACGTTTCCTGTAGATTATTGGTATTAAGAGTAAATCCTCCTAATTAACTGCTGCTGAGGGTACCTGCCACGTTAAGCACAGAACTGCTGATCAGAAGACAGTATGCTGGTTTTCTACAGTTGTAAATAACAGTGCAATTTACTACTGGGAAACCCATTCACCCATCTTCTGAAAGGCTTCATCCACCTCAGGGTGGCTGGTGCTAATCCCAGCTGAACATAGATGAAGGAAGTTTACAATCTGGACCCAGATAGAGAGACAACCACACACGTTGCCACATAAACGCAAAACTTTTCTTGATCGAAAATACAAAAACACTTGAAACATCATGTAACCTAGGCGCCAGAGTCAGTAATCAACTTCGAATGCCTGTTTTTGGAAACCTGAGTGCCTGGAGAAAAACCCATGCAAGCACAGCGGCAACATGCAAACATCACACAAAAGGGACCCCCAAAGCTCACCTGGACTCAAACTGGACTATGTGTATAGGTAATTTTTTGGATTCTTGTACATCCAAGTGTAATAATAGCCCCTGAACATGGACATAATATAGTATAACTCCCGACTGTTCAACTGAAGGAGAAAACTGAACTCCATGCAAGCGAGAGCTCTGCGAGTTGGTTTTCCTGCGATATATAAAATATAAAGTTATAAATAGACTAAAAGAACTGTCAATCAGGCACTCTTTGCACACACCCAGGGCTCTGGGAGGAGGAATAATCAACAAAACACCTGGGTTGTGAATGGCCTAACTTAGTATTACTGGTTTTAAATTCTCCTTTTGTACAACGTGTGGATTTCGTTATCGCATAAGAATACAATTGTTGAAACGTGTGTATTGTACTAACTGCGAATGCCACTGTATTGGCAGAGCAGGCATCCTTGGTACATGACGCCGTGCTGCGAGGAGTGTGCGAGCGTGCTGCGTTTCTGTATGTGTTTGATTAGAGGGAAAAAATTACAATATTTCTCATTAAAGAGGTCTGGCTGCGAATCCGTGGGAGATTGCGGAAGAGGTTGGCATGATTAAGCAGCTCATGAATGCTTGACAACATGCAAACATGGATGGAAAAAAAAAACAATCTTGTTGTTATTTTGGGTTCATGTCGGTGCGAAAAACGCAAGCACGTAATGGAACGTGGGCTCTGCCAGCTCCTCGCAGGCCTGCCAGCAGAGTGGCCACGTAAAACTGGCTTTTCGTGACATTTCCAACATGACATTTGTCCACGGGACCATCTGTGAGAGCCAACTGGCCAGTGTCAACCATGTGATTTAAAAAAACAAAAAACAAAAAAGGCCACATATAAAAGCCCTGACATTATATATAAATAAGAGATCAAGTCAGCAACACTTTGTATTTTACAGACGTCATGAAGCAGTGACTTTTTTTGTGTTTTTTTTAAGTTCAAATCATTTTTCCAGTTACTAACATGTGACTCTTGAAACTAAAGGGCCCAGGAAGCTGAATACACCGATTTCCTCTGCTATTTTCACTTAAATTTTAAACATCAACACCTTTCCCATAATTCATAACAGTTCAAATATCTCTGGTTTGAGTTTGCACGTTCTCCCAGTGCATGTTTGGGTTTTAATATGACACTGGTTTTCCGCATGCAGTCCAAATATACATGCATTCAGTGTTGATTTGTGATTCTAAATAGCCCATGAGTGTGTGTGTGTGTGTGTGTGTGTGTGTGTGTGTGTGTGTGTGTGTGTGTGTGTGTGTGTGTGTGTGTGTGTGTGTGTGTGTGTGTGTGTGTGTGTGTGTGTGTGTGTGTGTGTGTGTGTGTGTGTTCCTGTGATAATGAGTTGGCTAATTTATAGTCTTGAATCAATGTGTGTATTTTGAAGAACTGTGCATTTGATCAGGAACTACAAAGTAGTACTGCAACTGCAAGTTTCCTTTTCACACTTTGTCATCCGTTGGATATGTGAACAGCTTTTGCTTTTACTTCAAATGTGCATTATCAGCGATTATTCTTGGCTGTGAAGACATGATACGACTTCTGACGGTGAGAGCAAAGACCCTTCTTTTCAGACTCCCCGTGAACCAAAGAAACGCTCTAAAAAAACCCCAACAAAAACAGGAAAGAAGACGCTCAGTATTTCTTGTCCCTTTCTCTGTCTTCTTTTATAAATCCATCTTCCTCTCCATCTATCATCTGCCTTGATCCCCTTCGTCTTGCTTCCCCCAATGTCTGATCACTATCGCTGTCATTGTCTTTTCAATGTTGGACCTGCTCCTTTTTCCCCTCTGCTCTCCAGCTCCATCCATCTTCTGTCCCCCACTGCTCTGTCAACACTGCTGACCTGCCCTGACACACACACACACACACACACACACACACACACACACACACACACACACACACACACACACACACACACACACACACACACACACACACACACACACACACACACACACACACACACACACACACACACACACACACACACACACACACACACACACACACACGCATGCTTCCACCAGCCCACAGTGACCTTTCCATGCAAGATTATGTGGCTAATTGAATCAAAATGATCCAAATGACTAATAGGAAATCTAATTTGACCCACTGCTGGATCACATTATTCCACATCTACCAACAGAGATGAGGGGGGATGTTTGTTTTTTGTTTTTTTAAGGAAAATAAATGTTGGGAGAGAAACTCAGTGGCAGGGCGCGTCCAGTTTAATCCATGTAATCCACACAGACAAACAGCCGTCCCTTTTCATCACATTGGCAGACAGTCGAGCGGGAATTCATTCGGGGGGCTCAAAACGCATGCGGGCAGAAAAACAAACAGACCAGACACACCGTCTGACACAACTCCATTTTTCCACAGAGATGCGTTATTGACAAATGCATCTCTCATCACACAGGTTTCTCTGACAGGCTCCTGTGTGTGTGTGTGTGTGTGTGTGTGTGCGTGCGTGCGTGCGTGCGTGCGTTACAACAGGACATGGAGGTTATTCGTACAATAACCACAGAGAGTCCAGAGAGAGGCTACCTGACACACCAGGTCAAATCAACCTGCTGTAAAAATAGCATCAGGCGTCTGGCTGTGTGCATGTACATGATATGTATCGGATTGTTCAAGAAATGAAATGCACATTGTCTGCTTTTCTGTTTGAGAAAATGATTTTCACAGCTCTTGTGTACATTTCACAGAAGTAAAAACCCAATGCGAAAAACAAAAAATATGTGCCACTTTGAGATACTTAAAACGTACTAATCGTTTTAGTTTATTCAATCTATTCCTCATCTGCATGCACAGAAAGGCAGACGTATAGTGACCAGAGGTTGACTTGCTTTATTACACATAAAATGTGCATGTTAATTTGTTTTCAACTGAGCAGTCTTTAAATTGCCTCCCATTTGATCCAGTTTTGCGTATGTATGGTGCAATCAGCCTCCCATTTGCATCTAGAAAGATGGATTTATTTATTTCAACATGTTTTTACTTGAATGTTGTCATGTAAGATCGGCTGCATTACATTTACACAACATTACATGATTTGACAGTTTTTTGTTTTTTTTTAATACGCACTGTAAGCTTTAAATAATGACACTGAAAGCCTGTCAGCGAACAAACAAACTAATTTTCTCACAGTTATTTGTGTGTGTTGGATAGGACATTAATTATGCAAAATAACAAGCAGCGTCCTTTCTCCCGGAGCAGCTGTGTGTGCTCGGCCAAAATATGTCATCAGATTGAACGCTGGCTACGCGTTTTGCACGAGAGTCTCCGCTCTGCCAAGAGTTTGGATGAAGTTCATCTGATGAAGTTCGCCTGCATAAATCCCGGCCATTAGACGGCGCGGCGCCGACACAAAACACCTCATTTGCATTCACAGATGGGATGCGGATCTGCTCCGAGTGTATTGTGTAAGCAAGGGTGCGAAGGGAACAAGCAGTGATTATTCAACCTGTGTCTCTGAGGGAGTGAGCTGTGGGATTATTACTGCAATATGCATCCTGCTAATACGACAATGATTTCTTTCTTTTTTTCATGGTGTCATGATCTGTACGAGAGTCATGTTGGGTATAAATGAAGACAACAAAGTCTGGAACCTGAACACTGCCAGAAGATCAGCCCAGTTCTGTTAGTCTGTCACAACTGTACTTTTCCCGACAGTCACTCGCTGTAATTCCCTGTTCACTATGCGAACCTGCGAAATTAATTTAGCATTGAACCTCCAGGCAGGACTAATACGACAGCCAAGGAGCAGAGAATAAAAAATATAAATGTACATGAATAAATCTAAGAATGTATAAATGGGAGGTTTTGTGGATAAGTGAGCACTTTTACCAAACCTACAACATGCAAATTTACAAGCTAATGGTCAACATTGTCTCCAAATGGAAATGTAAATTTTTTTGCAAAATACCTGAATTGACTTTATAATTAAATGACTGAGGGGTGAGCGTTCCAAATGGAAAAGGGGAGTTCACTTATGCAATGCATTATTACTGCTTCAATTTCAAAACACAAAGATGTTCCACATGGAAGATGGAGGACTGAACTGCCGATATTTTATTTGTAAGGTGACCAAGTCAACCATGTATCCTGAAACTGTATTGGGAATTTAAAATGTAAAATTACTTCATTATGGGTAGAGTAGCGGCGTCACAGAGCTGAACTCCAACTTCACTCTTTATCGGATAAGCAACCATACTTCAAAACTTTCCAATTTATTACCATGATGGTCCAACGATGTTGCACAGAGCGACAATAGCCAAGGAAAATAAAAATTAACTGCTGTTCCAAATTAACTGGAGGTCCAAACACAACACTGAGGTAAAGCACAGAGTGATCAGAGGGGCAGCAGTGAAAGCATCACTGCTATACTGTCAGGGTGAGTTTATATAAACATGCATGCAGAAATCCTTTCTTCTCAAAGTGTATAAAAGAAAATTTGGCATTTTCAGAATGTACATGCATTTCCTGCTCTCAAACTGAGAGCTCGTCTCCATCAATAGGCATAAATATGCATCATCAGTTTACTGCTCTGGCCCAACTGAGGTCAAATGTGGCTTTATGTGGTCAATGAAGTAAACTAAACTGAAGATGGACCGACAACAAGCAATGCATGACACCCAAAACATATGCAAGCTACAGAAGAAATTGTATTTGGGGTGGGTTTATGCAAATGAAACATAATTAGTGGAAGAGAGTCAAAGTTCAAAAAGGGTAAAAGCAACTGTATTCAGAATTTGCTGGAAATGTATGGTTTTGATCCCTTTTATACTTGTCAACAGACTCCCTTACAAATCAATGCATACAATATCGTTTATATACATTGACAATGCTTTCCGGTTAAAATTTGTAAAGTATTTGAAAGTATTTTCATGAGAAATAAACTGACCTTAAGCATTGTTTGCTGGAAAGCTTAAATCCAGGACCTGAAATGGACAGTGTGCAAAGATGGACTTAAATGTCCTCTGTGAACATATTTGACTCAGAAAAAGCACCAAAAAAAAAGAAAGAAAGCTGCAGAGTCCATCAGCGCTTTTCTGTCAAGTTCCTAACTGGAGAGAGCGGACTGTCAGAGCAGAGTGACAGCCAATATGTGCTTTTCTAGTACAGTTTGCAATTTTTTCGCTTAGGTTTTTTTTTTTTGCCTGCCAGCCAGCTTTTCTCGCTGCCCTTTTTCCTTCTCTCTTTTTTGTGCCAGCCTGGTGGTTTAATCAGAAAAGCAGCTGGGGACAGGCAGAGAGAAAGCGAGAGAGAGGCTCGTCTCTAAGCCCGGCTGATTTACTAGCCCCTCACACCTCCTTTATATCTTCTCGGCTATTAGGGCGAGCCTGGCAGCTCGGCGTGGAAACACAAAAAGAAGGGCGGGTGGTAAGGTGTACACAGGCAGGGGTCCTATAATAGTAAACACCCAGAAGGACGTTGAGGATAAGTTGGAGGTAAATCAGGTGTGCAGCAACACATGAAAGATATCAATTTTTTAAGCCTTGATTAATATTTTACATATTTGCATTACATCCATCATGAAAGGACGACTGTTGTCATGGTAACACCTGCAGTTTCCCCGTCTCTCCTCACCTGTCATGCAGCTCGCTTGGTGTCCAACATCATTCAGGTAAAATTCCGCGTGACTGCGATTGTGTATGATTTGGCCATTTGCCTATTATATGCAATAATCTAAAATAACTTTTTTTTCTGGATGTGTTTAATAAATATATTACAAATGAGTTGTGAGATACTTTTTACACTGTAAAGCAAATTTTTTTTTTCAATCTCTCTATCGGGCACCGTAATCACTTTTGTTGACTTGAAGCAAAGGGCTTGTGCACTGTTTTGTCATTTAGCACAAAAAAATGATTTTCTTTTTTCTTTTTGCCCCCAGAAAATGACACGTTGTACACGCCACTAGCTATATAATGAAGTGTGACATTGGAAAGCTGCTGCCAATTATTTTTCTCCGTCAACGTTCCTCATCTTATTTTACACCACATCTGTCATCACCTCACATCGTTCATTGAAAATTTTGGTGTGCTCCTGTATTCATGTTCAGCACTTTGTTGTGATGTATGGATCTTGTACTTGTACACAGAAAGCGATTTGTAAGTGACTCAAAGCTGGTGGAGAGGGTTGGAACATTTTGGCCAGGTGCTAAAACTTCAATTTGGATCATTTAAGTAGCTCAAAAAAAATTTAATAATAAAATCTGAAAGCAGACCATGCGTCTCCCATGTGAGACTTGTGGCTTCTACTTGGTCCTCGGAGGTGTGACATCTTTGTTGGTGGATGTTTTCTACCTTCCCTCTCCCCTCCCCCCCGCTTCCTGTTTTCCACAGATTTGCAGCCTGCAGGCAATTAGCAGTCAGAAGGTAATAAGAAGAGGCGTGGAGATCAGGGGGAGGCTCGCTCCCTCAGGCCCCGTTTACACGACAAGGCATTGTTTTTGCATTTTCGTCTCAGACGAGTTTCGCGTTTGTACAGAAACGTTTCAAAAACGATGTTTCCTTTTACACAGAAACAGCAGAAATGCTCAAAATAATGTAGTTACCACATGGGGACCACTAGCGGGTGCTATTTGTTTTTATAATAAAACCACACAACAATATTCTATAAACATTAACATTGTCATTCATATGGACAGACGACCATGTTGGATTTCTGTGGTTGACAACTTTAAAACTATAAGTCCCAGGAGAATATGGACTGGGAGTCATGCCACTCTAGAAGCCGCCATTGTTGTGGCATGTGGCAGTAGTAGAGTTTCTGAAAAGTAGTGTTTTTTCCCCATTGACACAGAATTGGTGCGTTTTCAAAAATTGTGTTGAGTTATGTCGAGGAGCGTTGTTGTGCAAACAGACCCTCATGTTTTCTATTTTCACTTGAAAACATGTAAACGGGACGTCAGACTGACACTCTTTGCCCCGATTCAATCCCTCAGTTGTAGCTCTCTGTTCCATATATTTGACACCCCTGCTTTAGATTTTCCCTCCATTGCAAGGCACCTGATTGTAAATGAAAGGTACATGAACGGGCTTACTGCTCAGCCTGTCGATGACACATTCATCAAGTTTGCTTGTGTTTTAGCTGAGGCTCCTTAAAATCATTTGCATTTTCTCAAGTTACAGTCTGTCTGATGAACGACATCCCTGCCGGGCAGGGAGCTTCCACACATCATTCTCCATTCCTAGACATGTGCAGAAATGTGTAATTACAATAACTGTGATATGACGTGAACCTGCGGCACTGAGTGGGTGAACAACAACTTTTTCCAAACCTCGTAAGAACGAGCAATTTCTGCTTTTATTACCGTTCACAGCATCAATTGCTTTGGTGATTTTAAATAATGACAAGCAGTTTTTTTTTTTTTATTTACTCTTGATACGACTCAACCTTGTGTTGGGACAAGAAAAGAAATCTACACTCAGGAAAACTGCTGGAAGGTAACAGAAAGGTCAAATGGGATTGGGACGTCTTGGTTTAAAATGTATTGCCAACAGTGTGAGGTCCTTGATGCCAATTTTTGAGAGATGCAATTAACTCCACGGGAAGCTGCAGTGCTTATTTTTTGCAATTGAAAGGGCAATCAGATATCAATTTGTGGACCGCGTTAGCATGCCAGGTGTAAAGAGAACACAGACAACAGGCTCCATCAAAGAGGCATCAACACTGGGCGCAAATGTGTCTCTCTTGAAGACATTTTTGGGAAGGCTTGCAGGACTGATGGACACATAAGTCAAAGAGGCAGAAAGGTGGATAGGGACGGAGCAGTGACAGATTGAGTTTGTCCCCTTGGCGGCTCACAGTGTTGACAAGTATGTATGAAGAGAAATATGCAGTGAGACAGACAGATTAGTGGCAATAAAGAAAAAGAAAAAAAAAAAAGAGTTTCTCTTCATCTTTTGGCAACTCAGGAAGTGCAAATAAGTACATGCAAATAACCTCCAATCCCACGAGAGTGCATGAGCGCACACGCCAAAGTCCGTAGTGTCACATTTCGTGCGTTAACTCACACGCGCTCGCAGACATACCCGTGCACGCGCACACTCATCCGAGTCGCTCTCACCTCCGACGGTTGCCAGGCAACAGCACATACCCACAGATTGTTTACAGAGCCTTGTAATATAGTTCATCTCAGAGGGGAGGTGAGGCACAGACGGATGGCACAGTCTTCTCGCATGGAGAGATACAAAGAATGAAAAAAAATGGGGGGGGGTGGTAGTGGTCCGTCGCTTCACTGCCAAGTGGGCAGTAAGATGACGGGGGCCATTGTTCCCCAGTGTGCGATGAAAGGAATGTTTTCTGATTTAATACCGTGCCGCTGGAGCAAATGCACCCGTCTAGACTCCTGGAGTTGAAATGGGCAGGCATATGACGCGCCGAGTCGGTTACATGTAACATCATTGTTTTGATGAACCGTGAGGCCAAAAGAGATAAAACACAGTTGAACTTTCCCTTTCAGGCAATATGATGTAACAATATAAAGCATCACTGTTCAGTTGATGTCACTAGAAATGACAGATTGACCTTGGCTACTACAGATATTTTTTTTTCTGTATGCCACGGAGAAACATAGTGACATTCAGTTATTTGGTTAAAACGGACACAAAAATATATAATTGTGCTTTTGAGATGTGCAGGTAGTTTTATTACTGTGGTGTTGCATTAGCTGAGCTTTGTGAGTGTAATGACTGATTCACTTCTGTAAGCCACCTTAAGATGCATTAGTTAGTTGGAGGAAGATGCTCTATAAAAACATCTAGATGACATGACTAATGTGCACATGAACGACAAAAAATCTAAGCTAAACTAGAAATATCAATCAGCAGAAGACTCTAAAAAGGTATGTTGATGTTTACCGAGGCCTCTTGTAGCAATGATGGTCCATAATATCATCATTTTAACCATTTTAGATGTAATAAAGTCAATGAATAATTCACTTGCCATTAGTGACAATATTTTTGGTATTTCACAAGTTTTTATACTAACTATTTGCTCTTTATTCCAATATCTTGGTTGCATTAAAAACATACATTGGAAATGTAGTAACGACAGTCAATAATGTCATGAAAAATATCAAAGTCAACAAATGTTAAAAATAATATATATGATTGCAGTTTTTCTGCACTTAGATTATTTAGGTACATTGCTGCTTTTAAGTGTCTTTTCACATTTTAATTATATACAGTGACTTTGGGTGTCCAGAAAAGTGCCTAAAGAGCAGTAATGTTACAATAATGTATAATTTCAAACAATTTTAAGGACAGGATCACACTTCTCAAAACATCACACACATATGGAAGTAATGGTGTCACATTACAAGCCGGCTTTAGTTTGTGTTGTGTTGATTCTGTGAATCTAAACTGCTGCAAACTTTAACCAACATACACTTGATCCTTTGATATTAAACACACCATGAAATGAGATTCTGTTGTTCTAGGACCTTCAGGACGGTGCAGACGAGCGTGAGGCAGGGGAACAACTCGACTTACGTGACTGTGTTGATTCCAGAGAGCTGTTGGAACATCTGAAGACCACAGCCCACCAGGAGGGCACGGCGAGTCGGGGGGTAGGTCAGCATCCGCCAGATCACTGGGCCATCTGGAGGAACAAGCAGAGGCACACCAGAAATTAATTTCCAACCCAGCACGACATCTCTGTGCAACATACCCAGCCTTTAATAGAGTTTCCCTGTAAAACAAGCCCGCGACCGGAAGAAAAGACCGACCTCAGCAGCTCTTGAGGCAGACTTTCCTCACAAAACTTTACCTCCATTTCATGTTTCACGCGTCACATTCTTGTGTGTAAAAAAAAAGAAAAGAAAGAAAAACGCATGAGCAAATGCTCATTACTTTTTTCTGTATCCAATGAAGATTAACACATTAAAGTCAGAGTTCATAGGCAATTTGATTACATTTTTTTTTTCATAGTTTGCCAATTATTAGTCACTTCAGGGTCATCTTTACTATTATGTCTCGCAGTAATGACAGATGCTACTTTCCCTATTACTTGAATAATGACAGGTGAGATGGAGAACGATGGGGTCGTCGTTTCGCTTGTTAACTTCAATAAAAACGCCCTCAAAACTAGTAGCAAGCTCCCCGTGAACTAATCTTTCCCCACAATGCTGCATAATAAGCCTCATTGCTACTCTGGACTTTAGTATTTAAACAGAATCATGTGGAAAAAAAAAAAAAAAGGTTGTGGTGTGATTATTTTCATCACCTCTCCTTCCCACAACAGAAGTGATTCAACTGTTTATACAGCTATTGTCTCACTTGTGTTTTGCCTGAGGTACTTAACTCTGACTGCCGCATGGGCACAACAGAGGCACATCAACGGCCCACTAACATCCCATATCTATTGAAGGCAGCTTGAAATAAGAATTAATAGCAAACAACAAAAAAATGGCAGTGGAGAAGCAAATACGGGACTGTTGATACCGCAAATGTTCATTATCATTCTAGGTTATTAGTATTTATGTAATTTCAGAGTTAAAGATGAACAAATATGTGCCATTTCATTTACCAAAAAAATAGATTTTTTTTTTTTACATGATTTTGATATCAATCCTTAGCAAGAATAGCTAATAAATCCAAAGGATCCGAGACGGAGCATCAAACAAACCAACCTCCAGATTGGAAGACCACCTGCTCGACGAACTGAGCCGCAGCCTGGGAACCTAATTATTTTGTCACAGTTTATGAAATCTCAAATTAATCATATATTCATGATTTGGCTGTCAAGTTGGTGTTAATAAATCAGACCTGTGCCATCGTGACATCAAAAAATATCATATGAAATAGTGCCATAATAACCTTTAAATTTGTTGTGGTGCACAAAACCAAACAATTACTACGGCAAATGACTACAATCTCAATATAAAGCCTCTTGTGGGCCGGATTTGGCCCGAAGGCCTTATGTTTGACACCCCAGTCCAAAAGGATTCAATCTATAGCCTCCTCAAAGTGATGGAGGAACATGAAAAGACAATTTGTCTGGAGAGGATTGTGGTAGTACACTGGCTGCCCTTTTTTTCTTCTTTTTCCCCCCTCCTTATTCAGATGGCGGGTAAAGCAGCGTGGGATGAAACAAATATTAGATTTTGGCTTTGGCCTGGTGGAGTCCTGCTTGGCTCAGCTTCAGAGGCATACTGCAACGCGCACAGACTCCTTCGGGAGGAGGAGGAGGAGTCTTTAATAGGATGAGGGAAGAGCTGGACAGACATGGAGCTAAGTAGCAGGTAACGTCACAAACACAAGCAACATGCAAAACACATCATAAACAAAGTTGCACGAGCCGGCGCATATGGGATGACACATGCAGGCTGAGTATTTGGGAGCAGCTGTGTGTGGGAGGACTCTGGGCCAGTGAACATCTCCTTTAGCTGTTTGACAAGAAGACCAGACTCAGTGAAAGAGGCTCCCTCTAACACACACTCACACACACACACACACACACACACACACACACACACACACACACACACACACACACACACACACACACACACACACACACACACACACACACACACACACACACACACACACACACACACACACACACACACACACACACACACACACACACACACACACTTGTGAGAGGGGACATTATCGTTGACCTCTTATTTCCCCAGATTTGGAAGTCTTTTTGACTTCCAGCTATTAGAGCGCGTTTTCATAGCGGAAGCCACTTTTCACCTTCTTAAAGAGATTACAGGTTGTTTTTCACAGCGTGCAGTTGAAAGCGCAACTTTTTGTGACATGTAATTACTTTTCTTTTTATAAAATCCAACAGAGAGCCTCAATTTAAAAACTCACATCTCACATCAATTTTCCCACATAAACAGGCCGAGTGAGTATTCGACCAGAAATTACAGTAAAACGGCTACTGCAAATATGTTTGTTTTCTCATTTGTGTTGATATTTGTGTATGTGTTTTTGATTTACCAATAAAGAGGTTACTTCCACTTCTTGGCACTACACAATTAGCAGAATGTACAAATCCTATGTAATCTATTCCTATTACAACATCTAGCACCTCTAGCTAATCAAATATGTTGAGCTTGAAGACAGGTGCTAAATTTGGACAATTTCCAGTTTTCTAGATTAGCCCAGTATGAGCTCAATTCAGTAACTATTTCTAAAGCTTTGGAGGAAGACATATTTGTTTACTATTCCATTTACTATTAGCTGTCTGTACCCATCCACCCACTCCACACACTGAATAATTATACCACAAGTCTAACAACTTCTTAGGTAAATAAACAGTAGCTATACAACTAATAATCATCCAGCTCAGCCGCGTACAAGTCAAAAGATGATTTGCTTAAATCAGGTTGTTTTCCTTTCTAAAATATCATGTGGAAACTAGGGATGCACCGCCTGCCACTCCTAAATAAATGTAGAGGAAACCCTGCAGTTTCTGACGAAGTTTTATTGAAGGTACTTTTGTTAAATGTTAGTACTGTCAAATGTTGGTAAAAAAATGTATACAGTATATGTGGCAGTGCCATAAACGACTTCATTTTGAATGTCAGTACATCACAATGTAGGAATGTTGTTCAAATAACATCTGTGGGGAAAAAAAAATGTGTGTATTGGTCGAAGTACTCAGTATCGGTGAGTACTCAAATGCAAGTACTCATACACTACTCATTTTGGAAAAAAGTGGTATCGGTGCTTCCCTAGTAGACACGATGAGTAATCACTCTCAGGACATGTATTGTATTATAAGTATTCATGGACAGTAGTTTTCTTCTGACCAATATGTGTAAAAGCCTGTTACTACTGAGGACAAGGGATTTCTGCAGCCTTTAGCGTGTTTGTTTGACCTGCTTCAATGGCTTTGACACTTATGCTGTTTTGCACAGTTAGATTCTCTCCCTGTTCACTTTTGGCCTGTTGTTTTCATGTTATGACATTGGGTTTAGTCACTGTGAGGACTGAGCCTGTGAAAAGAACTGCTTCGTATCATTTGTGAAGTCTAAACTGGAAAATATCCTAAAACAAGATACATTTTTGAAAAAAACAGATTAAGCTAAAAAAATATTTATTTTTTATCTTTTTTAAATCTGGCTACGTCATCTTCTACATCCGGTTTTATAAAAACCTTTACCCTATGATCTGCTCTGAGTACAAATTGTTTGGTTCATATTCAACTGCATTTTTCAGAACTGGGTTTTCAAACAGTTTTGTATTTGTCAGGGTTCAATATGAAGCAGAGCCCTGCACAGACAATGAAGAGGAAGCAATGTGTTTATGGGCCGAGCCATTTCCATGGTGCTAACCTAGTGGAGTGTGATTGGTTGATCCCAAGAGGCCAGACCAGAGGACCCTTATCTGATTAGGGACAGGGAAATCAGGATTCATGGACCCAACTCAACTATCAAGAGAGTTGGAACCTGATGGCTGCAAGAGGAGTGGCTAAATCTACTTTTCCTTGCAGGGACAATGCATTGATTTACCTTCAGCCGCTGCAGACTCACTCTATACGTAACTGGAACTTCTACCTAACCCAAGGATCTGCCACATCTCTGGCCAAATGTATCTGAAGCTGCAAAAAACGTCAATTTCTTTGAAATAAACTTCTCATTTAATTGTATCCATAGTTTTGCTATTACAACAAAAACTGTATCTGTGTATATTTTCATTAGCGGACACTCATAGCTGCAACTAAGAAGCTGTTTTCGCTTCAGCAAGGCATCTTTAGAAATGTAATTATTTTCAGTGGATTTATACGCGTTTGCCATTTAAGGCATTTGACTGGTTTTACAAATTTTCGAAAAGCTTTAAGGAGCATATACAGAGGGGCGAAAAGAGCCACATGTGGTTCTAGAGCTGTAGGCTGCAGATCCCTGACATATCAAATGGCATACACACAATAAATCATACAAAAACAATGATTTTCCGTATTATTACCGCTCTGTAAAAAGTGCAAACAGAATCACAAGATCAAACAAATAATGGTGTGATGACACATTACCTATGCGAGAACATTAACACACACGTTTTCACACACAGTTTTGCTTTGAAATCCACTTAGGCATGAGGACACACTCTCTCATGCACGCATGCACGCACACAACGCCACAAAACACACTGCTTCATTTCCTCAGTTGAACACCACCCAGCTGTAATTTAATCAGATGAGATATTGAAGAAGAGCGAAGGCAATGAAAAACAAGCCAGCGCGCTACGAGTAAGCCACAAGCACAGTGATTAGGTCTCATAGCACTGCAGTGATTGCACGTTAGTTTTCCACCTTTCCAGTTACATCTGCGTCGCGTGAATTACCATCTATACTGTAACTCCGTACCCAGTGGTTTTAGCCAAAAGTACGAAATGTATCTCGACTTAACTACACAGTGCAAAACTCCCACAATCAGTCGCTGGCAGCATAAACAAAGCAGTGTTGCACGTCTGTTGGAAATGGGGATAAGCCCAACGGTAGGCTGCACAGCTCACACATAAGGCTCGCTACCATGGCACCTCCTCTTATGTCAATCCAGCCACAGAAGCTCTGTGATCAATCTCCCACCATCACCACCTGCACTCTCCCTCCTTTGATTATCTTGCCAGCTATCAGTCTAGCAAATACAAATCCCTCGCCCGGAGCCCATGATACAATTTGTTTGTACAGTCGACCAGGGGAGCCCGGGAAGTGCTTTTAATGAGATCGGCAGCCGTCTCCGTCTCCCTTCACGTCATCTCCCCGTCTTTGATATTCAGTGAAGGAATCTCCAATTAGTTTTTTTTTTCCCCTCAGCTACCCGAGTTCGGGAAAACACCAGCTCCACTTCACAATCCGACCCTCACAACCAATTAAAGTGCTCGTTTAGCGCGGACGGTCCTGTCGCACATTTCTTATTTATTCCAGCTTCCTCACGTGCGGCCACTCGACACAATCAGATATACACAAGGGAGAAGAAGTAGCAGAACGGGAGCAAAGACAGGAGCTTGCTGTTCAGGAACAGTGGCAGGCATCCAAATGAAGAACTACTAATTACTGATTACAATTATGATTTATAACTGCATAAACCTCAGTCAAATATAGCTAAATATCTGGCGATGCATGAGCGACGTACAATTCGGGACTCGAGGTGGCTTTTAGAAAAGCAGAGGGAGCAATGATCAGGCCAGACTTTGAAGAGGAACAGCGTCACTCTTAGGATGGACAGGAATAGCTCCCTCCATCCGATCCAATCACCGTGTCCCGGGGAAGTAAGAGCCTGGAAATGGGCTACACTTATGTAAGGGAGCAGGTTGCAATCAAGGACGAAGCACCCCCCCTCACACACACCCCAATTATTTCTACTACATACATACAACCCCCTCTTCCCTTCTTTCTCACCTCTCTCTCACTTCCTCATCAGAGCTGGATCATGACATATCTCACCCTCTTCACAGTCGAGAGCAGAACAGAAGGTTGAGACTAATGGAGAATAGAAATTAGATCTCTCTCCGCTACAGCTCGAACCACAGGGCAGCCCACTCAGTGTGTCACTAAATTACAATACAACGGCTGATCATACACCTGCTGGGAGAACAGGCTCTCTTTAAACTATTCTCAAAGAGTTTGACGTATTAAAGGAATAGTTTGATGTTTAAAGAAAGCTACTATTTCTGATGGGAGTCTGCCAAAACAATTGAAGCCCTTAGATATGCACTATAGTACATTGAGGCCACATCAGTACAACAAAATGGGCTGTGGAATATGAACCAGAAGACATTTCTGCATCTTTAGAAAGCTTTTTTCCAAACGTGAATAAAAGGAAATAACACCACAAACTGGTTGCCTTGAGAACCAGACTGACTTTCGGAAATCAAGAGTGTTATCACTTTCAGAATAGAGAAGCACTTGAGACGGGATTTATTTATATATTTGGGTTCTTTAGCAGTCCATAACAATTGCGACTTTGACTTCAGGTTGGAATGAGGTGTGGCGAAATGAGGATGGAGAAAATGTAATCAGTCAAAACCCTGTCAAGCGCTTGTCAGTGGAGCAGTTGTTGCAGACACGCGAGATAATAATAACAAGAAACGGTCGGCGATAAGTGGAAACATGCCCTCTTGCAGCAGAACTTCAAAATGTAAAACTAATGCCTCGCATTTCCAAGGAGGGATGAGTCTAGATTGGTTCTTTCTCGGGTAATTGAGAATCACTCGGGTGCCGTCATGTTGAGGGAACGCAGCCTTTTAGGTGGAGCTGATCAAATCTAGAGTGAAGCCTGGCCTCCTGTCTGCAGATGCAGGGGAGCAGCTGTGTTTATCCAAGGGCGCCGAGAGGCCAGCGGTTGCCAGGAGCTGAGCACCAGACACACAGATGGACGGACGGATGGATGGAATCGCGCAAGCCAAGGAAAGGAAAATATACATGAGTGGCCATGACGTTTACACAACCTGCTGCTCATTAATGCAAGTATCTAATCAGTCAATCACATGGCAGAACCTTAATCTATTGAGACACAGTCAAAGACGACTGGCAGAAGTTCAAATAGGGGTTGGATTACGCAAGAAAGATGATTTTAGTAACTTTGCTTGCAGTCAAACAAGGTTAGTGTGAGTATCACTGCGGATTTCAAATGTTTTTTCCAAGTTTCCATTTCTCCAGTCCACAGTGACTCTTCAGAAATGGATAATTCTACATCTGGACCATCACTTATGGTCATACATTGTAGGTCTTGACAGAGAAAATGAAATTCCGAATCCAAGTGGCCGAAAGAGGCTTTCTCCACAGAGTGACATGTTATGAAGTGAGCAGCTCAACCATTGAGGACAGACTTAAAGTAGAGCTGCTACTCGTCTCCATCGAGAGGAGCCACTTGCCACACTCTCCGATTGTCAGGGCAGCTGCTGAGGAACAGCCTCCAAAAGATTAAAAGGAAGTTGTGAGGGATATAGATGCCTTTTGCTCCTTTATTTTCCATTCCCTGATAATGATGTAGGTCCTATGAGTGCATTGTATTTTTACCCAAAAAACGTCACCAATTTATCCCTGTGTTCTTAAAACGCAGTCAGACTCACAGATTTAAAGATAGGATGTCACAAAACCACTTTTTAAATCACCCCCAACCTCTTGCAGCTCATTATATCAGTCTAAAAGCTCCTGGAACTTTCCAGCGGATTTTAGTGTCGTCAAATCAGTTCAGTGACGTTGCTCTTTTGCACTGAAAGGCAATAAAATAACACAAAGAGAAAATTCTGTGTGATGAGGAGCAGCTGTTTCCATTCATGCTTACAGTGTCAATATGGGAGTCAATAAATCTACCACATCTCCAGAAACTAATCAAAGGAACGAATCGATTGAGGGAAGGAGCCTGCTTTTTGCTTCCCCCATCAGTCACACGTTTCTGTCCATATTGGAGCTGATGAACGACACGGAACTACAGTGTGACTTTAACCATTTGTCGGTTGGAAAGTATTATAATGTAGCCGCCGAGTTATGCACCACCGAGGATGAGGCAGAGTGTTACCTGAAACAGAGGGCAGAGAGGCACATGTATTTTTCAGCTTCCTCTGACTCTCCAGTCGAGATTTATATTATTCAGTGATCAGAGTCTTCAGATATGCCATTGGTCATTAGAAACAGAGCAAAGCCTTGAAGGATCCAAGAACTTTGTGAAAAATAAAACAAAAAAACAAAAAAACAAACTGGGTAAAACTGAATGCTCTAACAACTATTATGCAAGAATCAGCTGCATGTTGCCGGCTTGACCAAAAACCTGCAGGTACCGAGGGATGGAAGGAGAGATCGGTGTGGGAGATCAAGAGTGTGTGTGTGTGTGTGTGTGGGGGGGTGTCTTGGTTGCCTCAGTGGGAACACGCAACAATATACAGAAGAATAATCACTTTTCATTTCACATGTTATTATCCTGCTGGGCAGCTGGAGAGTTTCGGTGGACTCACACAAACTCACATTGACTGCATTTTCTATAACCCAGGAGCACATGGGAGACAACCCCTTGTGTAAAGAACTGTATGTGATGTAAATCCCAACTACCAATACGCCCACTCTTTTGGATTCCTTTCACACACCGTGCCTGACTGTAGCATGTGGGGATTTGCTTCTGCTGAAATTCATTATCACAATTTTTGAAAATGGAGAATAATAATGGAGCTGGCCCGTCTGCCCGCCCTCATAAAACACAGTGCGAAACAGTTTGCTTCAATATCCATCTACCAGAGCAGCGCTGGTGACGGGAGCAGAGGGGCGAATCATGATAGATCCGCCATTGCACAACTCTCCTCGCTCAATTATTAATAAGCTGCTTAAAACCTACAGGGGGACAGTGGAGTATGGAGCTCTTTTGTTCACTGCTTTTTGTACCACAAGGGGGAAAAAAAAAAACCAGAAAAAAACTCCTCAGCGTTTGAGTCGATGCATGCTGAGAGAAGCAGAAAGTTAAGCCTGAAAATAATTACACCTCAAACTTTCCAGCACAATAGCATATTTTGGACCAGTTTAAAAATACAAAACAATCTACTTAACCAGTCAAAACATTTTGGATATAAGGATAAGCCAGACAATTATAAAAAACAAAACTATTTAAAGTCTGGTCGAGTGGGGAAAAGAAGCATGAAATGCAGAATGTATCCAAATAAATAGGAGGATTTACCATTGAGATTCTTTAATTATTAATGTTGGAGCATACACGTATGTGTAGTATGAAAGCATAAAGGAAACCTGTGAAAACTGTGTGCAAGTCTAGCCCTCACATCATTTGGTAATGCATAGTCAATTTATACTTCTATATTGATTGTGAACAGATACATTTTGTTTTCAGTCTACAGTAACCTGTAAAATCTAAAATAAGATTTTTTTTATTGATTTATGTACTTCTTATTCATATACTTCTATACTCCCCCCCCCCCCCCCCCCCCGCTATTCAGTCATTTGCACTTCTTCATGTTTAACTCAAGGTGATGTTCAGTTCACCACCATTTATTGCTTTGAGGTCAGTCAATAGTATTGTAAACCGAATGTAAACCGTCTATATATGCGGTATCTGCTATGCTTGAACTCCTCCTCTCAGAATGAGGTAAAGACAAAATGTTATTTTGTATTACTTGCGGCAGCCCCTCAGTAAAAACAAAAGGCTCCTGAAAAATGCATTGAAAGCCACGAATCATTCTTTCAAAATGACACACATCAACACACACCACCTGATCAGTACTGAGCAGAAACTACAATAACTTACAGGTAGATGACATGAGTGTTCAGTGTATTTTCACCCGGTTGGGTGTCAGTTATTGAACAGATGGAACATACTCTGAATGCAGACAGTGGGTGCAATTGGTTGAATCCATGTAAAAGACAAGAAAGAGCCAACATGACTCTCAATGACATGAGTCAAATATGTTTCTATCGAACATGAGGAAACAAAGAGAAGAAAGGAGCGAAAGGAGCACAAAGACATGAATGAGGTGAGCGACAACTTTATACTATTTCTATTACTATTCTATTACCATTGCTACTTATATTCAACAGCAACCAGACCCCCCCCCCCCCCCCCCCCCCCCCACCAGAGGTGAACCACTGTGTGAGGCCTTTCTGCTCCAAGACACAAACACACTGACACAACAAGATTTAGCAGGAAGTCTTGTCAACATGATCACTGGGAGGCAGCAGGAGTTTAGTGACAAACTCCTCACATTTGATCTCATCAGAATCTTCCTAAGCTTCTCCTTCCATGACTCGCTGGCACGTCTCGTCTGAAAGACGAAACCCAGGCGGGTTTCGGGATATTGAACAATCCTACGATGCTGTGGACGGTCTGCTACAGCCACAAAGCCTTTAAAGAAGATTAGGTGAAAAAAATCAATGTCCGATTGATCCATTCAAGCGAAGCGAATATTGTGAACTACAAGGGAGAGAGAGAGAGAAAGTAACTACACGAGGGGATTTTTCATTAGGAGTCTCAAAGAAATCTTCAGAAAGCTCGTTTCGAAGCAGCAACTCAGAGAGGCAGAGGTGAAGTAAACACTCCTCTGAAACTTCTTATCATATCTTTCAAAGTGCTGGCTCAGTGATCACAGAGCGCCCGAGGCATTTAAATGTAGTAGAATAAAACAAATGTGTTGTGTTGACGAAGCTCTTTAAACAGATTTGTCTGTTTGGGGAAAGCAGAAATCTGTGCTGCTGTGGTAAAGAGCAAAACATGTGCCTTCTGATTCCAGTTCAAAAACATAAGAGCAAAGGCAATAATTAGGGAAGGCAAAGAAGGGCGTTGGGTAATTTTGACCAAAATATCCGACTTAGTTGATGGATTACTTCACATTAAAGCATTTATGCAAAATACCACCCTATTCGGTTTCGGCTTGTTTGCTTTTCTGTGTAGATCTTGAATGAAAAAAAGAACAAGTTCTATTTGAGTGTTTGTGGTTTTCTCTCCCTGTGTCTACCTGGCGACCTGTCAAGTTAGATAAATACAATGAATCGAAGTACCTATATTCTGATATTTTAAGATGCCGATTAAAACCGATATTTATTGGACAATTATTCAGTAGATACATTAAAGGAAAGCTTCTGCTACATCAAAGACGGGTATCTTTGAGAGCGAAGCTAAAAACGTTCAAAACTGTGAGCATTTGTCAATGAAACACTCCCAAATCTTTTAAGTGTCTTTACATTTCAGCGAGATTATGTATTTATCTTTATAGTCAATTGAGTTGTAGTACTCTAAAACAAAAAAGACATTAAGTGCTACTTAATGTCAACAGTGACGTCCTCGAATCTGATCACTGACGCTCTCCGTCAGCAGGGTTACAGTGATAAACATTTCAGTTTCGACAAAACATCAGTGAGGAAATGAGATAAACACTTTGTGCCGCAGCATCAGCACCAACCAGAAAAGCACTTCCTCTGCAGCACCAGGCAGCTGTCATCTTTTACATCGATTCCGGTGCCCTTTACTGACAGATAATCATATACGATGTGATTATATTTACTGTGCTGCATCTGTATGTTCACGGCACGTTACAGCTGGAAAAGCTGTGGACGGAAGCGCCTTTAACTACAGTGTAAATACATTTTATATTCAGGAGCAGATGATAAAATCCGAAAGGTGGCGAAGTGATTAATGACAGAGGAAGGAAGGAAGAACACATTTCTCATTCATAAATCTGTTTCATCACCATCTATTGTGTGAAAACCTGAAAAGGAACTGAAGCTGTCAGATTGATGGAGGAGAAACCACATGATTCAGTGGGAGCAGAAAGCACCACCACACACACATACAACCATTAAGGACTCACTCTTTAAATGTGTTTACTAATGTAAAAAAAAAAAATACATGTACGTTTGTAAATATGTAGTTTTCGTCAATATCACAAATTTTAGATTCACTTAATGTTCCAATTTATTGTTTAATTTTATGTTTTTGAATGGTTCTCAAATAACACTATTCTCACAATTCCATCATGTATTTTCTTCAGAGACTATTTCAAGCACCACATAATGTTTTCTTTGACTTAACTTAATTGTATCATATTCATAGAACGTTATTGCTTTTGAGGAAATAATTAAATAACATATGGTATCATGGGTCCTCAAAGAACCAAAACAGCCACAAAAAGATCTAAATGCATCACAGACATGCTCATTAATCTCATTGCAATCCTAAGAGATCACAAGAATTCAGATTCAGGAAAACAGAAATAGACCAAAGGTCGTCTCAAAAGGATAAACCAAAAATAATTTTGCTTGAAAAGGATATAATATTAGCCACAAAGTGTTGCAAACATTGAGTGCAAGAAACACGCAAAATAAAAATATAGAGTAAAAAACATAAAAAGCACAATGATATTATCAAAACTGGAAATATTGCTGTTGGATTGTACAGTTTGGTGCCATTATTTTTCACAAGTATCGTGTGTTATGATGACCCCCTCCCAGTCAGCTGTTGTTTAGTTGTGAGTGGTTCAATAATAAAAAAAAAAAGATCCGAGGTTGTCGCTCGTTGAGTCAGTTACAATGTCCCACTCACCTCAGCTGCCACTGTTAATAAAAGAAGGTGCAGATCTCTGCCGTGGTGAATTGAAAACCTTCCTCTGGTCGGCACAAGATGCTGCAATTGCGGCTAAAAATTCTGTAATCCAGAGTTATGTCACATTTGGAGAAAGAGACGAGAACAAAATTGCAAGAACTCTGCCCACTAATAAAATCCCCTGAGCCACTTTGACATCTGTGAGCAATCATTCTCATGACTTATTGAGATTCATGACTTCCCGGCTGCACACCTGCTCCTATGCAAATGAAAAGGATCTACCTGAAGGACTCTCATATCGCAAACATACCGAGTCAGACTGGCCTCTGGGAGATGGGGGAACATAGGCATCCATATCATGTGATTTTCCTTTTTTTTTTTCTCATTTCCTATTAAAAACTATTCAAATGATAACTCTGTCAAGGATAATTTAATGCTCCAATAAACCCAGTGTTACAGATGAAGTCTTTTGAGTCAGAGCCATTAGTGTTCCTGTTAAGAGCTCACTGGGGTGTCCAACACCAAAACATGCCCATTCAACAAGTGTGTGCTAATTGAATGAGGCATCTCTGGATGAGTCACAGCCTTACTGCTGTCACTACATGTGGAAACTGGGAGCCACAAATAGAAGCTCCCATAGAAAAGCTGCCACATGTTAAAGTAGCCTTTGATTTCACTCAAATTCTATTCTGTGTATTCAAGTAGGTGAAAAGCTCCACTGGTGCCAAATCAAAAACGCCTTTTGTTGTTCTCCCCATTGTGTGTTGAGCGGTGATTATTGGAGGCTGAAAAAACTGCAGCAGACTCCCAGATGGAGACGATTTTAAAACATTTTTTGGAAGGCTGAAATAGCTTCTCCTATACGGTCTTATTGTGCCTATATGGGTTGTGGTGGTTACTAATGCTTATATAATGATGGGTTGATGAGTGTAACATCATGAAAAGAGAGATAAGACGCTATTTAGGGAGATTTCTTGTATTTTAATCTGTATTGGTCAAGTTGCCGGATTTGGTGCAAGTGATTCCCAAAGCATCCAATAAAGTTCTATTCCGTTTTCTTTGTTGAAAGTAACACATTATAGAAAAAGAGGGTCTCCCTAGTGGGTAGGCAATCTTATATAGGATCCAGTAACTTGCATCTCTTTTAGAAGTGTTTCTCTCTGCTACAGCAGTGTGTGATTCTGTTCAGTTTTTGTGTATTCGTACGGTGGTGTGGTGCACCTCGAGGGAGGTGCTGTCATTCAGAGTAGAGTGGGCGTGTCGGTGACATGTGGGGGTGTGTGTTGGTGACGGGGGAGGTGTTAAAGGAGGAAGTGTGGTGATGTCAGCGGGTGAAATGTTTGACAAGTCCACTGTCATGCAGTGGGAAGCAATAAAGAAAAAAACAACTCGACAACTGTCCGTTTCCTCTTCCACGGCTTGCACACGGAAATTTACTTGATTATGCAAACAGATACATGTATTTGTGCATATTGTATATTATGCATATTGTGCTAAGGGATAAAACTACAGGTTCTGTTTGTCTGGCAGTCTTGAACCAATAACAGCTAGACTTTGTGTTTAATAGTTGGCATGATGAACTGTTTAAGGTTTTGTTTAGAATCTGCCCCTATTGAAAGGTACAGGTAGCGCTTATTGTGGTGTGGTACTTAATTTCAAACTGATGCTATGCAAACGAATCCCAAGTAATCTAACGATTGATTGAGGAAAAACGCCACATACCACAACCTCGTGCAATGTAGCAACATGTGGCGTAGCGTAGAATAACAGAGGGCAAAACAGAATACAATGTATGTTAATATATCAAAGGAATGGAGCTTCAAAATATAACACAAAATAGCATGAGCATCGTATTACAACATATCGTAACACAACAGTGTGATGAGAATGTTTTTATTGCAAAGAGTAGTACCAATGTGTTCAAGTGCTTAAATATAACTAAGGAGCTCCTCGTACCCAAGACAATAAACAAGATAAAGCATTATAAAAGATCGATGGAAGATTACAATGGCTATGAACATTTAAATTTTTCATACCAACTTCCAGCAGCACCATGTCTCAAGAGGCTACTTTACTCTGCTCTGAAAATTTTCAGCTTACCTTTTCCTCTTGCTGAAAATAAATAAGCAATCTCCCAACTTCTCCAGCGTGTATTAAGTGTATTGACATTTCAACAAAACGTAATGAACACTGCGGGCGTCTGCAAGCGCATGCTCACACTCTGAAAATCGATGTGACGCCGCAGCTGAAGAGTCCTATCATCAATTGTAGCGGCGATAAAATGGTAGGCGACACCAGTCTGCAGTTTGACGGTGTTCGTACTCGTTTCCAAAACTTGCGAGAACAAAGCAGGCCAGGATAGAAAGCAATTACTGAAGCAAAGAGAAAGATAATTCCCTAATCTCCTCTCTTTGCTTTTTATCAGGAGCGGCTTGCCTGCTTTGCATCCTCTGCTAATGCAGCCTCCGTAATAAATTCCCAGTCGGGACTTTGGTTTCATTTCCCTGCACTCCACCCTGCTAACCTCGCCATAACCTCATTACCGATTAAAGTGATTCCAACACAAATGTGTAATTTCCACTGCTCGCGCATCCAACCACGAGCCTTGTGAGCACTCTTGTCAAAAATCCCCAAATACTGCGACGGAAAACAGTAAGCTTCTATTTTTTCTTTTTTTAATTGAAAAGTAGATAAGCGGAGATGACAATGCCTCCGGCATGTTTAGATTCAATTATGTCTGATTTGAGTCCAGAGCAGTGAACCCACAGACATCAATAAAAAGAGGAGCTTGAATGTGAGTGGCCTGCCACATCAAAACAAGCTGAATTACTCAAATAAAGGTGACACACAACCTCTCATACTGAGTATGCAGTTTAAAATAATAATATAGTTCAGCCATCTTCATCTTAAATGACAATCCGAAATTCAAATCAAGAAAAGGTGTTCATTTTCTTTTTTTCAAATCCATTTAATTATAATAGTTTAAAGGACTAATATATTATACAATCAAACATGAAAGATAAATATAATAACGTGCAAATCTGGATGTGGAGAGCAATATTCCCAATTGATGCTCAATTAGTTGCATCTAATTAAAACCAAAACTCGTCACTTCAGCCTTTTTTTTAAAACACGTTTTCAAGCACGAGTATGCAAATTAATTGGTCTCTACTGAAATGTAGTTTCAGCTTTGGTGGCTGCACAAAACATACCAAAGTTTTTTTGTTGCAAACTGTCCTGGATATAATGAAAATCACATCTTATATTCTTTCTCGTATGTGTGTTTTGCTATGCTCATTTGTCATATGCCAAAGAAAACTGTGGGTCTACTTCAACAGTGTGGTAAATCACATTATAAAGGATTATCACAACCTCATGTTCAGAAGTGATATCGCATGACGGAACATTGATTTCAACCCTAATTTAGATTTTTGAGGCCCATGACCACTGAAAATGGGCCGTAAACACACTTTTGGGTCAGCAGCCACATTTTATAAGACTCCATCCTGCTCTGGGAGGACACCTGAACACCTAATGAAAACCTACATGCACGGGGAGAACACGAATGAATGGGCCGTCCTTTTAAAAAGAGAATTTCCCCTTCATTTGGAGCCCTGAAGATTTTCTCACAGACTTTACCAGACACAGATCAGCTGTAAAGTTTCATAAAATGTTCAAATATTCTGAATTATTAAAGATTGGTGGGATGATTTGGAGGTAAACAATGAAAGTACCTCACACATGTATCAGGTGTGTGTGTGTGTGTGTTTGTAGGATGTTGGTGCTGGGGACTTTTGTGAATAAGCAGCAATTAAAAAAAAAAAGAATTGACATCAAATCAGTCATTTGAAAACATGGCAGGGACATGAACGCAGCACTGCTAACACAGCGTACCTTTCAATTACTTAGAGGCAGATGGTGAAAAAAGAAGTGTGACCGAGGGCCGTGTTATAGATCGGGGACTGATTTTCAGCACAAATAAACAGATTTTCAATGTGATAGAGTATTCGCTGATTTTAATTAATTTATATCCATGCTTTAAATCAGAATATTCCCTGAATCCTATTCAGATGAATCTGTGGTCACTAAATCTATTCATCTTGTTTACTGGCTGTACCTGTATGCCCACCAGACATCTTTAACAGTGATTGTAGTGCTTCACATTGATGTCAGAAGTGCTTGACATTGAGCGAACTCCTTTCATCTTTCCCATTCAAATCAACGGTTGCCCCCCCCTTTGGATGAGCAGAATGAAAGCAAACCTGATTTAAAGGGAAATTCCAGCAAAAAAGAGAAAAAGAAAGACCAAGATATTGATCTTTCAAGCTGCACTTATCTATGTGTACTTTCAAAGAGATCACCTGCTGTAATGTTTGTACTGAGAATTACCTCCCTACTCTGCCATTTCCTTCCCTACTACTGCGTCTTAGCGTCTTCTAGCTCAAGGCTTTATAGCTACACAGCGTTGGTTCTTTCTCAGTATTTGCAACCAGCTGTTTTCAGTATAAATAGATGTGATCAGGTTTTAATTGTTTGGTGGCTTCCTCCACACATGACGTGCAAGTGGAAATTAGATTTTTTTTATCGCAAATGAAATGCATCTTAAATTGTAACCGGAGCTAATTAGAGTGTAAACATGTGTGTTCAACACATATTTCAAGTTTCAAACTAATAAAGGAGAGAATCTGAAAACACAATGCCTTTGACCAATGCCTCACACCCAAAATGGCCAAAACCAAGTCAAACAAATATAAAAAAAGAGCCTCTTCTTTATGTTGACTAAATGTCAGCATCATCATTAATCCGCACTCTAAAAACTCCTAACGATTCACAATTATCGCCTTTCAGGCTTTTGGTTAAACACAAACGTGCTCCATGTTGGAGGGACGACATATGGCCGAGGACAAAGTGATCGACTGCCTGACTCTGCCTCCATCACTCAGCACCCAGACGTGCCCTTTGTTTTTGTAAGGTTACGTCTCAGTCTGCTCAGTGCTGCTTGGAACAAGAATTGTTATGAACAAGCTTTCCGAAGGAAATCAATGAGCTCAATAAGGTGTGCCATGAAGTCGCAGATGAAGAATAGCATTATAATGGCCGACAGAACTGCCCGGCGATATTGCCCCAATATTGCTTCTCTGTCGTAATTGCTGCCACAGTGCCTCCATTTTCCACTTCACTTTCACTTTGTCTGCTCCTATTTTACCCCCACCTCCTTTCTCCTCGGTTGAGGTTGAAAAAAAAACTGTAATCAGAGCTCATTGATTAAGGCTGACAACACATCATCATCATCGTCATCCCCATGTCTCAGTTTGAATGTCCTTCCTTCTGTGTCAGCATAGAGCACTAAAAATAGCTAAATCAGAGAAATTGACACGAGCTGTCTCTGATTTTGATCACGAGACACTTCAGTCATGCAGAAACTGCTTTTTGTGTCTGACTTTAACTCCAAAAACCTGCTGACGATACATCCAAAAGCCCAAACGGAGCAAAGTCAATGTCATTGTTGTTGGCTGATTCAATTTCAATTCAACTTTATTTATATAGCACCAAATACAACACAGTCATCTCGGGCTTTTAACAGAGATAACAGCTGATAACAGCAATGTATGTTTGTTTTTTCTGAGAATATGAAGAAATCTGCTGTCAAATATACTCCTGTACAACATACAAGTGCAACTTTTATCACTACTAAAATAAATTAATCTTTTGACCTATACCAGCATAGCTTAATTATTAGCCATATCAACAAACAAAAGTGTGCCTTTTAAGTATCCCAGTGAAGTAATAGAGTAACAACATGCTCCAGAATGCTCTGAAATATGTTGCAACACAGTGAATAAAACATCTTTGTATGTTTTCTCATTTAAAAGTGGTAAAGTAAACAAAAGTGACAAGTCTCTTGTTTAATAAAGACATTTTTGTAAAGCGAGCAGTTACCTAACCCACACTTCCACTGATCCACAGGCAAGAAAATGTACCAAATAAATGAGGCGAGGCTGAAATTTAATTAAAAAAAACCTCAATATTTAATATGTAAATACTCATTGCACCAGTTCGATCTGTTCAAATCAACTGTGTGTGTGTGTGTGTGTGTGTGTGTGTGTGTGTGTGTGTGTGTGTGTGTGTGTGTGTGTGTGTGTGTGTGTGTGTGTGTGTGTGTGTGTGTGTGTGTGTGTGTGCGTGTATACTAACACTAACCACGTTGCGTCTGAGGTGAGAGAAAATAGGCGAGGAGTGTTGTTTCCATGGTTACTGGTGAGCCTTTGTTTTCCAGGTGACAACACACACAGGCACACACAACAAAGCTACAGGTAAACGTCTCCATCTCCTTCAAGGGAACCAGTGACCAGGCGTAAGATGGAAAAAGAGTCAATTACAGAGTGTCAGGACCAAAAGCAGGTTCCACTTCTATTTTAAAGGGCAAACGGACATATTCATCATTATATTATCTGTGCTATTCTTCAGACTGGCAGTCTGGCCTTCACATGGATGGCCATCAATGTTTCTTTTAAGTCTCTTACCTTCCTTCCTTTTTCAAATTGAACACATCCGCAATTGCGACATTTACATATAAACTTTTATTACAATGCTAACTTATTTAAAAGCCAAAGCAGAATTATTAAAAAAAAAAGAAAAGAAAAAAAAGACTTTCGATTATAACTGACGGGCCTCAATAAAATTACAGTCCATGTCCATGATGTACGTATTATACTTCTGAAGATTGCAGAAAAGTGCAAGCTATGCGCTAAGGGACCACGCTGTCATTACAAAGGCTCTCAAACCCTGCATTAAGAGAAGTGGTGGGCTGTGGTTGGACCCTTTCAGCGCCAGACGGAGCAAACTACCGGAACAAATCGTTCCTGAAAACCATCGCGTTCAGAATCATGACCATGACCGGAGGTTTCTCCTCTTTCAGCCTTAATTTATGATTTCAGCTGATGGCTGGTGATACATGTCATATGTCATCCTTCATGTGATTTGGTTAAAGTACTTTTGTAGCTCTGGTCATAATGAGTTCTGTTCTTTACTAAAACAGACTGTCTCGGCTTCTGTTAGTCGCAGAAGCGGAGAGAAAAAGGACCTAATTAATTTGGAGGAGAATCAGACCAGCATAACATTGGTTTTTAATTCTGCCGAGAAGTGGCTTTAATAGGTCAAATAGCTTAGTGCCATGTCATGTCTGTACTTTGTGCTTGGCAAAGTCAGATCTCTTACAAGTTCAGTCAGCTTTAAAATGTCCTTGTGGTAATGTCAAATAGTTTTCTGCTTCTTTTCTGATTTTGGAAAATGTGTAACAACCTAAAACACGAGGCAAAGGATCACGATTTACTTATTTTCAGGCCAATTAGTCGAAATGCGGTATTTTGCTCTCGTCGTCAACTTAATATGCCCTGTTTGATTCTGGCGTCAGGATGTTTTCTCTCCCTCCATGACTTTTCTGCAAGGACAAACAATGTTCTCCCCCTCGAAAAAATATGCATTCATGGTGAAGTGATGACTCTGTCCTATTATTTATCAATGCTGTCTGTTGAATCCTCCAGTACCACCCTCCTGACCGTAACCAAAAAGAGAGCACTCTGCACACAGAATAATAGTGACAAAAAAAAGTGTTCTGGTTTCTGCCATGTGAATTGGAGTGACAACAGAGACACACACACAAAAAACCCAAACAAACCCCAGATACAATGGAAACAAGCTTGAGCAAAACAACATTCTAAAAATATTGACATTCGGTTCGTGACTCACATTTCACATTGAACCCAAATGTTAACCAGCGGCTGCAGGAGAACAAGCAGGTTTCTCAGAGCGAGGCGCCAACATGCTGCTCGTACACAGAGACTGATGATGGCTGCCAAGCTGAGCTGTAGCGAAGAGGAGGGCTGAAAATGAAAGTGCCGGACACACACTGGGGCCCACCACAAGGACACTCGGCCGCTCGTGTGAGCGAGAGTTTTTCAACGTCGGCGTTAGATTTTTCGGGAGTGAGCGTGCGATGGAGAGCTCTCCTCCGCTGCAGGCCACACCGACCCCGGGGGGAATCTGTGGACGCCACTCCCTTCAGAGACACGCTGCTCCCTGTTGTCAAGGTTGATTAGTTGCAGGATGATTCCAATTTGGTTTCATCTCCTCTTCCCTCAGCGCACCGACACCCCACCCCCCCCACCCCAAAATTCCTCACACTTCCCTTCTTCCACAGCCTTTTCACTCCCACATGCCTACTTTTGGTCTTTCTTTAAACTCAATAGAAGAAGAAGAACATACATGAATCACCTCCATGTTTCCGTAAAAATCAGGAAATCATCACAATGAAGAATTTGACCACAAAATGATTATTGGGAGAGTAGAGTATGGTACCGACTTTTGTTATCATTGAGTACTTTATTTATTTTATATTAATGGTTCCTTTGCACTGTTGATAGATTAAGTACAATTACTTACTTAATCATTAATTACTGTAAAACACTTTGTGCAGCAACTGTTCTGAAAAGTGCTATTTTAGGCACCTTAGTTTGTGTCAGGGATTTTTAAGTTATTTTTGCTCCTGTACTTTTTGTGCAAACCCCTGCACCATAATTTGTGTCTTTGTGTGACAGTCACCATAGTCTGCGTTTTATATTACTTCAAAGTTGGAGCAACGTGTTCAATAAACATGTGTTTATAATTATACGCAGAAATAGGTTAATTGTTCCTCCAGGCAGACAGTTGAAGGACTTGCAGTTAATCCTGCCATAATAAATGCAAGAAACCTTTTAACACCTGGATTTTAAATCTCAGTCATTACAGTTAATTATGAGACCAGATGCTTCATGCCTATGAATGTGCATAATGCCTCTCTTTTGCTCACACATTCAAACAGATGGTGGATAAAGATATAACAACAGTTAGTGGACACTGATGTGTCTGTATGTGCGTGCATGTTGTTTTCCTGATTGCCTTCTCCATCTGATGTGAACAAGCATTGACGAGAGAATAAAAAGATTTGCAGGCTCAGACTCGGGAGTGTGCCTCACACACCGCCAGCAAAAAAACAATTATATGACGCTCACAATTTGAGGTAATAAAGCTCAATCGGCCATCACACTGATGACCTACTTTAATACTGCCTGTGCTTCAAATCGAACCGCAGCGGCAGCTGCCGCCATGTGATGGAGCAAAGGTCAGCTCACATGATAATTAAGTATGAAAAAGAAAGTATTTTACATTTTGTGACTGTGTCTGTCTCTCTTTTGGCTCCTGCTCGATTGACAGTCACAGTGCCGATTCACTTTCTCAACAACTGAATCAAAGTTAATCACGGCAGTCTCAATGTGACAGAAAGGTCTCAAGGTCTAATATTCAAAAAATGAAAAGATTCCTTCAAGAAGCGAAGCAGAGCAGACATAAGACAAGAACCTACAAAAACTCAAACCGCATCGACGGAGACAAACGATGCTACAATGCTGCCGTTTGATTGGCATGTCAGCGCTGTCACACGGGGAGATCGGGGAAATGCAACAGAGCGAGCGAATGACTAATTGTTCCTTCAATAGAAAAGACGACATGACGCAGCAGGACGAGACAGTAAATAGCATAATCGGCCTCGGTGAGAGGGACATCGAAATGAGTGAAAAGAAAGCTGCTGCCTGGGAGGTTCAGGATTGCGACCCAGTCAGATGTGAAGCGTTAATTAGCCGGCCCCTTCATCCCGAGAGTCAGAAATCCTACTGTTACACTCTAAGATGATGATATACTATCGGTTTTAGTTTGATTTTAACAACAAACAACTCTCAGAGCACCGTTGTCGTGTCAACGGACACCCAAAACGCCAAGAAACCTTTCAGTTTTCAATTTAAAAATATGTCATGCCAACAGGGTTGATATTCCTAAAACTGCAACCAGGAAAATTGATCTCTATCCCATTACCAGAATTTTTTCCCCCAAACATCAGTTTTGTATTCTGAGTTTTATATTTGTGTTTTCTCAGCCTTATTGTCTTCTATTAAAGGTGGGCAAATCCTTAATATATATTTAGGTTTTTGGGTGCCAAGCTTAAACTTTGAGGCAAATGAGTTCATTATCGATACTTCAAATATTCTGTGATAAAATAATTCAGGCATTTCAGACCAATTGCATGAATTGCATCAAAAACTATGCGGTCATATGAAGAAGTGCCGTGTGGACAGGGCCTCAGTCTATTTGTTACCGTTTTTGCCTTCGGTGCTTCGCAGGCACACCTTCATCGACCTCGTCCAGGTGAGCAGCTTCACTGTGATATCTGATCGTGACTCCATGCCGACTTCAAACATGAGCAAACAGTCGAGAGCAAAAACCATCCGACGGACACACAGCAGTGACCGAAGAGCAAAGATCAAACAACGATGTCAACACAAAGAGCCGTTTTTGTTGCCCCTCACCTCCCCCGCTGTCCTTCTCCTCTTCCTCGATGCTGTTTTTGATGCCGTCATACTCCTCGTCGATGTTCTGGTTGCCTCGGATCTGGCTGAGCACACGCCGTGCCTTCTGGGTCAGCCCGCGTTGGATTAACCAGCGAGGGCTCTCGGGCAGGAAGAGGAATCCCATGAACTGGAGCACCGCGGGGAGCACAGACAGACCCAGCATGTACCTGGAAGGTGCGGGGCAGAGGGGGGACGCATGCAAGCGAGCCTCCAATTATGAGCACAGAAACGAGCTGTCCTGGCGTTAAAATTATGAAATTTTCTTATTGTCACTTTCAAAGCTTGTGCCAATTCGTTATTCCTTCAACCACTTCTGCACAAAGAGGATCCACAAATGTTTGACATTCAGTGAATGTTGAGCAATTTGACACCAAACATCAGGTGGTATACCTCATTAAAATTAAACACCAGGGAAAATGTCAAGGCTTTATTCAGATTCCCCTGCTTAAAATAACCTCAGCTTTTATATTTAGCATTTGACCTTCACACTGAATATAGAAGATTAATTGCTTTAATAAGAAGTTGATTCACATGAAATGGTTGGAGCTTGATTAAGCTATTTGTTTTTCTAATTTATACTGCTTATAGACTTAATATTGACACATAACTGATCTGAGAAAAAAAACATTTGTAAGAATCATAGCGGGTGCTTTATATAGTTCTTCCTGTTTGATGATGATGAAGAAAGGAAACATGAAAAAAAGTTCAAGATTTATAGAATTTTTTGTAAGCAATGTTAAAAATGTCTCTTCTGCATTAAACTTCTCATATGGTCACACAATCGCTGATTTATTTTTGCCCTGTTGTTTTTGAAAAGTAGATCTTTACTCATTTAATTACAGTGACTAATAGACGCATTGTGGATGATCAACTTTTATTGAGTTTAGTTTAACTAGAGTTTTACTGTTTTTAAGCTGTCCAGAGGACGTTCAAACTATTAATGTTGTCCATTTTATAAGCCATGTAGTGAAGTTAATTAAGTTAGTAACTTGAGAAAAGTTGCACCATTTGATTAAAACAAGCATTTCCGTAAAGGGCCAATCAAAACGCACACATTATATATTCCTTACCTTAAAGTAGACTCAGTAATACATTCATTTTCAGTGATTTTAACTGAAACCTGGTTCAAACGTGTCCGAAATGACCATCATCTCACAATTACCTACAAAACTAGTGATTTAATGATTTTTGGAATTTGGAGTTGCTAGTTATGCATGTCAAGACAGGCTGATATAATTGTTTCTCCTGATATGTCTATTTCTTGTAGGTGTGTATATAACTGTGGGTAAAACCTACAAAGGCCTCCAAAAAGCCATCATTATGTATGATTCATGTTCATCGAGGACTTTCTCAACCATCTCCACTGCACACAGCAGAACTGCAGTTGAGACGAATCCTTTGATAAAGGACAATTCTTGTCCGCACTACATTTAAACACTCTGGAGGCTGTAAAGCAGCGCTCAGCGTGACAAAAGAAACAGGAGTGGGAAGGCGTGAAGCAGATAAGCGGGAGAAGAAAGTGTCTGGAGTCTTTCAAATGTACAGTACAGCCACTCGTGCTAAATGTTAGGGGCTGACCCACACATGGGCTGACATTTGAAATGAGGGTCTGAGCAGCAGCGCCTTCCCCTGGCATCAGATATGATAAGAGCCCTAAAGAAAACACAATACTATCATGTGGCTATCGTAACGAGATATGTACGATTTGTATTTCAGCTGCTGCGTTTACCTACACGTGGCATTTACGCCTGACAAAATGAAGGGCAGCGCTGAAGCTGCTCTTTTCTCACACATTTAGCGCGTGTGGAAAGTGTGCGCTCGGCTGTCTGACCTCCAGCCGTCACGCCGCAGATAGCTGAAGGCGCCGTCGATGAGGCTGGCAGTGAACTGTCCCCCGGTGATGAAGAGGGTGTTAACGGTTACAAGCTGCCCCCTGAGGTGGGGCGGAGAGGCCTCAGCGATGTACACGGGCACCGTCATAGAAGCGATACCTGCACAGCGGGAGGAGAGAGGAGGGCATTAACAAGGATGGAGGGAAGTAGAAAGTGCACAGCGACTGAAAATGCACACTAATAATTTGGTTCATTCAGCAAAAGGAACGCATTCAAAATAAATCTTTGACCATTAGGACGCCTGATTATTTCCCTTTGAAGAGGGGCCACATTTGTGAGAAACATGCATGTGTGGGATGCATATTTGAGTTGCTCCCATGTGTGAGAATATTTTTATTTAGCTAAAAGAAGTTTCTATTAAAAAAAAGTCAAATATTTAAATTGTATGATTATAGATTGTACGACAGATACAATTACAACAACAAACACCAGGCAGGTTAGTAGCCAGATTGACATAAACATTGACGGTGAGTGCACAAAAAATTCTAATTTCAAAATCTATAGAAATGCTAAACATAGTAAATGTTAATATTTACAGTATTTACACACAAAATGCATAATACAATTTTGTGAAATCGACAATTAAAGTAATAAATGCTTCAATGCGAGTGACCTTTGCTAAATTTAAATGCATAATAGTATTTCCAATCATTTCTGTTAGTGTTTTATTTTTTGTATATATATATATATATATATATATATATATATATATATATATATATATTTAACCTTCAACTCTGACCCTGCTTGACAACGTAGTGGTGGGGTCATGCGGCTGTAAGACCCCCCCCCCCCGAAACCCAAGCAAATACTAAATATTGTGGAGGCCACACACACACACACACACTCACACAAAATGTGTGTGTGTGTGTGTGTGTGTGTGTGTATTTCTATGACACGGTTCCATGAGACAGAGCCTTTCTACAGCTTTCTCCTGATAAGCTCTATTAATAGTCTGCTGATGCTTTCTATTCACCCCACCCTCTCCTCCCCGCTCCCCTCCCCTCCCTGCTGCCACCACCCTGCCCTTAACAGCCGCCATGACTACATGGCTACCCGTTGCCGTGGAAACCAATGGCTGAGAGAAGTCTTTAGTATCAGCAGGTCATACGGTATACTCGAGTCTGCTGTGTTCACGGCACAGCAGTTTCATAATGCTCAACATCTCCAATGCCACCCATGAGTGAGTGGAACAGTGTGTTCTTGAGGTGGAATAATGTGGCCAAAGACTCTCTCACTTCGGCTTTACCATTTAGCATGGAGATGTTGCCGCCTGCGTTGTACTTCAGATACATTAACGGCACACTCTCCTGCTACTTAGTGGGAGACATCACATTTAGACCCTTTTTTGGTCCGACTCCGACTACTCCGACATTTTTGTTCACTTCTCTATAAACACCTGTCATTCAATCATCTTTTTTTTAATGCTCACCACCATACCTTGAAGAACAATACGATCCAGAGGCTCTGTTTTGGGGGAAGGGGCTTTCAAACATGGCCAATTTGAAAGATAAAAAGCAACAGTCATTTAGGTTATGTAAATAACCACAATGTCAGTGTACACAGACACAAGTAACTAAATAGGTATTTTAGTCTTTATGAACTTTTCTGATTTCTTTAAACAAGAATATGACTCTTATATGTTTTTACAACATGATTTGAACAATGACCAACCCATTTTCTTGAGAATTTCTTGAACTTGGGATTTAAAATTTAAACGTGTTGAATTTTCCTTAATCAAAACTGAACATACTGTATGCTGATGATGCATTGACATCAATGCACCAAATCTTGTGCCTTTGGACGGTGGCAGGAAATCAGAGTTTACAGAAAGTACAGTACATGTAAACTCACACAGACAGGCCTCCAAGCAGAGAATCAAACCCTGGATTTTCCTGCTGTGCGATGACAGTGCGGGCCACTGTTCCACTTTCCAAGCCTCAATAGCCATTAAAACGAATGAAGCTGGTGTGCAAAAAAAACGTGTAAGCTTGTGTTTCTTTTGACAAATGTTCATGGGTCGTTAGGATTCCATGGCTCCCTGCAAGACCTCGCTTTAACCACGCCTGAGTAACTACAACTCCCAGGACGCATTTCAATGATCCACTACTTTAAAGGTGCAACATACAATGAGGACAGTGGGCCGATTAAACATTCAGCAGCTGAGTGACTCTCGCATTTTCATGTACGCTCTTCCATACAGCAGAAACTGTTGCAGTGGTTCTGTTTTTTTTTTTAGTTTTTCTTGGTGAGCCGCATTTCAATCTAAAACAAGAGAGTAACAATTACTGTTTCATTGAAAAAGTCATACTGACTGTGGAACACCAAAAGCAGGGAACACCAAAAGCCTTGAAATCTGTTGTATCCAACAGCCGAGTTGTGACTATGCAGATTTCCATAGATACGTGGTCTTACGCACAGATCTCTGTATACTCAGTCTTGAAGACAATCATCTTTGTTTCACACCTTTAATATAGTAAAGGCAGCCATATCTCCTCCTCGTCCTCCCATTTCACTTTACAAATTCCCCCTCCTTCTATTGTTTACTCCATTTTCACTTAATGTTTCACTGGCTTATCTGTGTCCAAGCGCCGCCTGTTGCTATAGACTGCCCATATGGCGAGACGCTACAGCTGATGCTGATGCATTAAGTGAGTAATGGATCGTTTCCATTTTCCCTTCTGCTGCAGTTGGTGCCAGTGAATTGTGTTACAGCCAAATAAAGCAAACACATTACAGGCCCATAAGAGGGTTAAATACTGGACAGGTTTGCATTAATTGACCCAACATGAAGAATTAAGTGTTTTGCTGTGATTTTTTTTTTTTTTAATAAGAACTACCATATGTCAAGCATTTATATTCCTCTGAAGTTCTCTATTGGTACTATAATAAGCTACTCTACTTCCAGTGCGTCTCCCTATACAAACCCAGTGGCAATGAGCTTCCTATTAAGCACCAAGGACAGCTCCCCATGCACTCTGGTACACACAGTCTGAAGTCTGAAGTCGCCGTCTGATCACGCTCAGCCTCAAAGCATCGCGGCGCGCTTAAACAAAGGACGTGTCTGGTCCTGTGAAGGCCGCCTGGAGGCACGCCGTACAAAGCTGGGGATTGACTCACTTGATCAGAGAGCGAGGGAGACGCTTCACACAGAGCCTCCATCACTGCGCTCTGCTAAAAAGACAGGCAGGATGGTACTGGTACTTAGTGGGTGGCTGTGATGGAGGAAACTAATTCAGTGCTGATGGAGGACTGTTGAAACTGCAAAGGAAGGAAAGGAGGGGGGGGAAAAACCCTCCCCCAGATGAAGTCTTTATTGACTTTCAAATGGGTGACTGGCGTGAAAGGCGATTGAAATTCACTTGTAAAAGTGAGAAATGTTGAGCTCTTTGTTAATGTAATACAGCAGATTCTTTATGTGTGTATATATATATATATATATATATATATATATATATATATATATATAAATAAAACTGCATATGTTCATTTATTTCAGCCTTTTATTTACTTTTTCAATCTCCTTTAAAAACCTTACTTTTAAACAATGACACGCAAACAAGTGTCTCATACATTTAGCTATTTAAACCTAGCAATTAATTATCGAGCATCCAGGTCATGACTAAATGTTTTCAAAATGTAATTAACAGGCCTTTTCTTGCGGATCCATCTACTGCCACCAAGCACAAAATGTTTCAACGTTCACAACTGCTCAATACGCAAAGGTAAAAAACACAATTATTGACTCAGTGAGAGAGTGACTGTGTGTTCTTTGGTTTTGTGCATGGTTTTGAGCAAATGGATTATGACCAACTAAAGCAGATTCATAGATTGAACAGGAAACAACACTTCATGGCTCTTTCCACCCCTCACTTATTACCATGACAGCACACAAAGAACATATTGTCAAACAGTGCTGCTGATAATCACTGGTTGTGAAAGATGAATAATAAAACATCCTACCAAAGTGTTCCCTCTGACAAAATAACTGACAGAGGGAACAAACAAGTCTTGTGTAAATGTAGAGAGTTTCTTCACCCGTCTCCTGTGACTTCCTGACACTCGTACTTGCAGGAATCTTTGCCACGGTGGTCAATTTCATCTAATAAGCTTCAGTTTGATTTCGCTCAGGATGCACGTTTGTCTCTAAAACATCTTTGTTATCTTCACATTTAACAATTTGTTTAATACATTTCAATCCTCCAGTACCCGAGACCGATGAGCAGCTCCAAAGCATGATGGTGCCTCCCTCATGTTTCACAGTATTTAGGCTGCACTGTTGTATCTGCACTTCTACTTAAATTTTGATCAACCTAGACCGTCTCCGCTGCTGCTGGAAATGAGTTAAAGCCGACAGCAAAAAAGAAAGGCACAACTCGTTTTTCATAAACCATCTGAAAAGGAGATTGGATAAATGTATTGTTACTGGAATTTTAGACCTACACATATGTGCTGCACAATTGTGAAGTCGGCAGGAAATGATACATGGTTTTCTGGTTTTAAAAAACTGAATATAGTGGCGTGCCAAAGAATTGAGTCAATACTTTGTAGAGTCCCCTTTCGCTGCAATCGCAGCAGCAAGTCTTCAGATTTACACGTCTATCAGATTTGCACAGCGAGAAAGTGAAATTTTCTTCATTGCATAATAGCTCAAGCTCAGTCAGATTGGACTGTGTGTGTTTGTAAACAGCAATTTAAGTCAAGCCAGAGATTTTCAGTTGGATTAAGATCTGGACTTTGACTTGTCCATTTGAACACATGAATATACTTTGATCTAAACCTTCTGCTTGTAGCTCAGGCTGTATGTTTTGGGTTGTTGTCCTGCTGGAAGGTGAACCTCCGCCCCAGGCTCAAGCGTTTTGCAGATTCTAACAGGTTTTCCTCACAGACTGATGTGTATTTAGCTCCATCTTCTTTCCATTCTTCCATAAAGGCCAATTTGTGGCGTGCAGACTGATAGATGTCCTGTGGACAGATTGTCCCACCTGAGTGGTGCATCTCTGCAGCTACTCCACAGTTACCCCTCAGCTACTTCTCAAGTCAATGCTCTCCTTGCCCGGCATGTGAATTTAGGTGTATGGCCATGTCTTCGTGGGTCGTTAGGATTCCATGGCTCCCTGCAAGACCACGCTTTAAACTTTTTGACAACTTTCTCCCTGACACGTCTGGTGTTTCCCTTGATTTTTCATGTTTGTTTGTTCACAAATGTTCTCTAGTGAATGTCTGAGGCCTTCACAGAATGGCTGCATTTATCCTGGGATTGGATTGCACACAAGTGGTCTCTTTATTAATTAGATGACGTGTGAAGGTACTTGGTTGCACTGGATTTTAATTAGGGGCATCAGAGTGAAGGGCTGAACACGGAAACATTTTGCTTCCACTTCATAATTATGCAGAACAGTGTGTTGGTCTCTCGCAATAAGTTGAAATAAATTACATTTGTAGTTGTAATGCGACACATTGTGAAAGATTTCAAAGGGTTTAAATGCTTTTGCAAGCCACTGCATGTGCAGTGAATCAGCGTGGGATTGAAACATCTCCCCACAAATACTCTGAAACTCTTAATTTGACCACACCTGCCTCGTCAGGGAACAAATTATCATTCATGAACATCTGGCTCAATACTGTCTGTCTGCTCCGACAGGAAACGGCTCATATCTCACAACAGTCCCTGTGCTTGGGCAAAGGTCAGCTTGACAGCGCTGCGTGCCACGCACTTATGTGTAGGAATAAAACGAGGCAGGGCACGGCGGCGAATGGCCTTTCCTGGTTTGACAAACAGCTCAGATGACCTTTGTGGGGAGTTCAGTTCAGAAATGCTAAGTAGTTGGCGTTCCTGAGAACTGGCAGTCATGTCTGTGTGCAGGTGATGGGCTGCCGCCAGAATAATTGATGCAAAGAGGGAGGGGGGGAAAAAAAAGGAAGTGTTGCCTTATTAGTGTTTCGAGGAGCTAATTATAGTGCCAGAATGTGTTTCATTGTCCATCGTGGCCTTGCTCATACATGCTCGGTTAATGAAGACCTCTGTATGGGAAAATGAGATGGCAGCAGAGGAGGAGATACTAATAATATACCGGCTGCTAATATTGTAACTGTTTCAATGGCCTGCATGATTAGTTTTCCTTCTGTTGTGTGAAGGATAATGTGTGGCTGACACATTAGCAATCACCATTTTATATCAGCCCATTTGAGAAAGATCGAATAATATGCTCATCTGGAATTTTAAAGAAATAATGATAATTTTACCTAATTTTTCACAACTGGTCATTCTGAAAGGGCTCAATGAGGATGATTCAATTATGGCATCACAGCAATGCCTGAATATGTGCATGCAACGCACACAACAGTCCATCATGCAGGTCAATCTGACACATAACCAGAAAGACTTAAATTAAACTGTTTCTACCCGTCACAGCTTTTCTGAGAGCCCATCAACACTTCATTGAAATCTTCAATCCCAGAAAGATACTTAAAAATGTGAATTTATCCACTTTTAGACATTCCAAGGTCGAGATATAAACAGTGGGGTGATCGCTCTTTTGCTGTTGCTGCTTCCAGACTGTGGAACAAACTGCCCCCCGACATTCGCACCACTACTGATCTCGGCATTTTTAAATCAAAGCTGAAAACCCTTTTTTTTTTCAGGTTGGCTTTTAACTCTGTCTAGGGCAGTGTATTTAGTCTGTATGCTCTGTTTTTATGACTTTCTGGAAGGCTTCCACCAACCTGCAGCACTGTTGCACCTGTGTTTTATTTATTGTTTTTATGTATTATTCTTGTATTTATTTCTTAATGTATTGTTTTTATAGCTTTGTTGTAAAGCACTTTGGGTACCACTGGGTTATTGTAAAGGGCTGTACAAATAAAATTTGATTGATTGATTGCTCGATTGATTTTCTATGCTTGTTTTATCGAAGTTAGGATCACAATGGCAGAGTCGACCCCAGACACTTTACCGTCTATCACAGAGCTAAACTTCACAGTTTTGCATTTTGATTAAACTGGGATGCATAATCTGGATCCCCCCCCCCCCCAAATGATCTGAATAACTAAAAATGATTCATTTCAATGACTGGTTAGCAACATAATATTGAGTTGTTGGGGCATCGTCTTTCCTCAGTATGAGGTAAAACTAGTAATTACTGTAGTTGATAAAACATTTAAAAAAAAATCTTTACTGTGAGTATAATTGAGACAAATTAAATTAAGCTTTGGTGGAAGCCTATAAGTGTAACAGGTATCAAAGTTGCTCACTATATAGAGACTTGCAAGATGTTAAATGCCGTTATCTTGCAGCAGAGGAGTGAGCTATGTTCTTATTGCCAGTGGATCCCATAGACATTGACAGTAATAATTCATAATGTGAAAAACTTAAGTGCAACATTCAAATGAAATGTAATACCGTGTGAGGGGTGTCATCTTCCAACACTTCCTCTTTTATGGCGATGATGCACGATATACGGCAGTGTCACAGTGAACAGACTTCCCATTAAAACTTTGTCCCCTTTCAGCACGCTGACGTCAGTAACACAACTTTTCTCATGCAGTCTTTCAGAGGTTAAGTGCGGCTTTGAGCACAAATTCAACAAGCACTGGAAATGATTGCATAGAAATTTACAAGTGCTAAAAGATGACTCGGGGAGGGCAGATTTAAACTTTGGATGAGGAGTAACATGTTCAATAGCATTTTTGTGAAAGTAGCATAATTAGACCATCAGAGCCATCAGCCACATTTACCATGTTAACTACTCAGAATCACACGTTCAATTTGCTTTAATCAGACAAAGTAGCAGGCATTTGCTGTCATCAACTTCCCTCTGCCAGGTGTTGAGCTTGTTTAGTTCTTTATCTTGATGCATTATGCAAGTCGCCTTGAGAATCACTTTCATTACAAGAAATGGGCTACCATAAGTTTTAGTTTTCTAATGGCGTCTCATGCACACAGTGAAGGTGAATTTATTACAGCTCATTTCCCACCTTTCCCACTTCGCCCTATCAAATCACTGATATGTTTTATTCTTCCAGAGACTCCAGCAATAGTCCATCACAGCAAACACGAAACCTTAACAAGGTCTTGTCACAGTATCGGCTATTATTTCACTGCACCCAAGCATATATCACCATACATATCAGCAATTACTGTCAATCACCTGACCTGTACAGGGAAACCTTGGAGTTTTGAAGCCCTAAACAAAAATGTCATCACATCTATGCCTCCTTAATTGGATTGCATTTGAACTTCATTAGCAGCTCCTATGAAATAAGTGCATGGAATGTCATTTTGATATGAAATGCAGATCAAACAAATGGAGCAAGTATTCATTCCACATGTCCTGAAATCTGTGGGTTACCCATTCTGTGTTTTGCCACCTGCTGAATGAACATATACAAATTGTATTATGGCCAGCCAGTAAACACACAACAATCTAAATTAGAGTCATTCATCAAAAGAGGCAGCGGGAGATACTGTCAGGAGGCTGAAGTAATGAAGGGCTTTAGTTTGTGAAAAGAACTTCAGGATCTTAACCTTTAGCCAGAGGTGTCCATTACAGAGTTAAGCTTTCTTTTCCATCCCAGTTATTCACCGAGATGAGAAAATGATCTGCAATTCCTCCGTTGCCGACAAGGTTGCTTACTACTCTCACAGGAGGCGGCAGGCAAACGAGCACTGAGCCTTGAAAGCCCGCTTAAACAGCCCCTTTTCACGGCAGGCAACACATGAGTAACGGCAGCCGTGGTAAATAATGTCTGGGGAGCCGATATCTGATGAAAAGGCACGATGCACGTCGAAGCAGGTGCAGATTTGTGGGGAGGCGGTGTTGCAGAAATATGGATGATTCAAAATTGGGAGTAAACCCAGACAAATAAAACACATTTATGCCAAGCGATGGAGATGAACATGCAAGAGTGTCGTGGAGGAAGTGGAGATTGAAGCAACCAACCAAGTTTATGCATTTCTGACATCAGAATTGGCTAGAGGTGACCTCACTCTTCATTCAGAATGAGCTTTCACACCATCACTCATTGGTATCCGGCCAAATCTGATAATTATCATAATGATGGTGGTGATGATGACAATAATAGGGGTGGTGACTCGTCTCCCCACCAACAGTATTCAACTTGGCACAGTAGAGGGTAATGTCGTGTATTCAGACAGTGGGACGACGGCCAGAAACAGGACCACAAAAAGCTTTGAGAAACGTGACCTCAAGGGTCAGTTAGAATCAATAAAGTGCTTTATAAAACCGCTTTGGGTAATAGGCTTTACTAATAGTTTAGTAAAAGCTATGTCAGACTTGATCCAGATTGTTGAGACACTGAAACAGCTGCATCAGGTAAGATTCTGGGGATTTATTTCTTCTTATTTGGCGAATTATTCCTCAAAGGGCTGGGGTGTTGAACAAAATCAAACATGCAGATCCCACTTTGCAGACGGGCGCACACTCTCAATCATTCCTTGTATTTATTGCTTTTGCATGTTTTGTTTTTTTTCATGCAGGGTTGACATGCTCCCTCCCGACAAAAAGTACACATCTCGGATTGTTGGTGGGGGAGATTGCATGTTCTCCCTTTGAAAGTCTGGGTTTACTATGAGATTCTTCCCATCAACCAGAAACGTGTGTGTAGAATTAAGTTTACTTGACAATCCACATTGGCCATTTAGGTTTTAAAATTGTTTAACTGTGACACTCTTTCACCAAGCCGTCAAGACTGTGTTCAAGAACATGGATGGTTAAGTATTTTTGAAACATTATTTAAAACCAGTTTTATAAGGTTTTGTTAGTTCGGATCGTTGTAAAACACAAGTATGTTTATGTAGGCTATTTTCAGGTCAAAGTATCCCATCATCCAACAAAAAGTTGCAGGCGTAGAAGGAGGTGTCAAAAAATAAACAAACAAACATCTTGTTTAATGTTTTACAAATACTTAAAAGTTGTATTTGCCGGTGTTTATGTCACAGACACAAGACACACCCCAAGTCTGTGGATCTGTTGGGGTAAACATTGATTAGACAATTTAAAAAATAAAAAGGGACTGGATGCGTCTTACCAAGCCCCAGTCCGACGATGAGCCTCCCCGCCAGAAGAACCTCCTTGCCGGGGGCCGTGCTCAACACGATCCCCCCAACGGTGAAGAAGCAGCTGGCCAGCAGGATGCACACCCTGCGCCCGAACAGCCCGTTGAGGAAGCCGCCCAGCAGGGCGGAGAGCGCGGCCGCGGCCACAGTACTTGATATGAGCAGCTCCTGCCACAGCGCGCTCAGCTCCAGCTCGCGCTTCAGCAGCAGCATCGCCCCGGAGATCACCCCGGTGTCGTAGCCGAACAGGAACCCGCCGAGGGCGGAGAAGGCGGCCAGGACGTACACGAATCCGGGCGTGACATCCTGCTGGAACTGCTTGCGGGCAGCCCTCTCCAGCTCCCCGGTGGAGGTGGAGGAGGCGGCGGCGGCTGCTGCTGCTGCTGAGGCGGGCGCGCCGGCGGAGGAGGAGGACGCACCGGCGGAGGCGCCCTGGCTGCTGATGCTGGCGTTGGACGGAGCCTTGATGAGGCTCCGCTCTCCGCCGTCGTTCACTTTCTTCCACCGCTCGCCCATCAGGTTGCTCATACTCCGGAGGTTGTAGTCATGGTCGCCCTGCTTTCGCGACATGTGGGAAACAACACAGGATAGGGCGGCGGAGTTGTATTCAGAAGCGTAAAACAAAAAACAAAACAAAAAAAACAACAACAACAAAAACAGAACCCTCCTCCCCCCCCTCCCACCCCCCACCCCACCCCAAGAACGCACTCTTCTCTCCCACTTGGCCACACTTTCAGATGCGGTGCAAAGTTGTTCTCCTGCCCGGAGCCTGATCAGAGCATCTCATTCCAGTGGTCCTGATGGGAGAGTTGGAGCGGAGTGAGGAGGAAAGGTGGAGAGAGGAGTGATGTGTGGAGCTCCTCGTCACCATCAGCGTCGCCGTGACGCAAGGAAAACATTGTTTTGGCTGCGTACAGTCGAGAGTAAATCGTCAACTGTGGGGGTTCAGGGGAATAAAGGTTATATTATTATTATTCTAAAATGATTATGTAAAAAATAAAAAAACAGGAAATTAATCCCACAAACATGGTATAGAACACGTGGTTTCCTGCAATGTTTCGGTGACACAAATTACAACATTTTTATTGACAAAAAAAATACATATTATCGCCACAGTCTTGATGGGAAAGACTTCCCCCTACAGGACTAATGTTAGTGTTGCACAGTGATCAGACAGCAGATTAATTCCCCCTCAAATCCTAATCACTAAATCTTGTGTGACCTGGCATATGCAAGTTTAAAATGACACCAACTGAATAACATTATTTTACGTTAGGAGAAAACATTTTGGGAAAACACCCTCACATATGGTTAAATCGGTATAAGTGGAATATAGAACAGTTAACCGTTTTAGCATCAATAGAAAAATGAAACATTTAATGAAATGTATGTGCAATAAATACAAAACCTGTGCAAGTGTCGCTGTTCGAATGAAATTAAGGGGAATTACCTTCATCGTATTAACATTTGTTGAGATGTCAAATAACTCAGGGAGCCTGAATATGCAAAAAAAAAAAAAAAAAATTCTTTGCTTGGACACAGTTTACCACTGCTCCACCATGCTACATAAAACAGCATTAGATGTTCCTTAAAATGTGTCCCATTATGAAAAGTCAGTTGTGGTTAATGTTCTATACTTTTCATGCTTCTGCTTATAAAGATAATGATTTAAAGATGTGATGACTCCCCCTACTGGCTGTTCCTCATAGTATAAACGTAGGTCAAGTATGCAGACATTGATTTTTAATAAACATTTTTCCATTTTTCAGCAAACATGTGAGTAGGGTATATTCATCAGAAAGTACAGAAAAGCAATGTATTCACTTCCACACATGAGGCATGATAAAACTAACAGCAACATCATCTGCAGGAGCTTTCTGCTCTTCATCTCACCATTTTCACACAATTTGAAAAAGCTTGATGATGTTTATTTTTCAAGTCGTATTGGTGGCACAATCGAACAATAGGATATCTAGAAGGATCAAAGATACAAGTAACTAGCTTTTTCAGGATCAATACAACTCCTGTCCATATGTAAGGAGTTCTCATTGGAACGCAAGGATTATAAGTATCCAATGTTTTAAAATATACATGGCAAAATCACACATTGATCCAAATTTAAGGAGTAAAATTACTCACATTTGTGTCAGAATATGAGAATAATATTCATATATCAACATTAATCACATAAGCTCAAATATCTTATTAATAAGAAAACATAAAAAAAAAAAAAGATTTTTGATTGATATCTTTCTTTTAAAGGCCCAATTATCACAACATAATCAAATTTCAGTATTTATCTTTATCTCCCAGTACATGAAATTATAATGAGATTATGTGTCGATTTTTCTAGCAGTATTTTGGGCATGTGCGGTAGAGAAACAGGAAGTGCATTCACTTGAGTTGAACAAACCACTGGAAGGAGTTTTCCCACAGAGAACACTGTGACCTGCCACAGCTGGGAATGCACAGGTTTAATTTAACCTCAAAAAATTGTCGTTTTAAATCCTCATCAATGCTGGAGAAGCTTCTGCCATGTGTTGACTGGGAAGTGGGAAAATGGCATGCAAAAACAAAAGTGAAATGTTGTAATTAAATAATGTGAGGTCAGCACAATGGCATTTTTGTTTGTTCAAATGCTGATTTTAATGTCTAATGTTTTTAATGTCCTTGATAATCGCCCCAGTTTACTGTCTTATTGTTTTTCATTTGTTTTTTGTTCCTGCATGTCTATTTTTAGTGTCATTGTTTTATGATTTGAATATGTTGTATATTCCAATGGTCATTTTTCATTTTAATTACAGTGACTTTGTTGGTTTGTTATTTTTCTATATTTGATTGGGTTATACTCCCTTCTGGTTGTTTTGTGCCTTTTAGAACTTTGAGCCTCATTGTGACCATTTTGTCTTTTGTAGATATTTTTTTGTTTAAAGGTGCTTATTTTTCTGCCAATTTATACCTACTTGTCTTATTTCACACCTCTGATATGTATTTTCTGTTGTCTCCATGTTATATCCATGTCTATTTAGGGTCATCTTTACCGTTTTTCTCTCGTCATTGTTTTATATTTCTATTTCTGTGTTTATCTTACAGCTTTATACGTCCATGTTTTATTTCTTTCTGCTCTTTTTGAGTCAATTAGTTTTTTCTTTGTGATCACTTCGTGTTTTTGATCAATTTCCAGGTCATGTCGAAGCTTCATTTGACCTGGTAGCAATTTTTAATCTCATTTTCAGTGGTCACGTCTCCTTTTTGTTCGTTTTCTATTCTCTTTCATTATTTAAAAGACTCGTTAAGGCTTTTCGATGCCTGGAGCTCTTGGTTCCATGCCCAGTTGCCCTGTTCACCTATCTGTCGATGAATGAATCACGTTTCCTCAAATGATAGCAGCAGGTTGGGGAAAAGCTCTCAGGCCTCAGCCAGTTAATTCCCCGTACCTCAGCGGCAAGAGTTCAGAAACGTACGTCTTAGAAATGGTGTGTGGTGCTTCCCCTCGCAGTAAAATATTCAACTACATCCTGGTTCATGCACTCTGGTGATTTACGCAACATCTTTTTTTTTCCTCCATATTTTCCACTATGGCTTTGGGTTGACCCAAAGTAAGCTTCCTTTATTGTTCACAACACCTAGTATTTCACCAATCAGCAATGAGGTTGGACACATTTGACTGATTACCTTTGTCCCTCTGTTTATCTTCCTTCTTAGTTCCTTGTTGAAAATTGACAAGAAAATGCAGATATTTACCCAATGCTCGTATTTCCCGCAACTCCTGTTTAAGGAAACAGGTTTGAAGAAAAAAATGGACTCAAGTTTCAAGGTTTCCTTCAACAGTTGTCAGTTAAACTGTGTTTGTGCATCCATTCATGTGCGAGTTTCTTTACCAAGTTTTTTAGTTAAGCAATCTCTCTTTCACTCACAATTTCCCACGGGACTCCATGTCACTGGGGCTCTTATAATACCTATGGAATAGATTTCTTAAACTGTTAAAGCAACATGATAATCACAATGCTTGGAAGCTGGCTGGTTTCCCTGCGCCATGTGACCACTTCCTTGTTTTTCCTAACTGAATTTTAATCTGATTTGTTTGAGTTTCATGCTTCATTGACAGAATGTGAAGAGTGAGTGAGTGAGTGTCTTACGTGCGGAGGATGCATATATAAGCCCAGCGATGGGCTGCAGGTGCACTTCCTCCTGGTTTCATCTCCTCTCCTTGCAGCATCGGGCAGCATGACCCCAGCGCGATGGACGCTGGCTGTCTGCCTTTCACTGGCCTCAGGTAACCAGCAGCCGCTCCATTTCTGCACCTGGAAATCCAATAACACTTTCAATCAAATTGGACAAACTCAACCTGAAACAGATTTTAAACTGGTTTGTATGATTTGAGATATTTTTCTACATGAAACAAATACTATAGTAATGTATTTCTATACATTACTATAGTAGTTGTTTCATGTAGAAAAATGCAGGAAAATACATTTTAAGATTTTTTTTAAATTGTTTTGTGATATGATTTCATACATTCTCTTTATTCCAGTTTTGAATTTTGCTTAAAGACAAAAAAGCAATGACTTTTTTCCACAAATACCAAGAATTTATTTTGAATATATTGACGTAACGTTTTAAAAAAGAACAGGAAATAAATAACCCATCATTATAGGATAGCTTTAATAAATTAATCAATCTTCCAGCATTTTAGATTTTCTTTAATTTCCCTTCAACTTAATAGTCTTTATAAACGTATTACTGAAGAGTCTTTATAAGAAATGTTGCACTCTGCAAGGTCAAAATTAGCATGATTTAAGATGTAATCCTTACCCAGCTTACATTATAATGTATTCATAGAATGACAAGGAAGTTTTTATTTTCAGAAATATATCACTCTACTTTTAGTAGGTTCCTGATTTGAATATTTCCATGATTTTTCAATTGATTTTACTCGCTGTTGTCTTTTAGTTTTTGGAAAGACTGGATCTATGACGACTGTAGACACACAGAAATGTAAGTACAAATAAATAATCAGTGGACATTATTCAAACTTTTGAACCACTGTGTTTCACAGCGATCTATAATACAGAAAATGTGGTTATTATAACATCGGAATTTAGACTTACGTCTCATAAAATGCATCGAGGCCAAGCAGGAATTTGATACTATTAACACAATTATTCATTTATCAGATGATTATCTGGACCGTCTGTATATTGTTTTATTATAATATTACTAAAAGTGCTTGTCTATTGTCACTTCGCTAATCGTATTCAAGTAAAAAGACATTTTATTTAAAAAAAAAAAAAAAAAAGTAAAAAGACATTTTAACCCTTGCAGATACTTGCAAGACATTTGGCAGCGGCGTCGTCAAGCCCTTCAACGGGTCACATTTCTATGTGTCGTCCAACTGCCCGTTCACTTTCACCCGCTTCACCCACAACCGGGTCGAATGTGACATCACCATACGGCGAGGGGCCAGCGGGCTGCTGGTTGACGTGGAGATTATAATCAACAAGGTCAAGACCGTCCTGCACAACGGGAACATCTTTGTGGAGAGAAACAGGTTTGGCCTCAGAACTCAACATACCCAGAACCCAGTTCCTCTTAAAACAATACAGACAAATGGAACTATGTCTCGTCATCATCACCTATGATGGAAATAAAAGTAAAGAAAAAAGTAATCCCGAAGCACTCCAGCTTGCTGGGAAAGCGTTGGGTTAGTAACCTATAAGTTAACCTATTTAGAAAAGCCCAAACGAGCAATACCACAGCGATTTTACTGTGAGGGACAAAAGAAAGGACAACCGTGGCTTGAGGCAAAAGAATCATGAATAAAGAGGGATAAGCATGTACATTAGGGTTTTGATTAAATCTCTATTTTACAAGGGTTAGGGTTATGCAGCCACCATGACTCCCATGTTTTTCTTGTTACCTACCAAACACTATTTTAAATCAAAAAAACTTTGAAAAACTAATCTCAATACACTGTAATACATACATGGTTAAGATTGAGTGTTTTGCAGAGAGACGCTTTGTTCAGATTATGTAAATTTGGTTCATACTCCATCATCAGTGCCAATAAATTATTAGCCTTTATTAATGGAAAGTGTCATTATACCCTTCTACAATGTGACTTGCAGGCTGATTTTTAGGGCTTTACGAGCCAGGGAAATATCACCTATTAATTTATTATTTCATCAAAATTGAGGAAGTGAGGAGATGCATGTGTATGTGTCTGCAGCGTTTCTCTTCCATACGACCACACCTACCAGCACATTTTTCTGTACGGCATCTACACGAGGCTGAGGAGCTCCTTGCTTCCTCTGTCGGTCACCTGGCACACGGTACCTGGAGGAATCGACACTCTCTGGGTGAGAGGACACACATCCCGAGGCACGCGCTTTCATTAAAAAAGAAAATGCAGAGTTTCTGAAGGTTGTGTGTGATGTGTTGTGAAGGTGGAGCTGGAGCATGAGCTGAGCACTGGCATAGCTGGACTGTGCGGGAAAGACATTGTGGCAGGTATGATGAATAAATGGCCATTAAGCCCAGAGCAGGAAGTACAAAATAATTAGTTTTTCTGCAAGCAGCAATAAAGCATAATGTCAGAGTTTATCAAAGAATATTAATTGCCAGATCGAACTCGTCTGTAGCTGCAAATGCAATAATGAAATAAGAAAGGGTCAAGCAATTTGCAAGGCAGTTTATATTAAGATCATAGGTTCATATTTAGAAGATTTATAATTTTTAATTGTTTATAATTTCCATTTGTCAATGCAAATTATAAAGGCTGGTCAGACATTATATAATGCATTAGTGGTCAATTTTAAACTAAACTACACAAAAAGTAATACTTTTTTTTGTTTTGCAACAATTGTTGTTATCAATGAATATTATACACAAAACAAACAAATGAAAAATTAACAGTACAGCCTTCAAATGGATGTTTCTTACAAATGTGGACGCATTATTACAGTAAATAATTAGCTTTTTAATGGTGACAGAATTATTGACAATACAGCAAAGAAATAATCCAAATATTAATTTCCTACATTTTGTGCAGTTATTTATGATACCTGTGTCACAAACCAGTGCAGACTCACAGTTCAAAGTTCTTTATCAGTCTTTGAGCAGCTCCAGGTGAAGGTAAGAAAGGGAGAATCTAATGTACAGTTAGAAGGCGAGCAAAGGTCCAAACGGACACAAGGAATGGAGGGAGAGAGACACTGGGCGATACAAGGAGAGGGAGTGGAGTTAAGGAAACACAGGTGTGACGCATCACACAATCAGACACACAGAGGGAGGACCACACAGGAAGGACAAATAGGACGAAAGGTCATTACAAAATAAAACAGGAAAAACGAAAACAGACAAGACTAAAGTACTGACAACCTGTAAGAAGGAATAAAGACATTTCCAGTCTCTTCTCATGACTGTGTGCCGTATCTCTATGAAAATCATTGGCTTCTTATCAGCGTGCAGACTTAATAATAATAATAATAATAGATCAATGAATGTTGTCTCGTAGAAAATCAAGAGCTATATATGTCTTGATTTACACAACAGCTTTAAATCAAGACAACACACTTCCTGGGTAAAGTTGTAATAGTTTTAAAACAAAATACCAAGAAACCACGATATCGAAGAAAAAACTCAAGGGGACATTGTTCTTCAGAGGCAAATCCAACATTACTTCATTTTGTGAAAATGCATCATTTGATAAAGTTTGTTCCTTTTTTGTTGAGCTGGGTGTGATGCTAAATTATTATAAATACAAAATGTAAATAAATTCAACATGTGCTTATGAAGTATTATTTCATGGGATTTTAACCATTTTGTTTTGATTTTCAGGGAACAATCAGCAGCTGATTACAAAAAGCGCACTTTCAGAGGACACATGTCAAACCCGAGATCCCATACAAGCAGTGAATCAGGCATGTTGATTATTGTCATCACCATTTTGCTTTTTAAAGAACAGGACATTTCTGGTAGGGAAAAGATATCAATAAATGATTTCAAATGATTCTTTAAAATAATTTTTCTGCTCGTGTTTTTTTTTTCAATACAGTAAGTTTTACATAAAACAAATACAAGTGCCACATTTATGTCGCCTGTATTTCTTTGATCCTGAACATACTGCCAATATGATAACGGAGTAAACAGTCCACTCTGTTGATATCTGCAGGTTTGCCGACACTTCTTTTCCTTCACGTTGGACTGTCTACAAGCCAAAACACCTTTTCATATCCAAATCTGTGAATGGAATATTCACAGCTTCGAAGAAAGTGAGCACGTCGGCTGTGCTCTTTATAAGGAAATGGCCGACTTCTGTGGAAACACCAGCTATATTTGGAGCACATGGAGATCTGTGACTAAATGTGGTATAGGATTTTTTTACTCATTGTCTCACGCTAAATGTATTGTTCTTTAGCTATTAGGATTCACTTGACATTCTTTATTATTGCTGTTTTTTATGTGATTGGCATGTTCCTGTTGGGGAATAGCTGAGCCGACGTGTCCTGGAGACTTAGTTTACATCGAGCAGGGCGCTGCCTTTGTTCCGACCTGCTCCAACCCAAAACCCAGGATCTCCAACCAGGATGTTACCAGTACCTGCGTTTGCCCCGATGGTGAGGACGGTCCATCTGTGCGATTGTTGCCTGGCCCATTTAAACCTAATCTTAAGAGCTATATCAAACTGTCTTGTAGGTAAGGTGCTTAATGATCATGCAGACACCAACCAGTGTGTGAAAGTGTCCGGCTGTCCGTGTGAGTTCGCTGGTAGGATGTACCTAACAGGGGAAATAAGAAAGACCAAATGTCAGTCATGGTAAGCGAATGGAGAGAATGTCGGGATTAAATGGAATAGCCATGACTTGCAAATTTAAAATCCTGGGTTGATAAAAGAAACATTTCCCCGGGTTTGTATTTCAAATTCCTCTCCTCAGTGTGTGTGATGGAGGGAAGTGGATTTGCTCTGAAAACCTCTGCACGCCCAGGTGTCTCATTGAAGGACAGTATGTGACCACATTTGATGGGAAACAATTCGTTGTTCCTGGTAAATGTACCTACATGGCGACAAAGGTACATTTTCCTTCTCAAATTTAATGAGTAACAACAATCCAATCTTGCTTGTTTGTCATATATGAAATGTTTCTTTATTTTGACTGAGCAGGGCTCCGACTGGACGGTGAAGATCGAGTATTCTAAAAAAGAAGCATCTCTGAATATGGTCACTCTCCAGCTTTATCAGGTACAGACTGTTTGTTGAGGCTGACTACATTAATGTGCAGAGGAGAATGACCTATAATGTATTTTCTTTGGAATTAATTGGTAGGAAACGTTTACCTTTGCACACAACATGGTGAAATGCGGAGACCAAGACATTACCGATCTTTATCAGTCAGGTAAGAAAAAAAAACTAAAAACCGATCAGCTTCGGTTTGGTTATTTATGTAATGAAATGCTAACCCGTCTGTGCCTACTGTCAGATCATGCCTTGGTTTTCTGGCAGTCGTCAGCCTACGTTCAGGTCCAAACATCTTTTGGCATGAAGATCCAAGTCCAAGTGTTTCCCGAAGTCCAGATTGCCATCACACCGCCAGCAAACCACACAGCCATGATCTCAGGTAAGGAAAATGACTCCTCCTCTTCTCCTCCACAGCCATTCTGGACCTCATATGGCCCCTCACAAAGTGGCTCAAAAACCGCTGCTCTATAATGTGATCCATTTGGCTTTGTGATGATTCCCAGGCTTTCTTTCAGGTCTGTGTGGAAACAGCAACAGCGACACCACTGACGACTTCACCACCAGCAGCGGGATCATCGAGAACTCAGCTCAGGCTTTTGCTCTCTCCTGGAGTGTGGGCGCGTGTGCAGTGAACATACCCCCCACCTGCATCAACACTGCCAATGGTACCCGTCCATGTAACATGAGCCTGGAAAATAGTTGTTAGGCTTTTGTTAATCAGTTATTGCATGAAGCAGTACATTCTAGGCTGATTTAGGCTTCTGCCATCATCCAATTCATTGGTCTTTGTATTTATTTATTTTTTTGAAGAGATATTTGCAGATGAGAAGTGCTCTGTGTTGAACGACCCCACCGGGATATTTGCTGAGTGCCATGGATACATCCCAAGTGATCAATACCTCACAGTAAGAACACTTTTACTCACCAATCACATCTTAGAAATTCCCCCGATATCTACAGTCCACCTGATGTCTATAAATACCACTTGAAATCAAACTGAGCACCATTTGTAGGCTTGCATCCAGAGAACCTGCAACTGTGGCAGCAAGCTGCTCCAGTGCATGTGTGTTGCTTTGAGCAGCTACGCCAACGCCTGCAGCCAACTGGGGGTTCACGTCGGGGACTGGAGAAAGGCAACTAATTGCAGTGAGTACAGTTAAACTTCAGAAACATTTTTGATTAATAGAGTTCAGACTGGCAACTCTCATAAAGTCTTGGATTTGTTAAGTAACGAGTAAGAACATGTTTTACTTAATGCTTCAAAATATTCAAGTCGATAAACTTAAAAGTCAACATTTTTATAGGTAATAAGTCGATTTGTTTGCATCCCAGGTATGGGTGTTTAATGTGAACAGAATGTATGTGTTTCTTTTCCCAGCATGCCATATTCCCTGGAATCACACATAATCACTATAAAATATTTTGGCCAAAGGACTGAAATGTCATGTAAATGTTATTGAAGGTATGAAATACTATAAGTGTAACAGGTATGACAGTTGCAGGCCCTTACTATGACTTGAATTTCACATCAAAGGTAAAATTAATGTCATATCCACCAGTAAAGATATAATTTTTTCCATTATTAATAAAGCCAATACGTAATAATTTAGTAGTAATGTTAATTTAACAATTTATTAGATTATTGGTTGAATGCTATTACCATAATAAATCAATTATCCATTTAGAGTATTTGTAGGACATTACATTATTGGCTTCATTACATTAAAAATGCCTAAAATGCTAATCGTATTGGCAATGATTACATTACAAAACTACAAACAACAAAAAGTTGTAATTAAACTTTCTTTGGAAGTTGGATATCTTCCAATGTTTGGTATTCTACTAATCCTAGATAAATTAGATGAAGCTGTACGGGTTTTTTTTAAATGCAATTATTCAACGTATTTTATCAGGTCTGCCGGTGAAATATCTTTGAGAGAGACAGATTTTATTCTCCTGTGATAAATAATTCAACATAGGAGGGGATGGAAGACCAGAGGGAGGAAAATGTCTTCTTGCAAATCACCTCCTGCATAATAAAAACTTCTCACTTAACTCAAGTCATGTCACTTAGAAATCATTGCCTCATTATTTTTTCAGTTGATTAACAAAAAAATAGCCAACTGTCACCTATGTGTACATTTTCATCTCAGTTTAAACAAAGTTGTGACAAGTTCAATAAACTGCCTCCAAACATTTTTTTTTTAATTTAGGACACTGACCTGCGTTTCTGTGGTGTTTGTGAATCAGTGAATAAAAGCAATGGCAAGCTTGCGATTAAGTATGTGGGACACGACTGCCCCCTGCTGCTTTTTAGAAGACATCACCGACTAGGCTCATGTTCTAAAAGAATTCGTCTCACCTAAAAGTGTTGCTGAAGCTGTGAAGACAAAATATAACTCTGGTACCTCATTTAATATCTATTCAGTGGATTAATAAGGTTGGATTTGTTAATCAGGTTATAGTCTGATGTTAGATTCAACAACATTAAGTGTATGAAAATTGTTACGTCAAAAATGACATACAAATTTGTTCAACGATCTCAGAATCTTGATTTTGTGTCACAGCTCTGCCGTGTCCAAAAAACATGGAGTTCTCCTACCAGACCGCGGCCTGCAATCGCACCTGCCGCTCTCTGTCCGGGCCTGATCCCTGCTGCGGGTTGGAGGACGACCCAGTGGAGGGCTGTGGATGTCCAGAAGGAACCCGCCTGAACCAGGGACACATCTGCACCCCGAAGGCCGAGTGTGTATGTCACCACCACGGTGGCACCACATCACCGGGGCCTGTTGTTATAGATGGACGACAGTGGTGAGTTGATCATTGAAGTTTAGTGGACTACATCCATAGCATTGCTTATTAAAATAAATTAATAAATAAATACATTTCAAACCCCATCTTGTGTCTTCCAAAGTATATGTGAAAATGGAAAACTGCATTGTTCCAAGGATTGTGGTAAGTGACTATTCCTTCTTAAGAATTGATTTGTACATTTATTTTCATGTTTAGTTCAACAAAATAACACTTTTCCAATCAGGTTTAAATTAGACTAGTGCAAGTAATGAAATCCCTGATACTGAAACCCTTTGTTTAATTATATATGCCCTGCCTATATTGTCTTTATTGAAGTAAATATTAAGTAAACTAACACAACAAAACAATAAGTAACACATTGACGTTTTTCAGGTTGTAGTGATGGAAAGGTGTGTTTTCACTGCTCTGAGTATCCAGTGAACACGGCTCTGAAAACCTGCGACAGTCTCAGCAAACCCCTGGTAGGTTTCTCTTTACAGGTACACATCAACCATAACATTATGACCACTAACAGGGGAAGCAAATAACACCGATTATCTCATCATAGTGCCTGTTGGTGGATATGTAACTCGTGTTTTGTACTTGAAGTTAATGTGAAGTGACTAAAACCAACCTTTTAGTCACAGTGTGTAGAGAGATCCTCTTACATAGCTAAACAGTGTCAATGTAATTGGACAGCAGAGGACAGAATTGACCTGTCCTGGGTGGTGAGTGCTGCTCAGAGGATTATAGAGGCTCAACTCCGAGCGTTGGACCCCAGGACCCAGGACCATTTGCACCTGTTTTGCCTTATTTCAAAGTGTCACAAACATTCTGCTGTAGAAATACGACATATAAACCTTCTTATTCTTGTTTTCTCTTTGTCCCAGCGTGCCAACATGACCTGCGAGAGTGGCTGTTACTGCCCTCATGGTCAGTTTGAGGATCATCATGGAAACTGCGTTCCCAGAGGGAGCTGTACTTGTGTGTTCAGTGGTAAAATATTCGGCCCAGGACAGGAAGTCAAGACAAACTGTAAAACATGGTAACGCATTCAGTCGTGGTTCTGTTTGGCTTCACTCTTTAACTCGTTCATATGCTGACAACTTCCATGACTTACAGTGTCTGTGGAGAAGGACAATGGCACTGCAAAGATGAGCCGTGTGCTGGAACATGTCAGGTTTACGGTAACGGGCATTACCAGACCTTTGACTCGAAATGGTATCGCTTCAATGGGCACTGTCAGTACACACTTGTAGAGGTAAGGTCAAACAACATTACTTTTTTTAAATTAAAGTCATGAAAAATGATAGAATTCATATGCATATAAACACACAAACGTAGAGTTCTGGATGTAAGGTTTGCATGTGTAGTTTGATGTTAAATAAAAATGGGAAATAACATCTTCTTCCTTCTTGTTGCTTAATGGCGGACAGCACTCAACGTTAGGGTGCACTACCGCCACCTATTATACTAAAGTGTGGGTGTGGTATCTATCTATCCCTTTTATTTATTTTATCTCAATTCCGCCAAATGATCCCGTTTCTTTTAAGGACCTCAGGTTTCATCATTGGTCAGAAATGCATTAAACACATCACAACTGCTTTTTGTATGTGTGTATATATATATATATATATATATATATATATATGTCTCAGTAGAATCCTAAATTACTGCAGTCTTACTCACTTCCTATTTTTCAATAAATATGACCACAAAAAGACCTAAATTACAACGTATTTAAAATACAATCAAAAGCCTTGATTATCATTATATACGATGTATGATTTAAATATTCGCCCAAGTATAAAAAATAAAACCCTACAAAATCAGGACGTGGAAATCTATATGCATGAAGTATATTGCAGTGACAAAATACATTTGTTTCCACAAGTACCACACGCTTTATTCACTGTGCGTGTTTTATTCCTTCAGGATTACTGTGGGAAAACAAGCGGGACTTTTTCCGTCAGTGTGGAAAGTGTTCCTTGTTGTGACGAGGCACTGACTTGTTCTCGCTCCATCATCCTACATCTGCAGGTGGGTGACACATGCTGGAGTTAATCTAATCATTAATTATATATATATTCATTTCTCAATAAGTTTGCTTTTTCTCTCCACACATAACTGGACACTCAGAAGTATATTACTGAACTAAATGCTACACACATCTATCTATCATCTCGGGAATGCTTTCACTAATTTTTTTTACAAAATTGTTCCTATTTAGGATGAAGTCAGCCTGATACTGAGTGACATGAGGGTGACCAAGAAGGTCAACAAAGGCTGGGCACTGAATCCAGACCCACTTTACACTATACACACTGTGGGTCTCTATATCCTCATCTCAGTGCCAAGCAGGGGGCTAACGCTCATTTGGGACAAACACACCAGGATCACTGTTGAACTGAATTCAGTCTGGAGGGTGAGCGACAAGCCGGCTATCTCTGCTTCTATTAAATGTACTTATCCACTGAAGCTTTCAGCTACATTTGTACTTTTCTTCCATAGAACAAAGTCTGTGGCCTCTGTGGGAATTTTGACTCCAATGAGATGAATGATCTGCACATGAGCGGCTCTGCGGGTGAATCCTTTATCCGATTTTGTTTTCTTTCAAAGCCAGTTTAACCGGAACGGGCAAAATAAAGCGTAAACTCTCCTCTTAGTCGGGTCCAGTCCGCTGGCGTTTGGCAACAGCTGGAAGGCCGATACACCTCCTTGTTCGGACGTGACCACCGAGATATTCCCATGTGACCGCAACTCATACTGCTCAGCCTGGGCCCAGCGGCGCTGTCTGATCCTCACAGGGGACACCTTCAAAGATTGCCACTTAAAAGTATGTCATTTACATATCCACTCAATGAATGGGTGACGTAGAGACTAAAGAAATGTGATCAAGGTGTTTATTTCAACAACTCCTCAGGTGGATCCCACCCCCTACTACGATGCCTGCGTGCAGGAGTCCTGCTCCTGTGAGTTTGAAGGGAAGTTTCTGGGCTTCTGTACATCTGTGGCAGCGTATGCAGAGGCCTGCAGTGACCAGGACGTCTGCATCAATTGGAGGACGCCTGATTTGTGTCGTGAGTTAAGGCCTTTTACAGAGCTCTCTTCTTTCAGATGACTGACGGGTCATAATAATTCTCCATCTACAGTTTCGTTTCACATTATTTTTTTGTTACTGTACTAATTGCTTAGATCAGCTGCAATTATATAGATGATAACTAATCTGAATAAATGCTGATTTCATTACAATTATCGCATGTCATATCACATGGGTTAACCCTTCTTAGCAGCACTTCAGATTACTGAAATTTGATCACATAAAGCTTCCCGCACAATGTTATGAGAAAAACAACGATGTCAGTGAACAGCTGGTTGATGCAGGAGATAATGCTGCTCTTATTTAAAGACAACATATTAAATGATTTGTCGAAATGGATGGAAAATTTGCAATCGTGACTCGTTTAACCAAGTCTATGATATATCCATCTTAAATGTGAGTATGTCACAGTGCAAAACTTGACTGAATAGCATGATAATCTTGGTATTTAAAACATCATACGACAATCTGACCTCTTCATTCAGTATTTATATAAATGGCACAATATCATCTTTCAACTGGAGATAAATCCATCTGGCTAACAAAAAGTGACCAGTTAATCTCATCTACTGAGTAAGATAATAATGAATTCATCATCTAAAGATGAAAACTTTTGTTAACTACTGCTTGGAATTCATAAAACCTTCTTTACAAGATAACCAACCTGGCTTGATTCCCCCCTCAGCGGTATACTGTGACTACTACAATGAGCAGGGCCAGTGCAGCTGGCACTATGAAGCCTGTGGGAAGATGATGACCTGCAGCAAAGGAAGCTACTTGGCTCACAGGCTCGAAGGTAAACATACTGTCACAGTTTCATTCAGGTGTAATTGGTGAATTTCGTTTAACAGCTACACATAATTCTCAATTGTATATGACATCAATGATGTGTTATTCATTCTCAAAAAGGCTGCTACCCGAGATGTACCGAAGAGGCGCCATATTATGATGAGAACACTGACAAATGCACTCCATTAAGGAACTGCACATGTCTTTTCAATGACACTGTAGTTCAGCCTGAAGAGACAGTGAAAATAGACTTTGTTCAATGGTATGTTGACGTCTTCATAATGTACAACTTATGTGGCTTTGTAAATTTCAATAACTGAAGGGGGTCCTCATATTGACAGCTGGATTTGTCTTTTACTCTTGTTCTTTCTTTCTTCAGCACATGCGAAAATGGAACAATTAAATGCCGTGAGTATGGATGTTTTTATTGACTACAATTTCTGGACTGACAGTATGGTGAAATAAAAGTTTGAATTATGCAATAAATACAAAAAAACATGAGTCGTATTTGTGGGAGTTAGGGTTGAAGAGTTTGAAATAGCATGTGCCTTCAGAGCCTTTTTTTCCCAGAATACCACCTCTTACCACTGCCTTTACTCCAACAGCCCCTCAAACCACCACCACCACCCCCACCACCACTTTACCAACAACCACACCCAGTACAACGGCGACCACAGAAACAACGGTGCTTTCAACTATCACCACACCAACGCCAATGATTGGAACCTCCACCACTCCTCCACCCACAATGACTTCAACTACCAGAGAAACAACTGTGCTTTCAACTATCACCACACCAACCACGACCGCAGTCACGACTTCCACCAGCACTTTACAAACAACCACACCCAGTACAACGTCTACCACAGAAACAACGGTGTTTTCAACTATCACCACACCAACCACAACCGCGATCAAGACTTCCACCGCCACTTTACCAACAACCACACCCAGTACAACGGTGACCACAGAAACAACGGTGCATTCAACTGCTTCAACAATCGCAAGTTCCACCACCAATGCAACCTGGCCAGCCTCCACCACTCCTCCACCCACGACAATGACTTCAACTACCAGAGAAACAACGGTGCTTTCAACTTCCACCACACCAATGACAACGATCGCAACCTCCACCACCACTGATGACTGGTCAACTTCAGTCACTACTGAAATGTGGTCAACAAGACCCAGCACCACCTCTACAGTTACTTCAGCGACAAGTCAAACGGCATCCACTACACCAGCGACAACTTCTGCTATCACTGAAACATTGTGGACAAGCCCAAGCGCCACCTCTACGTCAATGACACCCGTCACAAATACTTCATCTACTTCTACTTCAACGTCTGTAACTCCTACAGTGGTTAACACCACCGGTACACCCACCACATTGTCAACTTATTCAACTGCCCCTACCACACAAGTTACATCATCTGAAGCACCTCCCACTTCTTCGACAGCTTTAAGTACTTTATTCACCAATTCAACAACAATGTCAACAACTGAAGTTGAGTCAACATCAACAGTCATGTCCACAATTCAAACCTCAAACATTGTGTCAACCACACCAAAAGAGTGTGTATGCAAAGACCTAAAGAGGAAGAAAAGCTGGGATTGCGGCGAGACATGGACAGAGGACTGCTTCGTTAAAAGATGTGTAAATATGAAGATCGAGCTGACTTCAGTGGTCTGTCCTGAAACCACACGCCCCACCTGTCCCAGAGGTCAAGCGACAAGGGTCTCAGATGGATGCTGTGAAACATGGAAATGTGACTGTAAGAGGATACTTGTTTTGTATTGTTCTCTATTCATAAGCACGAGAATAACCACCGATTCTCTCTGTTCGCAGGTAAGTGCGACCTATACGGTGACCCCCACTATATTTCTTTCCAAGGAGTACAATTTGATTTCCTTGATGACTGCACCTATACTCTTGTTGAGGAGCGAGTGCCACGTCATAATCTGACCATTGCTGTAGACAACTTTTACTGCATACCCAACCTCGACGGCTCCTGCACTAAAGGCATCATCCTGAGATATCAGAACAGCATCGCTTCTCTCAGTATCATCCCACATGAGTTTGTGGTACAGGTAGGAATACATCAATTTCTCTATTGGATAAACACCCATTGATTTATCTTCTAAATAACAATCATTGTTTTGATACTGATCTTGTCTACCTCAGGCTACTCTGAACAATGTGCCCATCGAGCCGCCATATGAAGAGCAGGGCTTTAGGTTTGAGACCACAGGGTACATGGTATCACTGTATCTCCCAGAGATCCGCTCGTACATCTCCCTGACACCCTCCTACACCTTGGTGATCAAACTGGCCATGGAGCACTTTCTCAATAACACCCAGGGGCAATGTGGTAAGAACAAAGAAGTGCAAATCTTAAATTCTTAATGTGGCTTAATAATGAGGTTTTTCCTGTTTTATAAGCAGATTCAATTTTATTCCCACTGAGCTACCCTCTCTATCCCCCCCTTCTAGGTGTGTGTGGTGGTCCATCATGCATACGGAAAGGAGGGCAAATTGAAGCTGATGACTGCTGTGATAAAACCTCCTATGACTGGGTGTATTCTGACCATTCGAAGCCAAAGTGCGCCTCTGCACCCAGGGATATGCCTTGTGTTTCCGGAACAACGTCAAAACCCCCAGACATCCCCTCTACCAGTCCCTGTGCTCCGAGCCCCCTCTGTGACGTGCTGTGGCACCCGTAAGCTCTGTACATTACTAGACAATGAAAATGTTTAGCGTCTATTGTTATGTCAAGTACCATTTCAGTGATTTTAAACATGGATTTAGTTTCATAATGTTGCTCTTCCCTAGTTGATCGAATGTAAACCTACCTGTTAAAAAATATTACAATATGAAAATAATAAGACTGATTGAAGTTGATCGGCTGGTGCATATAAAAAGAGGTTTGCATTTCATTTTAAAATCATCTTGGAATGTATTTTGATATTAAAGATAAAAATGACCAAAAAAATACATAAACAGACAAGATACAATTAAAAGTGAGCTCACTACATTATCTGACCAAATAGATCTAAAAATACAGACTCTACAGCAGGTATTAAACGTAAACCAACTCCATCTGATTACTGCCTCAGTCCTTTGTGTTGAAGTCACAGGTGTTGCACACTTTTGTCGAACAATGCTCTACTTTTCTAATCGAAAGCCACAAAACACTTCAAACATGTGCTTGTGGATAGGAGTAAAGTGACAGATCAGAGTTGTCACTTCATTTCTTGTTTTGAAAAGTCGTAAACATTCTGGATAATTCCTGATCTTCAAAACTTTTGCAGACTGGGAGTTGGCAGATCATTGACTCGTGTCTTGCATCACTCCAACAATCAACTCAGATCTAAAGCTTGTCTGTGGCCTCAAGGTCTTCCTTAATTGCAGCTAGTTTCTAGTATCTAAACGTGTAAATGAAGAACTATGAGTTCCAAGGGTATTTAAGCACTTCAAAGGTTTGCTGTTGGATTGTGGTATTAGGACATACCGTGCACCACCAGGTCACAGTTCAGGGTTGTCACTCTTATCTTCTTTGGAAAACACTTTGGGTCGTGAACAAACTGGAACGCTCCTGTTGGGCCAAACCTCCATGGATTTGGCGTTTGCTCGGGATTAACTATATCTTCAGGGGTTCAATTGTTTGTCATTGCAGAGACGGTGGAAGTAACTGCAGGTGATCTTGAATTATAATTAGTATTTAAAAGCTGATGTTTATGTGCAGGTTTCAGTGTTCATGCTTACAGATCTTACTCTGCTCCATTAGCAGCACATACAATCATTTCCTGGTTGCCGAGGTGGCCTCATTATATTTTTGACCTCCTATATTGTATGTGAGCATTTTTATGCACCGAACACACATATTTGCACTGATTTCACTTTAATTGTATATATGCTGCACCCTATGCACGACCTTGTTTGGTAGGATATAAGCAGCTTACAATGACGATGAGCGATAAACAGACTGAATCTCACACTACACCAGCAATTAACAGGCATGGTGACCTTGGGTGACCTGAAAGGTGCCTCCAAATAAAATGTATTGCAACTATTATAATAATAATTATTATTATTAAAGATGAAAATCTCTGTTTTCTCAGGGTGTTTGAAAACTGCAGCATGTTTGTCAATCTAAACCTGAAGAAGCAGAACTGTGAGTTCGACTCGTGCAGAAATCGAAACGGTTCATGCTCTTCCCTGGAGCAAGCTGCTGATGAGTGCAAGGAAGCTGGTTTCAGCATCGACTGGAGAAAGCTCACAAATGGAAGCTGCGGTAAGCACATTTTAATCATCAACTATCTCGATGAATTTTACATTTTCTTGTTGAAGTGTTTCAAAACTGTTGATGTGCTTTATAATCTTTTAGATGTGAAGTGTCCAGACGGACTGGTTTACAAAGAGTCCTCTGATTACCTGGATGATTTCTGCTATGGAGGGTTTGCTGACTTTTACTTTTCAGACAATCACTTTTTTTTTTAAAGTCAAATCCTATTTCCATTCATTGGTTCTTAAACTTTTTACACTTCTCCCCAACCCTTTTGTTTGAATGAACAGTGTAGTTTACCCAGGGGCTCCCGTTGAAAAGGGGGAAGGTTGCTACTGCCCCAGCGGCCTGCTGAGGGCAGCAAATCATTCGCGCGTGTGCGTGAAAGCTTGTCCCTGTGAGTGTAAAACCTACAAACCTCCAGAGTTTGAACTAGGGAATTGTTTTTAATCAATACAATGCCTTTAAGAGTCACGAACAGTGCCAAGCCATAAAATAAGTTGCACTCAATCAATAGGAATAAGCAAAGCATACATTTCTTACTCCAGTACATTTACTGTTACATCCTTTAAATTGCAAACACAAGTAATGCTAATCTTAAATGAAAGTACAGAAAAATGGCTTAAATGCAGAATAAATATTGCTTCAACAAGTACTACTGTTTAATAATATAGTCGAAAACTTATAAAAATACTGCATGAATAACACATTTTTTCCAATATTCCAGTATTTAAGTTAACATAAAGAGCTTCTCATTATAGTCATGTCAGGGTTTGCTGACTTTGATGTACATTATTCCGTGTGAAGTAAATTTAAGTATGAGTACAATCCAGTAATTTGAGAAGCTTTACATTCATCTGATTCATCTAATGTTTCCCTTCACCCAGATTGTAATGGACCATATGGAGAACCCAAACTCGTAAGTATCTTGTTTCCTCATCATTAAATGATGATTATTACTGGTTTCAAGAAAGTTTCAGGCCCCAAAAATCGTTCAATCTGGCATTGTAGGAAATAGAATTACATGACAGTAATGACAGTATATCACCAGGCTGCATGATATACACAAAACTGTAAATTACATTACAGTTTTGTGTATATCATGCAGCCTGGTGAGGTTTGGGAGTCCAACTGCATGCTGTGTACCTGCAACAAACGGACACGGAAGGAGGAGTGTGTTCAGAAGCCACCTGAGCCGGTCGTTGTCTGTGGTCCGGGGGCTGTTTTAGTCAGCCACACCTGCTGTGGTGAACAGATTTGTGGTAAAAAACACACACACAAAAACAACAACTTTTCTCTCATACTTTTAACTTTATGTTTTAGTATGAACTCTTTCATTATCCGTCCAATTATGTCCCTCTAACACCACATTTATAATCTTTTTCAGTTGAGAAAAACTGCACTTATAAGCGGAAGACCTACAAGGTAAATGGTATCTAATGTTTGAAGCAGATGAGTCCCGATGCTTCCAGGTGTCTCAATGTGATATTTGTCTGTGTGTGCGTGTGAAGGTGGGAGACAAATGGAGGGATACTACACGTCCATGCAAGTCATTCAGGTGTAGCACGGACGGAATTCAGACCGAAACTAAAGTCTGTCCCAAAGAAAACTGCCCACAGGTACTTCATCAATCCTTTCATTTTTGACACATTACTTTTGTCATAATACTACATTCAGCTTCTCTTGATTGCAGAAGATGGATGACGAGATGAATAGATATATATATACATCAATAAATTCAATTTACTCTTCCACCAACACATTAAAATGCATACTATCGCGTTCCAGTTTGCATTGCTCCACCCAATAACTTTACAGTTTCCGACATACAGTATAGTTTCATATAAACAAGACCTGATGCACTCAAAACCCTTATTTTGAATACCACTGTTTGTATCTGATGTCCATCATGGCATTATTATTAGTTTTAGCAAATGTAAACCTGATTCAATTTGAGTGAGCATGCAATTTGGTAAAGGATTTAGTTAATCAAGCCTTAAGGGTTATAAATAATTCATCTGATCCAGCTTCAGGGGTAAAAATAAACAAATAAATCTGCTCGATAGAAATGAGTTGAATCAGTTGTTTTGTACAATACAGATACATCTTTCATTGATGTGACTGTGATTTTCTCACATTTTATTGGGGTATTATAAGATATGTTTGAAAGCTTTACATTCAAATGTGATGGATTCTACCGTTAAAGCCCAATAAACCAACTCACTATGAACTGTTTTGGACATGTTCTCCAGGAGGAGAGAGTTTGGGATGACGAACACTGCTGCTTTACATGTGAGTCACAATGAGAAGGGATTGAATCAGATGGACACAAAACATGCAGACTTCCAGGTGATAACGCTCACTCATGCCTCACTTGTTTTTTTTTCTATTATGTCTTTTCCAAATCCAGGTGACAACACCTGTGCTCCCAAGATGTCCAAGATCAGTGTCACAGTGGAGAATTGTACGACTGTCGTGGAAATACCAGTGTGTCAGGGGCAGTGTGAGTCTGAGCCCAGGTGAGAGGAATTGACTGCCTGATGTCCTAAATCTGTCATTAAAGTATTTTTTTTTAAATATCTTTTTTTTTTTATGTATCTTTTGATATTCCCCCTACAGACTGGTGCTATACGGTGACCTGCAGGTCGAGCAGGAGAGTAACTGCTGTCGGGAGACGACCTCTGAGACTCGGTCAGTGACCCTGCACTGCCTGGACCGCTCCACCAGGCACTACACCTACAAGCACCTCACCGGCTGCGAATGCAGAGCTTGTATGATGTGGCGCTGAGTGGGGAAGACTAATCAATGCTGCAATGTATGTATTAAAATTGAAATCTGCATGAAGTCGAAATTAAACTGATAATGAATTCAGGAAAGCTGGGTTTTTTTGTTCTTTGATTGATAATAAATAGTGATTAATTTGATGATTCAATACATATATGCAGTATACATCCTTAACTGGTGGGACAAGTGACATTTGTGGTATTTGGATTTTCATCAACTAATTTGGAGTTGCAGTCAGACCAATGAGACAGTGTTTAGTTGGATCCTACTAATGATGTGTTGCTGCAATAGTAAATCTGTATTTTCCAGCATAAAGTCTAACACAATGAAATGAAGATGGCAAAAAAGTTAACTGATTCAGGTTGTGAAGAGACCCAGAATGCAATTGGAGACAAGGATCCAACGTGTGCTATATTCCACGCTCACACAAATAGATTGTACTTTCAGTTTGTGGGTGATCAACTAAACAAGACGTCACTGGAATTATGGTGTATTTGTTATATACATTATCTGATTTTACTATGATTTCATAACTTGCACACATAATCTGTTGATCTTAACTTTGCATTCTTCCTGAAGAACTTCAATGAGTCTTTCTTTTTGTTGGCTTTGTATGAATGTGTCAAACAGGTTAAATAAAAAACAAAAGAATAAAATGTGTTGTCACTTCTCTGTTTATTTGCTCAAGTTTTCCATGGGGTAGTTACTTGGTCTTTTATCATTAGCAGGCTCATATTCTCAAATGTTTAACCTTGAAGGCTTAGCAATATAGACTGGTAGAAATGATTAAACTGTTTTTTTTTGGACTTTTATGACTCTACTAAAGGGATTAGGGCTGCACTCAGGCTGGCCTTTTACCTCCATCGACCTCGACTGCATTCCTTTCTAATCTCAGAGGCATAATCTTCGAACCAATTAAAGAGATGGAGAAATTATTTGGCAAAACCATGGTCGTCTGCACTGCCAACAGACTAAGACGTGCGTATAAAATGACTGCATGCGTTTTTTTCCTATAAAATTCTGCTTTTGGAATGTTAAACAAAAAGATCCTAGTTTTCCCACCTGCTAACAGGTGGTGATGGTTTTACCAGAAAACACAAAATATAAATTAAATGCTTGGAATAAAAACCTTCAGCTGAAAAAATAACAGTTAGTACTTGCTCACACTAAATTTATCAACAGACTTCAGAAATGATCCAATACAAATGGATAATCCAGACGTAGAGTGGAATTGAATACATTTAACACAAACATACCAGATATATGATCAAAATGTATAGAAGAACATTGCTTCATTCTATGTGGTAACATAAAAAAAGAAAGCAGAAGAAACATTATCTGCAAACACATTCCATTAGATCTCAAACATTTCTTACTACAATAAAAACGAGAGGATGCTTATAGGTCTCAGCCTCATCAATGCAAAAGAAAAAGTATAGGCTTTTTATGGAAATCATATACAGATCAACTACCAAGCAACTAAAAAAGCAAATGCTCTCAACCTTTAACTTTGGACATTTTATATATATATATATATAGATGTGAGAACTGAGCTCTGATAGCTTCTGAGTGTGAGGTTATTATCAATCTCTGTTAAATTTAACCTGGATTGCCATTCCTTACAACAAGGTACAGGTTTATTGAGTATTTGTTTTGATTAGCATAACCTGTGCTTTATTATAGAATTTTGAACAAAAAATACTTTGGAAGAAAAAAATAAGTACATGTGGTGTAAAGATTTAGCTATTAGCAATCTGGGAACAAAACTGCAAAGTATGCATGGAAATGAACATATTGTGGGGTAGTATATGCTAAAATATTATAAATGTATGTCTAATATGTTTATCTATTTATCCTCTAATATTTATTTTGTTTTAGTGCCACTCTAATAGAGTAACTCCCTTATTTTTACATGACCTTTAAATCTGTATTAAATCTTTATCTCAAGTCCCAATTTAAAAATATACATGCTTACAAAGAGCATCAACTACATGTAAGGTTCCATTCACATATCTTTGATTTCTGGTAAATAAAAATAAAAAAAATAATTCCATAACCACCATAGCAGCTAATTTCCACACACTTCCTATAGCTGGACTTATTTCAGGATATGTAAAAATGTTGTTTTACTTACTTCTGCTGATGAAATCCCCTCTATTCTCTTTCCTGCTTGAGCATTAGATGAGCTTCTGAGGAAATCAGAGGAGAAATGCACTGATGCGCTCCAAGTAGGTACATGCATGCGCATGCGCACTTACCGTAATATTTTTTTTTTTTTTACTACAATCCCTTGAGTAATCATGGAGAGATCTTTAAAGCAGGTACGTTTTTCTTCTTTGCTATAACAGTCAGAGAATGTAAATAAAATTGTGCTGCGCTAAATGCTAACACACAGTTGATCAACTCCTGCAAATAATCTTAATGAATCACATTTATCTTCGGATTTGTTTCACTTTTGAAGTCAAAAACAACAACACAGATATTTTAACAATATGTTTATGGACATTTACCAAGGGTAGCACATTTTTATATTAAAATATTTAGGAGGCCAGGGAAAATCTTTTCTATAGCACCATTCAGGAAATAAATATTTAAAACAAGACAAGAAGATAAAATACAGCAAAACTAAATAATTAAGAACAGCATGTAGAATAAATAAATGAAAAACGTAATTATGATAGAGGTATTAAAATAACCTAAATCTATTGTTTAATATAAAAAAAAATCCTGAATAAATAATAGTGTTAACATTTAAAAGAAGTGTATGTGAGATGATATGTAATCTGATCTACAACTAATTCTAACGTATGCTAAAAACATACTAAAGAAATAATATTAGAGCGGGTGACTGATGAGGAGAGGGTCCTGATTCCCCTTTGTGCTGAGAGTAACGCTGGGTTCATGTTGTTGCATGTCTAACAAACATATAAAGCGATTATCTTTATAGGGCTGGTCCCACTAAGAGGTCATGGGAGTTTAGGTCAACCAAAGATCTGGAGCATCTGAACCAAGGACACTTACCTTTCTTGCAGGGGGTTGGTTAGTGAGCAAAGAAAAAAAAAACATGATCTTGAATCATTAACATCTATGAAATGTTGTTGACCACAAAAAAAAACAAAAAACTGAAAAGAAATATTTTGTGACCTCCTTTATTGTTCTACACTGAGCTAAAGGGTAAATTACTGTTTCTCACATGATTGTAGAAGATTAATTGTCTTTCATTGATCTCCAGCTTTAAATGTTACAAGTATTAATGTGTGTTTAAAAAAAAAGATGCTAAAAAGAAGAAGGTAGTTGTGTAAATCTAAAAGTTGAGGTAAACTCCAAATCTTTATTTGGAGTGTTTTACATGTTAAAGTCTGAAATTGTCAAGTTTTGTTTGACAAAAACCGGCTCTGTGATAAATGTCTACAATCATTTTGTTGTTTTAATGGTTCAATAATTCAAAAACACAGAACTGCATTGAATCCATCATCAACTGTTTTCCTCTGAGAATAATAATAATAATAAAAAAATACTTTTTGGACATTGAGGAAAAATCTAACTTATAGTAAGATTACCCATAAATTAAGCATTCATTCATTCATTGTAACAAACACATATTTTCATAAGCACATACTTTTTATTTCAGTTATCAATGAATACGATGTGTTAAATAAAGTTTGTTTAGGGACAAAATGAAGGAATCATAGTAGTGTATCTTGACATAATTTCTCTAAAGGCTTCCTTTTATTCCTTTTCAATAGAATAGGATAGAAAGAAATAGAATAAAATAGAATAGAACACTTTAAGAATTGCTCCACACAGATTAGAACACACAAGATAAACAGAAAAGAGAGTTAAATATCAAGACAGGGTACGAATTAAATAGGTAAAATTAAATATTAATTGTTTGGCTTGATGACTAATATAATCACAGAAAGGATTAAATTAACCAAAACAGAGCAAACAGTATTTCCAGGGAGGTGTGATAGATACATATATATAATAAATATGAAACATTAGTTAATTTTCAGGTTTTTGCCCAAAGAGAAAATGGAAATTAGTAAGTTCTGCAAAAATCTTATCCAACATTATAACATTTTGATTTAAGCTTGTTCAAATATGCAGATATTTAGCTGGTTTAAAGATTTTAGAGTCAACAGCAACTGCATGTTGAGTTGAGAGGTTGAGCTTTTGCAGACTGCTTGACTTGCCTAATAACTGCTCGTTAACATCAGTCACCAGCACTGCTTTTGACGTTGTTCAACATTTGCCTTGCTATAAACTGCTGAGTAGATCTACATGACACTGAAGTTCATTTCATTCTTTCATTCTTCAGGTGGGGGGCGTGTTAGCCCTTTGGGATGTGATAACACTCCCTCATAAGTATAGAGGAGAGGGAACGAATCCTCCAGCTTTCATCCTCACAGGAAGAAAGCATCTGATCTGGTAAGAGCCTTGCTTTCCTCTTCTCGCTGCATACAGACACTTGCAATTGTCATTTCTCTCATTTGACTTGTACTCATTTTGAAGTTCCTGCTGCTGGGTCATTGATTTTGATGATGATCCCAAAACAGTTTAGGCTTTCTTCTTTAATATCTTGTATCATTGTACATTACATAAACTGGCTTTATCAAGTTTTGCAAATTTCTTTTGTTATAAGTTGATTTTCAAAGGTTCCATTTGAGTGGTGTTTAATATTTTGGATTTAGCCATCAACAGACATGAGAAATACTGTACATCTCAACATCACTGGTCCACAACCTCATAAATTTGCCATGGAGTTCCATTTAAATTTCTCAAGAAAAACAATTTAAGCAGCAACATTCGTGTCAGAATTGTTCTTCCAGATCACATTAAATGGTAAAAGTGGGCACATCTTAGAAGTTCAGCCAGGAATCTTTCCTTCCCTTCTTTCCTGTGTAGAAGTAATCCTTTTCTATTGTTATCTTGATTTTTTTTCTATTATTAATTTAGGTACTACTGCAAAAAAAGTACTGCTTATATCCATGAGGAAAGTTGGGAGAGATGCATAATACTGGGGTTCACGCTCAGTTAGAGCGACAAGGACTTTAATTAATTCAGGCAGTTCTTAAAAGTGAACACCTTGACCGACTGATACTTGTTTAAATTATAAACGATATCAGCAATGATCAAAAGAAATGTGTAAGACAAAAGGTAAAGTCCTGTTGCATTCACACCTAATCAGGTCTGTGAGAGGCTGATGGCCATTCAAAATCTGATGTGATTAGTTCATTCACATTCACTTCTTTCATTAGTCTGCTTTCACTTAAAAGTTAGCTGCATCAAGCAAAAGTCAACCCGGTTAGGATTGTGTGGAATTACAAACACTGCTCTTGTAAATACTAGATTACAATTAATTGAAAGTAATATTAAAAGTGTTTTGGGTTTGGGTTTTTTTTTTTCTACATCTGATAAAAAAGCACAGGCTGTCTAACTTCATATTTTAATTAAATGTGTTTAGTTTGGCCAACAACTGTAACCAAGGTTGAGGCTATTTATCCTTAATAGTCTCAAATCACAGCTTCATTTATATTTAGTTCATAAACTTAACTTGTTCTAATACTATGCTGTACTATGTTGTTGGGATATCAATTTTTGTATATCATTGCAACATTATTATTTCTTGCAGAAACATTCGCATTCTCAAAATTCCTTGCTTTTAAGTGTCTTTCTCTCCTGGGTTTACCTCCAGGTGGCGCTACAGTGGCGCAAACCTTCGAGGACTTCAGTGACCCTGCCTTGTCTTCACATCCCAGAACAACAGACCAACGTCAAGAACACAAGCAAACTGTGAGTTGAATACATACATGGAGAAAAAAAAAAATCCCAGCACATTCAGTGAATTGTTTATTTATTTATTTATTTATTTTGTAGCTGTTGGCAGCCCTACTGCTTTGAACAACAATTATAGTTTCATTCGAGCTCAGATTGAATGTGACAATTGGTTTCTATAACATTTTGAGTGAAGAGCCAACAACAGTGAAAACACTGGTTACAAAATATGTTGTGTGAAAAAAAAAGCATCATGCTTCCCAGGCCACAGTCAGACGTAATCATCACAAGTCTTCAACCAGGAGTACTCACAGTCAGCCACCTGATAAGACATTCAGATCGGCAGAGATTTACTCAGCCATTAGAACACTGAGAGATTTCCATTGTTAGGGCCTATCAATGGGACAGGAAGACTTTGATCAGACGTTGGAAACACCCAGCCTCACAAAAGGGAAGAATTTCATTCTTTGAAACTCGCAAACTAACAGAAACAGCAGGCTCGTACGACAATAAGCTTTGGCCAGCTTCACGCTGCTGCCGTTTGTTGTGTGTTCAAAAGGATCCATACTCGGGAGACTTATGATATTCACAGAGGCGGATGTGCGAGGCTGTAAATGTCCTCGTGTGTGTTTGTATGCGGTGAACCGCCGAACCCCTCGGCGTGGACAAGCATCCTCCGCAAGCAGCCGCCACTGTCACGTTTGTGCCAGTCTCCTTTTGTGTCCGTCCGTGTGTATGGGTGGTCTGCGAGGAAGGGCTTGTTGACATGACAAAGAGTGCATGAGTTACTGATTACAGGTGATGTTATAATTTGTCTGTGATAACCTTCCGCTTCAGGCACAAAGTCCTGCCAAGTAGAGCCTTCAGCCAACATCTCTCCTCGGACTGCAGCAGCCTCAAAGGTAAACTACTTTCAACATTTGTCCACGTTTTACAATTATGCCTATCGAGACAGATCAGTCTGTTTGCTGATCATTAATGTAAAATGCTGACTTTCTGTATGCATTGTAAAAATGAAGGTAGTGGCGATTGAAGTAATAGTAGCTCTGCATTTCATTGATTTAACATTGTTTGGTAAATAAAGTCAGCTTTCCACATGGAACAATTACAAACAATATCTAAGACAATGGGAATAAAAGGAAATATTTCGTGTTTTTAGGTAAAACATAAAAAATTTAAAATAAACTTTAAAAGAGTAAAGCAAACAAACTTGCACAAAGCTCTTTCAAATGTCCATAACCTCGTTGTCTACTCACAGGTTTTCTTGCGTTGCCTTCATTGCTCCTCTGGGCTCCACAGCAGCAGCGTCATGGAGAATCAGCCACCAACGACATGCTTTACACTGGTCAAGGTCAGTATTGAACTGGTGACCTTTGCGACAACAAATCCTTGCTTGTCGTAGGCCTCGCTCCGAAAAAAAAAACAGTTCATCATAATCAGTGCAATTTTCTCAACTTTCAATTAAAGTCTGTTTCATAGGCTTGCGGGATATTATGTATATTAGTTGATAACAGTGAAAAACTGAGACCAGATCAGAGCTGAATTAGCATTGTAACAGACATTGCTGATTTCTTAAGAAAAAATATAACATTTTTATCCTCTCAACCTGAAAAAGTTGTAACTTATTAGCTGGCTCTAGCTTTAACTGTGACTATGTGGCTGCATACACATGGCATTTGTTTTCTCTGCTAATAAAGTCCATAGTGGATATGCAGTCATATTTATTCATTCATTCCACTTACTGCTTGATTGAACTGGCTTGAACTATCAATGTGTGTGTGTGTGTGTTTGTGTTTTCCAGTTCTTCCTGATGTCTATGTCATTCGTATGCTTCGCCAAAGGCTTCGCGGGAGCCTACATGAAGAGCGCCATCACCCAGATAGAGAGACGCTTTGACATCGCCAGCTCTCATTCAGGAGCCATAGATGGCAGCTTCGAAATGGGTAAGTGTACTGTTTCCAATTATTGATCGACGTTCAACATTCACACTTCAGCTCAAAGTAAAGATATTTGTGTAAAAATAGCATCAAGTCCCAATGCATTTAAATTGTATTGATACAGGCTGTATGTTTACAGTATCAATACTGTGCGATGTGACGAATTGAAAGAAGCGCAAAGTAGTTTGTAAGTTGTTATTATTTAACATGGGATAACTGTGTTGACTGGTCGAGCTCTGGCTGCTAAATGAAGCTCTAAATGACTAAATGTCCACGCATTCGGGAGGTTCTCTGGTTGAATTGTTTCCTCTCTTAGGTAACCTGCTGGTGATCGCCTTTGTGAGCTACTTTGGTTCAAAGTTTCATCGTCCAAGGCTGATTGGTGTTGGCTGCTTGATCATGGCTGCCGGGAACTTCATGACTGCCCTGCCTCACTTCTTCCAGGACCTGTAAGCACACAGATGACTCCTTGTTTGGCCTACGTAACATTACCGAATACACGTCCAGCCCACCTTCTGAATCGTATGATGTATACAGTTTTAGGGGCATAGTATTACATTGAGGTCTCGCTTGCAAAACAACAGTATTAGTAACCCATACAGAGCTTGGCCTCCTTTCCCACCTCTGCGTGTCACTTATCAGCACTGAGATAAGGGCAGATAATATAGTGGAGCTTTATTTCATGCCGATGAAGCTACTACATAACAGGTTTTATGTGTACAAATAAATATAGGATTTTTGCATTTGATTCAGTAATAGCTAAATGCTAATAAAATTACACATCGCAGATAGATTTGCACTTCAGCAAACTCAACAGAAACGAGAGGTTAAATGTCTTTTTTTTTTTCTCGCTCTGAGGATGATATAGCAGCTATTGTATGGCTAATTGGCTGCATGCATCAATTCAATTATGAACAAATTTTGCTTCTATCTACCAAGTTAACATATATAGAAGTATGTATAGGTAGCATGTAAACAAACCGCAGTTCTTACAGCAAAAAGTCAATGACTCTATATGTGAATCTTTCCCACTGTTTTCCAGCTACAAGTATGAGACGAGCGTGTCTGTCAGCACTGACTCCAACAACACTGAGCAAATCCTTCCCTGTATGGCCAACCACAGCCTGTCTGACGGGCCACCTGATACCGAGGCCAGGAAAGGTATTCCACAGCCACTTGTGATGAAACTCTGGATGTCACACGCCTGCAGTCCACTTTGGTTCATTCTTTGCTCTTTTACTTATCGAGACGCTAAACGTGCTGCGCCTCTCCTCAGCTTGCGAACAGGCAATCGGCTCCTCCATGTGGATTTATGTCTTCCTGGGAAACATGCTCCGTGGAATTGGAGAGACTCCCATCATGCCGCTGGGTTTATCGTATCTCGATGACTTTGCCAGTGAAGCCAACACTCCTCTCTACATCGGTTAGCAACTTTTCCACACGCCAATTGCAACAATTATTTGTATTAATTTCTGTTTTAATCAGCTTCTCTATGCTATATTGGCTTTTAGCCACCAGTGACGGCAGTAGACGACCATCATATGACCACAGTAATGAGTTTAAAAGAGTAACAAGTTATCAGTAATCAGATTACTTTTTTCAAGGTAAATGTGGTAAAAACTGTGCGGCGCCGTAAGACTTCACATTACCATTTACAAAAGCCGCCGATAGAATTGCTAATGGTGACTGATAACAGTGTTCACAGTCTCCAGAGTTACACTGTCATTCCCCGTGATTCACCTATATTCATTTTCATGTCTTTTCTTTTTTTCCAGCCATCATCCAGACTATTTCAATCGTGGGCCCAATCGGCGGATTCCTGCTCGGGTCGTTTCTTTCCAAGATCTACGTGGATGTTGGCTTTGTGAATTTAGGTAAGTCGCCTCTTTATAACTGTCTTGTGTTACCAATGCTTCAGTATAATTGTTTGTACTACAGATAACCTAACATTGAAACATCCCATTGATATGATCGTTCTTATAACCCTTGTCATTGTCGTTCTCTTTCTTCCAGATGAAGTCACCATCACCTATAAGGACTCTCGCTGGGTGGGAGCCTGGTGGCTCGGCTTCATCGTCACCGGCGCGGTCGTCTCTCTGTCCAGCATCCCGTTCTGGTTCCTGCCCAAATTCATACCCAGGGAACGCGCAAAACAAGAGGAGAATATGGGCGAAGAGCAGGGGACTGTGGCTGAGCAGGAGAATTTCCTGCACGAGGAAGTCCATGACCAGGAGCATGATAAGCAAATCTCTCTCAAGGAAATGGCTAAAGGTGACATACGATTCCTCAAAGGACTGATAACCCACATTCTCCCTCAATGGCAAATCCATTGTGTAACACTTAATTCCTCAAACGCTGCGTTGTGTTTCACCAGAGATGGGTCCGTCTCTGAGGCGGCTCTTCAGCAACAACGTCTACGTGCTCTTGGTCCTGACGTCCCTGGTCGCTGTGAACGGCTTCATCGGCATGATCACCTTCAAGCCAAAGTACATGGAACAGGTCTTCGGCCAGGCGGCCTCCAAGGCCATTTTCCTCATCGGTAGGAAAAACTAGTCCCCCGCGCTCCCTGCGTTTGTTACACCGAGGAACAATGATGTTGTTGAAAGGAAGTGTGATTGTGATTGATAAAGATAACTTTACCTGGAAGCAGTAAATAGCCCACTGTGCAACCTTTTCTTTTGAATGTGTTTGTGTTTGTCGAGTAAAGTGACTAAAGTTAGCATTTTAATGACTTTTCACTTGTATCGCTGGTAAACAAACTGTTTTATTATTTCAACCCTGGATTGTTATAAAATCTTCCAAAAAAAAATGTAGAGAACGGAACAGCAACTGTCCACTGAAAATAACAATTTCACTAAATTGTTGTGTTTCTTGGAGACCAGCAGTGCAGAACTAATTGTAATAGTGTCAATCTTTACTAGGTCTGCATATTTATTTGTTTTTTTCAAAAAGTGAACAGAGGTAGCTGGAGAAAAGAGTACATACAGCATGTAGTTCATATATTTAAGCTGCCCTCTTTTATGTTTATTCATTTATTTATAAAATAAAAATCCATTATATTTAACAAAAAGTCTAAATTTTACTACTAAATTGTACTAAATAAACAAGTCAAATAGTTTCCTGTTAGCGCTCATTGGAAGTTTTACTGAGAATAATGTTAGATGATTTTATGGCATTTTAAATGTTCAGCAACTGGTTCCAACACTGAAAAATTGCAGGAGCTTTGGAGAAAAAAAAATTGCAGAGATTGCAAGATTTTAGTTTGCTTCATGGACTGACAAACAATGTGATCATTTCTGCACTGCTGATGTCTACAATACACAGAAAAGCATCAAATTTGAAATTTTCCCTGGAGAATTTGTGTTCTGTGTTGTACAATATTGTAAGATTTTAAAACAATCAATATTTGAAATTATAAGTAATTATTTACTTCTTTACTTTTCAATTTTTTACAACTTTCTTAGCATTTATAGCATCTGCTTTGCAAACTATCCAAAACACAAAACATGCCGAAATTTCAGAAATAGTGTGCTCTGACTTTTGTTAATGATTCGATTCAAAACCATTTCCCCCAAAAATTCCCATTGAAAGTGGATGGAATTTAGGTGGGGGAAAAAAAAGACACTTCAACTTTTACACATTCTGTATTGTCAGCAGCGAGCGGCAGGCACACACAAAATTGCATCCAAAGTTTTCTGGTTCCATTTCTATTGCATTGATCCTCCATTCATTCCTCCATCCAGGTATAATGAACCTGCCAGCAGTGGCCCTGGGCATCATCGGTGGAGGACTTGTCCTGAAAAAGCTGGCGCTGGGTATCGTTGGAGCTGCCAGACTTGCCATGATCTCCTCTGTCCTGTCCTGTTGTCTGCTGATTGTTCAGTCTTTCATCAGTTGCGACCAGGCAGAAGTGGCAGGTCTCACTGTCTCGTACCAAGGGTGAGTTATGAACGCCGCCGCAGGAAGGACTTTTTTCTGATCTCATCCAGATATGGGAATAAATAAGCCTTTGTGTGTGTGTGTGTCAATGCCTCTGTTCAACCAGGGCTCCTCATATATCCTACAACAACCAGTCACTGCTGTCGCAGTGCAACATGGGATGCTCCTGCTCGCTGAAGCAATGGGACCCGGTGTGCGCTCACAACGGCATGACGTATGTCTCCCCCTGCCTGGCTGGATGTCAATCCTCCAATGGAACCGGCAAGGACATGGTAAGACGTCACAACGGAGACCCTGAACAAACTGGGATCCGGGACCTTTCCTTGTGTTGAGATTGTAAAACACTGTTGATTTACACTTGTCAAAAAAAACAAAACAGAATAAGACATTTACTGTGTTCTAGACAGTTTGATATTTTTGATGCTTTTGCTTTGCAGCCTTTTTTACTGGCAATCTCAAGTTGGGTTTTTATTCTAATTAGTTCCCATTTCATTAAATTAAGGACTTTTTTTTTTAAAGTGCATCAGGAAATAATTTCTCCAGTCAATCATGTGTTTTCCCTCATAAGTCCAATATTTCAATGCCACCAAAATGCTCTTTAAATAATATGAACATATCAAACATGTCTGCCGCGCTAAAGTATTCTGCTAAAGCCTTAACGGTAATTATTTCAGCTCTTAAAAAACTAAACCTGTATCACAAGGTGGTTCCACCTTCATATTTTAATTTTAGAACCAAACCAATCCATACAGCTCCAGCTGAATGACATCGTACGGGCTTTTCTTTTGAAGGTGTTCCATAACTGTAGCTGCATCAGTGAGATGATGACGGCGGCTCCAGACAGGTCTATGGTTCTGGGTCAGTGTCCCCGGAAGGACGACTGCAGCCACATTTTCAAAATCTACATGGCGATCTCTGTCACCAGCTCCTTCATCTCTGCCTTCGGGGGCACTTCCTTGTACATCGTCCTGCTCAGGTGAGAGACACGAAAGCAAAGGGATTTGCTCACACAGATCAACTAAAAGTTTTGTGGATACACTCGTATTCGTTGTCGCGCAAACGGGGCCTGAAATTACGAGTTGACGCCATTTTTTTCATCTTGCAAACACTACTAGAAAACAAATACCCCTCATAAAGCATTTAAAGGTACAGGCACAAAAACTGTTTTCAGTAGAGCTCACTCGAGGGACTTTTAAAAAAAATAAATTGTTTAACTTATTGATATTGATTGATATCTTGATGCAAAAATTCACACCAAATTCTTCCGAAGCCGCAAAACTCATCGAATCATAAAAGATCACACAGCCTATATAAAGTTATCTATGTAGTTTTGGTAAATGTACAATCATGATGTTTCCTGGTTTCAATTTAAAATTGAGTTCTGACTCAATTGTATTTATATTGAAACATAATTGATGTAACTCAATCGTTCATAAAATCGATGACTGTGACTGTCAGCTGCTTTCGATCCTTCTACTATGACTCCGCCTCCTCCTCGTGGAGGTCAAAACAAGACGGTTCAGAATGTAAAGAGAGGAATGTAAAGACGTTTGTGAAAAACGTGGGAAGTGCCAAAGACACTCAATGAAAGCACAGATACCTGGAGATATAATGTAACACAGTGTTTTAAATCAGAGACTATAGTAAATTCTATTTTGATGCTTAATCATGTGTCAGATATGTCGCTATAAACATATAACATCGTGACTTTCTGTTGATGATTCAGGTCAATCGAGGCTGACCTGAAGTCTCTCGCTTTGGGAATGCAGACACTGATCGTCAGAACTCTTGGTATGTACAGGAACCGTGACTGAAAAAACACAATGTTCCTCCAACTCTGAATGAATTAAACAAATCATTCTTGTGAATTTGTTTTAGGTGGGATCCCTCCTCCCATTTATTTTGGGGCCTTGATCGATCAAACCTGCTTGAAGTGGGGCACCAAGCAGTGTGGAGGAGTCGGAGCGTGCCGCCTCTACGACTCCCACTCCTTCAGGTAACTTTTACCACCAAGCATGGGGCCGGTTATTGTTAAACACCAGTGCCATGACGGTTTCTCGCATTGAAGAATCACGACCCTCTCATTGCCTCTTCTTTCTTCCAGGCTGAGATTCATGGGACTGACTTGTGCTCTCTACGTCCTGAGCAACTTCTTGTGGGGAGGCCTGTACACTACAATCACCAAGAGACAGGAGAAGCTGGACAAGCTTGAGGGAATGGCGGCAAACGGGGTGGGTAACGGCCACGCCATCGTCGGCGTCTCCCTGGAGACGTGCGGCGACGACAAGGAGAGCACCATTTAAGGTGCTTCAGTGTGGTGGCGCTGCTGTTTGACAACTTCCCACCATGCTTCCTTCTGCCTGGACCAAATGAAGTAAAGGTACATTGTCAGCAATGTTGGTCTTTTAGTTACTTTTTTGTTTGTTTGTTTGAAAGACATGATGGGAAAACCCCGACAACTGCTCTTTGTTTACTCCACATTTCAAATATTTCAACTAGAGTAATGACTTTTATATGTCCGCGGGATAATAATGATGCATCTGAATACTTAAGAAAGACAGTTTTGAACGGACACCTTTATTAATTATGTTAGTGCGTTTCAGAACATTATTCATTTATGTTTCTTGACAAGATATGTGATTAGTCACATATATTTCATAAAGCAACATAGAACTGTCATCCGTTCTTCCTCTGCGTATATACAAAACACAGTAGGTCCTACCTGCAAGTGTGCCAACTACTGAAATAGCACATGTTTAGTGTCCTTTGAACCATGCTTCCAGGTTTGTGTGCACACCGTCCATTGGTAAAATACCAGCAGTGAACTTGGACACACTAAAATTGCACAAGCAGTCTTTTGCAGCACAAACCTTGACAGTGCACATCCAGTAGTTGTTGATCAGAACGACACCGGATTCCGATTTCAGGATTTATTTCTTCATTTATTCAGCTTCTTACTAAGATTCAGCCGGTTGATACATACATACATACATACATACATGTCATGATGGAGGAGTCGTTTGACTTTTTTGGATGTGTTTTTTTTTTTTTCATTTCAAGGTTTTTCTCATGAGAGTGGTTGGTTACAGTCGTTACATAGACTTGATTTTAGGTTTACCAAGTGTCTGGCTTCATAGCAGCATTCTGTCGGGACCATTTCACTGGTCTAACTGGAGATTGACTGTCGAGGCTCATGCCCTATTATACATTTGATGACAGTATAGTGGTATAACATTCAAAGTAGGTCGTGACTATAATGATATGGTAACTTGTTGATTTTTTTTTTTTTTAGCTCAGCCCACAATGTTTACGACACACAATATGGCTCATCGGAGTAGCAAGAAGTTTTTAAAGATGGGATTAAAACAAGGGGTTTGTTTCTCTTCTTTGGAAGTGTTTTGTTTGAGCAACTTGCGCTGAGGGTTTTTACAGGCAGTCATCCTGTGCAGGAAGTAGCTGCAGTGAGTGCTACCTATGGAGAGATACATGTATGCATCTAAATGATATATGTTTAATAATGCGATCTTTAGTTTTAGAGATTTGTTGTGCTTTCCAGTAGCTTGTGATTTCAACAACAATCTTCTTGCTTCAAGAATAGTGTCAGCCAGATCATGGATATGTACACAGAGGCAAGAAAGATCCTTCTACTGGCACTTCTAAATCTAAATGATTATCCAAAAGGGCATTTTCGTTTAAAGCATTGACTATTAAATGATTTTAAAGAGAGATCTCAGGGCGAATTACCCTCGATGTTGTTTTGCTTTGGTTGTTTAATCAATGTATTCGCTCACACACTCTACTGAAACTGGGAATTCACAGTGCTTGTTTTGTCAGCGCTGCCTAAAGGGATTAGGTCGACGAATGCCTTTCAGAGATTGTGTTGCAGCTTTAAGACCATGTTTCACAATCCTGGAGTCCTGCTGTTGTGCTGTGTTTTGATGACTTCTAAAACACGTGTAGTATTTCGACTCCAAATCCCGGACTGCTGAACACTCGTCTCGGTGATCAAACAGTCATTTTCTCAATTTTATGACCTCACAAAGTTGTTTTCTTTTCTAACACACGTTTTTATGATTGATAATATGGATCATAAAAGGGAAACAATGAGACAAGGTAAAGTGAGGCTACTGTTGTATTGGACGAGTATATAATGTTGAACGGGTAACTTTAGTTGGTGCCACAGCTTGTTACATCACATTGTTTTACACAACCCCACAGGTCATCACGAGTGTTCACATGACGAGCAAACTCAGCAGTGTTTGTAGGGTTAGGGTTAGTTCACTTGGATTCAACATGTGAGCTGGATTTTACTGTGATTTTCCTCTTTTACCTCTTTTTCTTTTCTTTTCTTTTTTTTTTTTTTTTACACTGTTAGTGATGGAACCGTTTGTATTTTGTATGGATGTATGTTGAAGATCACATTCTGTTTTGTAACTTTTTTTCTTTTTTTTGCATTTTTCTGGTCTCTTTTTTTGTTGATTATCTTGTTTTTAATTTGCTCAATAAAAATGTATTTTAATGCAAATCTTAATTTGTTATTTTATTTCAACACACACACTTTTAAAGATAGATGCTTTTGGTTTGAGTTTATATTCACTTGTGACATAGTTCAGTGTGGGCTGAAACAAATCAACAATCAAGATAATGAATGCTTTAGCACCTCCTGGCGGTGAACCGGATAAATTCACTGTTCTTGAGCAGCTTTTCTTATATCTTCCTTCACCCTGAGCATTCTGCATTTCCCATTAAGCCCATAACCCTTTAAACAGATAATCAGGAGCAAACCACAGTTCCTCTCATCCCATGAATTCTAAAGAAATTCTTTGTTTTCTTTGTAAAACTAAAAATCATTGCCAGCCTTGTTTGTTCAAAGCTCCAGTTCGGGATCACATAACATGCATGACGAAACATTGATCTTTCTGTGTTTACCTTGTGGTTATTTGACAAGTAGAACTGTCTGAACTAGAGTCACATCATCCGATGTGTGTTTCACTTGGTAATACATGGGAAAAGAGGCAGCTTACTTTTTATGCTTTAAAGGTGCAGTGTGTAAAATTGACATACCTCTTCTGTGCAATAGGTGGCAGTATGGAGTCACTGTAGAACCCAGTTGTCTTTTATGAAGCTCTTCTGAATTTTTGTCAACACAATACAAAGACAATGTCATTTTTTTGAACAGCTTATTTTCAAAAGTTGAAAAAATTGACACGCCTCTAAACCAAAGGTTTAGTGCCTTTTAAATGGCTCTTCATGTGAGTCACAGAACTATTTCTTTATATTTTTTATTTGCTGTTCTCATTTTTAATGTCTCACTTCAAAATGACAAAAATGATTTAATATAAATAATTGTACAATAAAATTTGCACTACATCTGTATGTGATAGTAAATGGTAAAGGCTGTCTATCTATCTATCTATCTATCATCTATCTATCTATCATCTATCTATCTATCTATCTATCATCTATCTATCTATCTATCTATCTATCTATCTATCTATCTATCTATCTATCTATCTACACACACACACACACACACACACACACACACACACACACACACACACACACACACACACACACACACACACACACACACACACACACACACACACACAGCACAGTTTTGAAATATAATAGCTGAATTTAATTTAAGTTCTGTTCATTTGAAAACATGCTTTTCAATGAATCAGTAAAAACAAATGCAGTTTTGATGATAAAGAAAACAGATTGTGATTTAAACAGAAATACTGCAAATAGATCATTTTTCTCATGATGTGGTTTCACCAGAAGGCCGTGCTGTACACACACAAAACAAATATCCAGTGCTCTTTATCTCTATTTAAGTGAAGCATTCTTAACTTTAAGTGAAGCCAAACTAATCAAGAAATTCATATTTATTAAGGCTGAAATTGAATAGAATGGAAATATCTTCCTGAAAAAAAAAAATCTCAATCCCAATATATATTTGGGAGGTACAGGTGCCACTGGTCAAATATGCAGTGATGCAGCACATTCTTGCCTGAAATATGATATATAGTGATAAAAGGAATTCAAAATCTTTCCAGCCTTTTTTCAGAGAAGTACAGTAGTAAACATGTCTTTCACTGTTGCAGTGCAGGAATGTGAAGGCTCTTAATCATAATCCTTGGAATTTCTGAGGGGACAAAGCTGCTTGTGCAGCCTGCTGTTTGGCAGCCTAAATTGCCTCCCTCTGTGGACACTGGAGTAATAGAGAGGTCCTTGAATGCAACCTGCTGGGATTCTCTCTCACCTTTAATGTCTTTACGCAGCCATTAGGAAGTGTGGACATCCATAGTGCTGACCAACATTACTTCAGACCTGCTTTGATAATAGGCAACTAATTGTTTACCTTTTGGGGAGGGGGGAAAAAAACAAACTACAGCAACAAGATTGGTTTGAAGTTACTTATCTGTGCCCTCTGCCAACCCTCCCCACCCTGGCCTTCTCCAGACCTCCCCTTGTCCTCTTGTGGCTGTCCCCCTCCACGACTGGCTGGCATGTGTGCAGAATAAAAATGTGCGAGGCCTTTTGTTCAGCCGGTTCCATGTAAAAGCTTCGCCTTCAGACGGGAGAATGGGAGATTGGAGAGAGCTGGTTTAAGAGACAGAGAAGAAGAAGAAGAAGAAGGAGAAGAAGGAGAAGAAGGAGAAGAAGGAGGAGGAGGAGGAGGAGGCCTTGGAGATGCACCAGGTATTTATTGATACACTTCACATTTTGCTTTGCAGCAGTGATTTCTCCCTTTTCCTCTCAATGTAATTGAGGCTACTTGCTGGTCAAGAATGAATCATACATTAGAACCAAGCTGAGACCCTCTTTGGGTGGGGGTATTAACGTCTTAACCAGAGGGGGATTATAAGAGTTATGAACTGGAAAGAAAAAGACTAACTTTCTGTTAGCTTTCCACCTCACACTTTCCTCTAGAGCTCCTGAAGTCTCTACAGTCACCAGGATCTCATTTCCTCCCTGAAATGGACTGAACCCGCCGCACCTGACTTTTCACTGACCCGAGAGGAAGAAGCTTGTGGGGTTTGCACAGGTAACACCTCTTTGTTTTCCCTTCGCTCCATAAGAGTTGCTTCTTAACTGAAATGATTAAGAAATAGGCTTTGTCCTTTCAATATTTTAATACTCCCCATTCCTGGAAAAAAAAACCCCAAAAAACAAAAACAAAATCTCTTACTTCTTGAATGAGACATTTTTTGAGCTGAATGTTTATTCCTCAGAGTGGCCAGTATTTTGAGATGAGACAATATTGTTCATTATATTACTAATTCAAGTCAAAATTAATGAAAGCCATTTCAGATGTGGTTGTCACTAATTCTTATTAAAAAAAAATCACACTTGTTCGTAGCTTATCAAAGCAGCTCCCTTAAATCAGCTAGTAATTATTCTTTCTTCTCAGTACAGGGCGCTTTTGCATTCCCCGGAAACATGTGTTTCACCCAAAGACACCCATAATGCAACACCTATAGGAGAAGTTTTTTTTGGAACATTTCACTGTATTTTGCACTATTAAGAAAGGCTTTATGTCCAGACTGTAGTCATTTCTGGTAGTAATTGTTTGATTTTACAAAAATGAAACTTGTCTCGATACACTTTCATGGTGATTATTGCGATTTTGAAAAAAAAAAAAAAAAATGCTGTGCAAGTTACCAGCTGCCCCTGTGAGCTACCTTGAACTAAAAGTTCGCCATCAGTAACTAGCATGCATCATGTTGTCCCTCATCTGAATTCATCTCTCATTATTTTGTATTTGCAGTTCTGCGGTGGTGGACTGACACACAGCGAGTGTACAATGGAAGACCCGACACCAAACGCCAGCAACATGACCAGCCAGCTGGCTCTATGTGACCCCACCGAACAGAAGACCAAGAAGCTCCCAAGCATCTCCACTCTCAAAGTACTCACACGCTCATCTGCTGGTTGCTTTTGTATAAGCACCTGTAGGTTGATGCTCTCAAATGTAAATTGCAGCTAAAATTTTTGTTTTTCCGTTTACAGTAAGAACTTTCCAGGTTTGAAATTTTACCCAGCTGGCATTTGTGCATGCTTGAGCTGTGTGAAGGGTGATTTGGTCTTTTCAAAAACGCATGCAGGATTCAGGTAGCTGGTCAATCTGAATGGCGCCAAAGTGTCCTGTCTGCTCTGTGCAGCACTGGCAGCCCCCACCCTTACCCCATCCCCTCACCACCACCACCACCACCAAGTGTGAGCTGGAATCCTCTTTGATCTTAAAGGCTGAAACTGTGCAGACAATGGTTGGATAAAAGCTCACAATGTGAGTCGTATGTCTCCTGTTGTCATTTGAGAAACATTTTCCGAGATGCGTTCTCCTGTAAAGTAGGTGGAAGTGTCAATTTTGAGTTATTTTCGAAAAAATCTAAGCAAGCCAAATTTCATCTCTGGATGCTGGGTTTTGACAGACACTCATGCATCAGTTCTCAGCTCAGACTTGGCTGATTGCAGCTGTAATCATCCGCAAGTTAATGGAACAGTTTTCACAAAACAAAACAAGTCTGTGTGTGTGTGTGTTTGCTTTTATGTGCTTTTATGTGCTTTTATGTGCTTTTATTTCACCAGCACTGAGGATAACACATAACAGCGAAATGCATTACTGTCACACCTTTGGCGTTAACAAACTTGAAAGTGATCAAGGTTTCTTGTTTTCTCATCAGGTTTTTTTTTGTGTGGTTTTTTTTTTTTTTTTTTTGAGCGAACAGGTGTTATGACGAGTTCTGCGTGACAGTTGAAAACTGTATCCCCCTCACAGAGAACACAAAACATTAACAATAATGGATCAAGTCAAACAGACCGAAATAGGATTATTTAATCTCCGTATAACTGATCTATGTGATTTTCTTTTAAATATAATTCACTGTTGTATGAAGACAACCTTGACGAGCTGATTTATATTATTCAGACTGTTTGTGGATGAAAACCTGTGCAATTAATGCAATGAAAAGTGATTCTATAGCATAAATGGCAGGGGAACTCTAATAATCCCTTATAGGAATGACATTATGTAATAAAAACATGGGGAAACCCACACGGTTTACAACAAGAGGAGACTGCAGAGGAGGTTCTCTCGTTCAGATGCACATAATGTTTTACCCTGCAGCCAAATACAGAATCGCAGTTTATAACAATAACCATACAGTAAGGTGTCCTGATCTCCATCTGAGCAAATTCAGAGGGTGTAATTGTATGATTTAAAGAGTGATTCCTTTCCTGTCTATCTTTTGCAGCTCTTTATCATCGCACTATCCTTCGCCTATTTCTCCAAGGCCCTTACAGGATCGTACATGAAAAGCTCCATCACTCAGATAGAGAGACGTTTTGACCTCTCCAGCACGCACGTCGGACTCATCGACGGCAGCTTTGAAATGGGTACCATCCGTTGATCGCTTTCTTTTTCACTTCCACTGTAGAGTTTCTCACTTTCCCAGTTTATCTTTGTGTCTCTACTTTGGTCGATCTTCCCTGGAGGCAGGCAACCTGCTGTTCCTCGCTGCCGTCAGCCATTTCGGTGCGAAGCTGCATCGGCCCAGACTGATCGCGGTGGGCTGTTTCCTCATGGCCGTGGGAGCTTTACTCACTGGCCTCACACATTTCTCCATGGGACGGTAAACATCTACAGATCTGTGTGAAAGTTGAAGTGTTGTGGTTTGACATCCCTTTGTTGCACCACCTTGTTTTCACAGCTACAAGCCGGACACAGTCATTCAGTTCTCCAAGAACAGCAGCGTGAACATCGCGGCCTGTGTGGACCCGCTAAAAACACCGGAGGTGCCAGAAATCGCAGTCGAGCCTTCGGTGGAGGACAGCACAGGTAAAGCAGGTTGCTGACGTTTTCATTCGCCGATTTCTTTCGCCTTTTGACATAGAATCCGAATAGCGTTTTGTCCTGTGCAACCATAACTAACAATTAGTATATAAGCGCCACAGACATCAGGAAATGATCTATTATCTTATCATGGATGCATTTTTGGGGGGCTTTTCTTCAACTCCTAAAAGGCTTGCATAAATTGTAAAATGTGTGGCTGGTGTGTCCCAGCCAGAAAACCTTTATATTATCTTCAATATTATGCTTTTTTTGTCCACTCACATCAGCAACTCAGCTCCTATGCAGTGTACATACTGCCTTACATCTGCACAGCTCCTGAGCATATCAACATGAACAGTTAACTCGACAGTTTTGTCTTTCTACCACAACTAAACAAAGACTAAACTGTCACATCAATGGCAGCAATAATAGGTCTGGGAAACGGGCTGCAGCAATGGACAGAAAGAGCTGATTTGGAGAAAGAAACACAGACAAAGACAGGGAGAATATTATTTGTGACCATGAGGCCTCACAAAATCAATAAGGAAACACACATTGGTAATATTTGTGGCTCATTCAGTTTTGGACATGTTCCAGTCCCTGTGATAGATTTCAGATGAAAGGCTGCTGCAGTCCCTCTATTGTTGAGCCATTTTCATTCTTGTTCTCACAAAACATGCCTTGTACCCACAAGATGCAACACATCGGTCCTGTTCAGCTTAGTATTTTCAAATGAATACAATCTAGAGCTTTAATACAATGTAGTGTTATGCAACTCAAACCCATGTCCTCAGATACTGAATCAACACCAGCTTGTATTCATACATGAGATTTAACACATTATTTCCTGTTTCTCAATGACAGCGACATGCTGATATAATGTTTACTTTGTTTCTTTCTATGAATACCAAATGTTCATATCTATCATCAGTAATGATGATTTTCAAACATACGAGTGTCTTCATTGATGCGGCAACTTTTGTAAATTGTGTTGTTTTGCATTTGTGCTGCAGCTTTTGTATTTTTCTTGTGGGTTTTGTACTTATTTTGTGTGTTTTCTGTGCCACCACATTTTAAAGCTGTGATAATGTGTGGAGCAAAGTCTTGTTAAAAATACAGTCAAAATGGCAAATGATTTCTTATCAATATCCTCAAGAAGTATTTCTATCGGATATCTGTCTCAACATTTGCCTTGTTTGTGTTTGCAGCCTGTGCGAGGGAGAACGGTTCCAACATGTGGATCTACGTTTTCCTGGGGAATGCTTTGCGTGGGATTGGAGAAACGCCGGTCACACCTCTGGGCATTTCTTACATTGACGACTTTTCTAAAGCTGAAAATTCCCCCTTCTACATCGGTAAGATATCAGTGACAATTTCAGATTTCAAAGGTGCAAATCTCATATAAAAGGTTGTTCTCATCAAGATTTTGTTGCAGCTTGTCTTCAGACCATTACCCTCCTTGGCCCGATGTTTGGATTCCTTCTGGGCTCCTATTGTGCCAAACTATACGTTGACATTGGATATGTTGATATGGGTACGTGTAATGCATTTGTTTTGAAGGTTTGTATAATTATTTCAGGACTTTGAGGTGAGATTATCACATGGGAGACACCAGAAAGTCTGACTGGAGCTGTGGTCAAACCCTGTCTAGACCAATCCTGCTGCTCAAGGTGAAAAGGTCTGACAACTCGACCTTGAAAACAGGAAGGGCGCTTGTCGGAACAGCTTAGTGAGGACTTTACTGACAGGCCCTGTGAGGAACCGTGTTGACTCCTGTGCATGTGCTCTCACACTCAATAATTTATTTGTGAAACAGCAAAATTAGTTCACTTAAAGCAATGGTGACCTTAAACTTTGGGAGAGGGGAGCTACGGTGTCATCATCAACCTCAGCTGAGATCTTTTGGCACGTGAGAAGAGCGAGATTCTGTGACTCACATGTGTTGAAGCAAAGGAAACCTCCAAGAGGAAGATTTTTTTTTTTTTTTATTGAAAAGAGTTTGCAGATTGACTTCATCTGAACTCACAGTAGTATTTTCAACACTTCATGTTAATCGGAACAAGTTCCTCTTATTCATATGAAATTATGGAACATTTTCTTTCTTTGACAGATCACATTTTTCTCTGCTTTTTCTGTTCTTATGTCCCCCAAAAAAGATGTATACTCGATTACATACAAACTTTATTGCGACATGTACTTTTAAAAGATACACAAAGTGCATGCTGGGCGGCAATGCAATGAGCTGGGCTAAATTGAATGCAGTGCATGTGGGATCATTGTTATTTTTACCAGTTTAATTATTTACAAAGGAGTCAAAATAGCAGCAGGATTTCCTCTGTGGTGCACATATATTCAAACATGCTGCATTAGTACTGAAGCTGAAGATATCCTCTGTTTAGTCAATATTTGAAGGTTTTTGATGCAACCAGCTTTTATTTGAACTCGAACTGACAAGCACCGGAGTATGTTTGAAAGTTGACTAAGATCTAGTTTCCAGACAACATAAATCTACTTAGATTCACTGGATTAAATAGGAAAACTAAAAAACCAATCGCATCGTTTGTTATGACACGAGGTTAAACACAGTGCATCCTGTGTAATGTGTAACACCTCCTTTGTTATCGTAACCTTTTTCCAAGACCAAGACTTTAAGGAGCTGAAACAGAGTCAAGACCTTGCATTTGCTGTAATTATTGCTCTGATTACCAAACTTGTCCTTTTCACAGTATTGGGTTTAGAAGTTTTTCCACCATTTTTTTTTACATATTTATTGCAATTGTGACCACTGACTGAAACCTGATCGAACTTAGTGATTAATAAAGTTGTCCCAAGCTTGGCTGGTCAATATGGACTATCTAAAAGAATGAAATTACTTGTGAAATCATTTTTTTGTTTGTTTTTGGACTCTTTGAAAACTTTTTCTGTTCATGCAGAAAGCGTGACCATCACACCGAGAGATTCCCGATGGGTGGGTGCCTGGTGGCTGGGTTTTCTCGTGTCCTCCGTCTTCCTACTCATCTCCAGCATTCCATTCTGGTTCCTGCCCCGCTCGCTGCCCAAGCAGGAGGGCGAAGAAGAAAAACTAACCGCTACCCAAGAAGCTGAGACAGAAGCACCAGAGGACACGCTCAATAACAACCACAACCTCAACTTCACAGAAATCGCCAAAGGTACAGCAGAGCCAATGTTCCTCTTTGTGTATGAACGTTGGATTATATTGTTTTTACTAGATGTCCCTGCACAGGATTTTTTCCTTCGCTGAAGCGTCTTCTCGGGACTCCGGCGTACTTCCTTCTTCTTTGTGGGAGCATCCTGAAGTTCAACTCATTCATCGGCATGTTCACCTTCAAAGCAAAGTACATGGAGCAACAATTTGGACAGTCCGCATCCAGGGCGAACTTCCTCATAGGTAAATCTGGTCATTAGATTGTATTTTTCATTTTGATCAAAAATGTATTTGTAAATGAATAGAAGCCAGGGCTGTTGGTGCATTCTGGAGGCCAAATTTGTAAGAAAATGTTTTATGTTTTATAACAACCAGAGACGCTGAAATCATGTAAATATACATCCTGCATAGTCTAACAAATGTATCTGTTATATGTCTACTATATGAACCACTAAAGTTGTGTGTGGAAGATAATGTCTACCTCGAATGTAATATATGTCATATTACAAAGTAGATAAGCTGAATATATAACATGTACAAGATTAGGACGTTAATGAGTTCCGAGTGACCTTTGGTGACTTAAGAACATTCTCTTTTTCGGAATGTAAATCTCCCCTCCAGAAGATGGATGGATTAGTTTTGCAGGTGTTGGAGCTAATCCCAGCTGACACTTAACAATTTGTATAGTACAGTTTGAAAGGGTTGCCGGCCCGTCATGGCGCTCACATAGAGACAGATTGTCGGGCTAACTTCTACGTATAATGTAAAGCCACCAATTGACTTAAAACGTGTAAACCTTTGAATCAGAGCAAGAGAAAAACTTCACAGACACACAGGAGCGTGACAAGGGTTTTTCTTGCTTTGAAGTAATAATGTGAACTTCTAAAAGATTGTATTTGTAGAACAATTAAACAGTTTGTAGTGAAAGTCAGCCCATATCTATCAATCAGGGAAATTTCAATGAACTTTATCGAACAAATGTCCAGACCAGTGTATTTTTCAAAACCAGGTGTGCTGAATCTCCCAGCCGTAGCAGTGGGAATCTTCCTGGGCGGACTACTAATGAAGAGGTACAAGCTGAGCGTGGTGTCCGGGGCTCAGCTCTCCTTCGCCACCTCCTTCCTGGCGTACCTCCTGTTGCTGCTGCAGTTTGGCACCAAATGTGATAACCTACCTGTGGCCGGGCTCACCGTCTCATACAATGGGTCAGTTCAGAGAGGACGACCACAGCTCAGCCACAACGTTTGTACTGTTTTCCTACTATTTTTCCAAAATCTGCCTCCTGCAGGACGCGTGGCGCGTCGTACAGCAGAGAAATGCTCTTCTCCGAGTGTAACAGCGACTGCTCGTGCTCCGCAGAGGAGTGGGACCCTGTCTGCTCAGACAGCGGCATCACTTACATCTCGCCATGTTTCGCTGGCTGCCTCAGTTCCAGTGGGCAGGGCAAGCACATGGTGAGAAAACAAAGTCTCGCAGATACATTTCCATAAAAAGCATCCCCGCTTATGAGTGTGAGCATTTTCTTTCTCTCTCCCAGGTCTTTCACAACTGTAGCTGTGTGTCTGAATCGTTCCCGCAAGGCAGCAGCATGCCATTGAAGCTGGGCCAGTGCCCTCATGCCAAGAGCTGCAGCCGCAGTTTCACCTCCTACATGGCCATATCTGTCCTCAGCTCCTTCATCAACTCTCTTGGAGCTACACCTGGATACATGGTCATCATTCGGTCTGTACATGCTTACACCGAGAGGCTGAAATACAGCATATTCCGTTTTTGCAGTGTAACTCTTAAAAGAAAGGAGTCATCACTCAACCACCGCTTTAATATGACTAACGCAATGAAAATACCAAATCTCACCAGTTTGTTTGAGGTGTTTCAGGGACATTTGTGACATTGAGATGGAGGTAAAATTAAATTGGACTAACATTCAAGTGCCGTTTATTCAACATTAATCACTTTTTTTCAACAGATTTGTACAGAAAATATATTTAATCCGGCCATAAAATGATCCAAATGATATGACGTAGAAGGACAAGGTGTTTACAGTGATTTAAACATGGTTTGTCTCCACTCAACAAATGTTACTGCTGATAGCTGAAAATAGTAAACTGAGTTTTCAGGTAGTGCGGCTTCACCAAAATTGAACAACCACCATTTTTATGGATCTGATGCATCTGCTTTTCTGCTACAATATTAAAATGGGAATGTCAAAATCTTGTGTAAACACCATCAGGTCCATTCTCTATTGTGTCAATGGTTCATGCAGATTCATAACAACATGAGCAAAACATTCTGGGTTTAAATAGTGTTGTGTTTTTTTAAAAATGAATAGAAGTGCACTTAAATTGTCTTACAGAGAGTTGAAAGAGACTGATCAAACTTTGATTTCACTCACTTAATCTCAGTCCCAGTCAACAGCAGGGGTGGGCAATTATTTTTCTGAATGCGCCACATGAAAAGCAAACACTACTGTGGAGAGCCAAGTCAAGGTTTCTTCTCATTTCTCCTCAATATGAATACATATTGTTGTTAAAAAGCATTACATAGTTGTGATAAGCTACTGTTTTCACCCTGATAACTTGTATTTCTTAGCATGTTTTGCAGATATATTGAATAAATTACGTACATAATTTCATACCCCATAGGCTGGTTAGGGACAATCATAGGGCTCCATGTAGCCTGGGTGTTATGCACAGTTCAGGTTTGACAAAAGAGCTATTATCTTATCACAAAGATTGTGAAACAGATGTAAAAAAATGTGAGCATGGATATGGAAAGTGGCATGAACAATGAGCAGAGGACTTCCTTTATTGTGTTCTCTGATGTGAAAACAATCATTACACTGTAGAATGACACAAAAAAAACAGCAGTTTGGGGAATTTGATTAAAAAAAATGTCTGTAAAAAATAAAAAACGAAACTATGTGCATCACATCACAAGCTGATCTGTTGATCCGTTGAGCTACTGAGATGATGACATATACAGTACATATTAATGTTTGTGATTGCAGATGTATCACTCCAGAGCTGAAGTCCCTTGCACTTGGTATTCAGGCCTTGGTAACCAGGACTCTTGGTAAGCTTCATTAACATCAGGCCTACGTGAGGCACATGGCTTTTCTTTTTTTTTTTTACCCTCCCTGATTTGCTCTTGGTTGACAGCGTGAACTCAGTTAGTGCAAAAAAATATTTTAAATGAACTATAGAAATTTGGTTAACTTGATGTTTGGCACTCGGAATAAGTGAAATTGTGAGCAAAATATTTCACCATTGTAATGTTGAGACGGTTTCTTTTTGTCTGTAGGTGGTATTCCTGCACCCATATATTTCGGAGCTCTGATTGATTCAACTTGCCTCAAGTGGTCCATCAAGAAGTGTGGAGGCAGGGGGGCGTGTCGCATGTATGACTCAGACATGTACAGGTACATCATATTGGAAATGAGTTTGCTTGGGTTTTCTTCATGACTGATGATGTACATTAGATCTAAAACCAGCAACCTACATCATGACGTATCTTTGCTTTAACTTTTAGTTCGTGTCTCTTCAATTCACAGGTTCATCTTTCTGGGTCTGATCACTTGCCTCAGTGGTTCCTCCTATTTTTTCATCGTTGCTGTCATCGTCCTCCTCAGGCGACAGTTTCAAAAATCGGATCAAGAAGCCGCAACACAGAAAACAACGAATTCAAGGGAAATTGAACTTCAGGTCCCTTCAAATCCTGCTGATGCAACCAATGCAAGCAGCAATCCTCCTAACCAGCCTCAGGCCCCAAAGGTTTAGGTGAAGATTACAGCAGACTTGGAGGAAGGAGGATGAGAGTCCGACTGATCTCATAAATATCCTTTAAGGATGCTGAATGACAGACGGAGGTGACAGTTGCGCTCAGTGTTTTACTTTGTGATGCATCGGACACAGAGATGCTCAGAGAGGAAAAAGAGAAGCTGGACGATCACACAGATGACGAGGTCAACCTGGAAGAAAAGATAAATGCTGATGTGGACTATTGCATCTCTTTGGTGATTCCAGGGCGCGATTTGCTGGGAGGGATTTGGAAGGATATATTTACCTTTATCACACACAATACTCTACACTCATGCTCACACACACACAAGTACTAACTTTTGGTTCAATCCCATCTTGTCAATGGCTGAGCCATAGACATCGTATGCCTGCCAACATCAGTAACAAATAAACTATTTATCATCTAAATATATTTGTTTTGATATTTTCATTATAACCCTATTTCCGCTGTAACATAAGTAATTCCTCAGAATTACATGTAAGAACCCCGAAACCATCTCCACCCAATGCTTTCAAGACAAATTACACCCTGTTTTACCGCAACATCGACAGTTATAGTTCACCTGTGAGTGATTCTTTACCCACAGTCATAGAGAAACATACATGTTCTAAACATGGGATTAAACTGGATGGACACATCATGGAGAGATTGCACTGCTGGTCTGCAAGGCCCAAGCTGAAAACTAATGTTGACAAAATAAATGTGTTCCTTTCTGGTTTGACACGTGAATTTGTGAATGAGTGATGCCATTTTGGGTAATTTTGATCAACTCTGAAACTTTTGTATGCATATCTTTCTCAGTAGATATATGATAAAATAATTTAAGAAAACCTATACTCACCCACTATGAAATGCTCTATTATCCAACCTTTTAATAATTTTCTAAACAATAAATATGAGCATACACCACAGGTCTAATTGTTTGCATTGTGTAAGGTAGGATATATGCAGTATTTTGCTGCAGAAAACTGCATTTTTCTGACCAAGCCTTCATCAATTTCCGTCCTATTAATTAAAAAGAAAACCCGACTGCAGATTGTTTTCCCAGTAGAGGTAGGTGTTGATGACGCCAACTGTTTATTTGTGTCTGTAGATGCATCACGGGCCAGAGAGAGTTGATACAACAGGTTATGTGTGTGACCGCTCATCTCCTGAATAATTAGGAGTATTCAAACGATGTGATTATGTCCTGGAGGTTTTTTGTTTTTTGTTTTTTGTTTTGTACAGTTATGTGTTGGTATTACATCATGCAAAAAAGAGGATGCATCCAGATGTGGAGACGCGCCGTAGGGAAATGTGAATTATAAAAGGCCACAACACCATTAGCCCGTCTAACATTGGCTATTTATAGATAAACAATTCCTGGGTGACTTTTGATCCCTTTTATGTTCAATTGAACAAGAATACTGACAAACCGGCTGTGTTTCAGAGGTGCAATAGTTTCAAATGAATTAAGAACGCAGTAGAAATTATACATTATATAATCCAAAATAGTGATTTACTCCACTTCTCTTACTTTCTTTGAGGTATCAGTGATTTTCTTTGTGTGACGTTAACAGGAACACTCCAGTCACGTCTGGCTCCTCACAATTACCAAAGTAATCTGACGGACAATACAACATGTTCCCTGGACTACCTGTAAAAATAGACTTAAAATCCTACACATCTCACCCACTCTCTTCCTTTTGTCTGTCTCTCTCCCCATTTTCTCTCACATCTTTTCTTTCAGGATTTGTATTAACCTTCATAGAAACCTGCCTGCGACAGTCAAAAGGAATATAATTGCTTCATCAGGTGTTGACAAAGTCGGCAGCAAAGCAAAATATACAGCGAAAATGAAGCTTTGGATTTAGAATATCGGTCAGATATGTCTGAAATCTGAAACATAAAGAAGTGGCCAATGGTACATGTGCGAACTATGCAATCCGCCGTAAAGTGGAGGAATCTAAACTGCACTGCTGTCTGTGAATTTACTGCAGATTATTTTTCTTTCTGTGAAGCTTACAGGAAACTCAGGGAGGTGTTCATTGGACCACCGAGGGTTTGGGGGTGTTACGTGTCCATTAGGACTGCACTATATCTCTGTTAGCGCCTAGATGTGGTGAAAACCACAAGCACTTACTAGCAGGCTGCAACTGGCATCTTAAACCTCCCTGGATTATCAGAAAGCATAACTTTGACATCAGGAGTCATGCGCCGTGTTGTTATGAACTGCGGTGTGGCTTTGCTCCTTGTATTCTCTTATAATTACATTTTTATGAGTGGGGGTGTGGCCATTGGTTCTTTAGTGGCTCATTTTACAATCAGTCTCAGTAGAACGTCTGCTATATACATACATGCAACAGAGAAACCTTTTGTTCACGTCAAATAAAATTGAAAAAACTAATTGGAAAGTAACATTAATAACTGCTTTACAAAAACACATGATTTACTAAATAATGTAGCACTGTCCAAAGTTGCAGACAGATGAGAAGAGTAATGATTATCATTGCCTTTGGATTCTAATAGCCATTAACAATAATGTATTTGAACATGGATAAGGTTGACATTCAACTAAACTGCAGGACTTGGAATGGAACGAACCTGGTGCGAGAGTTTGGGAATTTGAGGAACTTCACAATACATGAAACATGATTTGAACTGATTTAAATAAATACATGTTATCATATTGACCTCAAAGTGTCTAAAAATTGCTCAAAGCTCAAAAATCCAGTTGTTCATCAAATCCTGAAAAAGAAGACATAATTCCATGTCCACTGTCCAGCTAGTCAGGTTCTCAGGTTCTCAAGTGTGGCTCTCGCAATTTTTCCCATCACTTCATTAATTAGTTGTTTGTGACATGTCCCATCAAAATAATGAGCCCCCATTCATTATTGATAATAATTCATTTTTACATCCATTATTCATTGCTGCTGAAGCCCAAAGGGAGGGACTCGGGCCAGAGTTTGCTGACCTAAAACTTCAGTACGTGTCTCGGGGAAAACACAAAGACAGATTTCCACTCTGACAGTGTCCATCTCCCTGGTGCAGGTTTCTGGTGGGTCAGTCCCGCCACGGCAGCTGATGACAGTGGTGACGAACGTGATGATGAGGATGGTGACGTACACAGATGTGCGAGTGTGCCTCCTTGTGTCTGTGTGTGTGTGTTCTCAGAATATTAAAAAAAAAGAAAAGAAAAAAAGAACTTTGCAGTGTGTGTTAAGGTAGAACTATGTGTAATCTGACATGCATAAGACCCACTTTACCCCACCACCACCACCACTCACCCCACCTCTGTGTGAATGAAAATGCAAGGCTATATTTGGAGAGAGCTGATGTCACAAGTGGTTTGAGCAGAGAGCCTATAACTGTTGGCGTCCGCTTGTGTGGCAGACTCACAAACCTTGGACTGCTCCAGTGGCTGACGGAGATTTTGGTCGACGCAACAAAAAGTGAGTATTTTGTCTCTCTTCAGGCTCAAAGGTCTGTTTTTATGTCTTGAAATTCATTCTTTTTTTTAGGTTGGGGTGAAATGTTGAGTTGGATTTGACCATTTTTAATGGTTTTCTTTAAACGCCTTTGAAAGACATGTTGGGAATGAAAACTGCTTTAAATTGAAAGGGATGTATGGAGTTTGGGATTTATTATACCTTACAATAGAATAGAATAGAATAGAATAGAATAGAATAGAATAGAATTATTGTCAGAAATAAAATATTTTGCAGCTTCATAAAAAATAATTAAACCACATTAATTAACAATAGAAATAACACACATCAGATTTGTTATCGAGGGCTGTTGCACATCAAATGGGTGGAGTGTGTGCGTGCATGCGTGTGTGTGTGTGTGTTGTGTGTGTGTGTGTGTGTGTGTGTGTGTGTGTGTGTGTGTGTGTGTGTGTGTGTGTGTGTGTGTGTGTGTAGGGAGTTGAATGTTTCAGCCAAAAGTTTCTGTCCAAATTGACAAAAGTACACAAAATATAAAATACAGAACCCGAATGCAAGCTTTTGAGCTGAAGACACTGACAGCTTTCATTTCCAGGCTATTGTGGAAATAATAAACTGTGGTGATTTATTACAGCTTATTATTGGAATGATGTCATGAAAAAATATCAAACTGCTTCAGATTACACTTTTCATCATTTTTTATTTGGGAGAATTCACACTTTCTTTTTAATTGCTTTTTATGATTTGCCCTTGTATTTGTGCCGTCGAACTTGAGTTGCGTATTGCTTTTCTGACAATATGTATTAGTAATTCATGCAATTGACTAATTTAATCTCAACAAGCAATTCAAAATGTTGCATGAACAAATGTTCCCTCTCTAATAAAGTAGTGAACTTTAGTATAATGTGTTTTTTGTTTTTTTTAAGGCAATCACCAACACTATGTGTCAACTGAGGGTGCCTGTGCTTCTCTTCATGCTGCTTGTGTTGCTGCGCTGCATCACCGCTGCCCCGAGTCGCAGGTAAGCGAACACACCAAAGTCAGAAATCATAGATAGGTTTCACATGATTTAACAGCATGAAGACCTGTGATTTAGGATGGTTTCACTTGATCTAATCAGATTAGAGAGCAGCTCTGGAGCAGTATGGAGACCGATTCATTTGACCCCAGGTCAGAGGAGAAGCGGCTCAATATTATGGAAATTGCATGCTAAGAAGAGCCATAATGTTCTGTGTGAGGGGCAGCGGGGCACAAATGTATGACTCTGGAGGAGGAAACCAATTGTGCTTGCTTGTGGGGAAAGTGTTTCGTTGTGCAACTCGGGATGGGTGTCTAAGTGGCCACTTTCTCGCTCTCACGACTGGTGGATGTCTCGGAGAGGGTTTCATCAGTATCCAACGTTTCTCCCCTTGTAATTCAGGTACTTCAGTCCCAGCTCATCCAGCGAGCAGGAAAGTGATCTCCCAGACACTGATGGCTGGATACTTCCCGGACTAATGTCCAACCCACTCCTCGGCCTCATGGGCACACGGCCGCAAAGGGCGCTCACAGCTTCTAACAGGTTACGACATCGACACTACTGGCCGTATTATCGGCTCCTTTATATGAAAAACATTCTGCTGTGAGCATTTCTGTAATAAGTCTGTGCTTTTTTTTTTCTTTTTTTTTTTGCTTGTGTAGTCACCACATAGAGAAGAGAAAGTGTAACACAGCCACCTGCGTCACCCAGAGGCTAGCAGACTTCCTGGTCCGCTCCAGTAACACCATCGGTACCGTTTATGTACCGACCAACGTGGGCTCGGCCACCTACGGCAAGAGGGACCTACTGCAGCCCCCCAACATCCTGCCTCTCTAGTACCAACGGAGGAAACTCCTCCAGCACTCCCGGTGCGCCGATGATATAACCAATCATCTTATGTAACGAGAACGACATTGGTAATGATGACACTGATGTTCATGGCGATGATCAGAGTTTTCTTGGTCATTTTATATTCTTTGAGAAACAGTGCCTTTTGTTTGAACCATCTTTGTGTGTGTTGTGGCTGTTTTAATGCTGTTCCACAATGGCATGATGTGAATGTAAATTAAAAAATGTTAAACATTAAAGAGGTTGATGAAACAAAAAAATAAAAAAGGAAAAGTGTACGAAGTAAATGTTATTTGTTGTTTTGATAATAAAATTGTTCAAATATATGTCTTTATCTGATTTACACTACATTTGTTTGTGCATGCAAGTCACATGAGCTCATGATTATTAATGTATGCTCACCTTGACGGGTCACATCAGAAATGATTCCTTTAGGATTTACTTCCACGTTCACACTGATCAGCATAAAACACGTGACAGTGGGAGGAAACTGAAGAACACACACACACACACACACACACACACACACACACACACACACACACACACACACGCACACACACACACACACACACCCCTAAATAAATGAATTTCTATCTTATGAAAGATGTAACTGGATTCATTCTTGCTGTGAGGTGAGACCACTAACTACAACTAACCCAAGGTGTAAAACAAATCCAACTTTTAGCCATTTATATAATCACATTCAGATTAGTGCGATAACTTCCTGAATCATTCTGTGTTTCAGGCACGTTTCCATTTGTTCAGGATACAGATCAGTGCAGTAATGTCATGTCCCTGGAGTCACGACACGTAACCTCGGTGGTTTTCCCGTGGCGACTGGAATGAACCAATTCTGGGAACATGCACGATTAAAAGGTACAACTGCTGTGTACAGTACTAATACTGTACACACTAAACTTACAAATCAGAGCTGTCTCATTATTCAGCTTTTTTTGTGCCATTTTGAACACATTCCTCAGAAAAAGAAAACGCAGAGGCATGTAATTATCAATAACATATATATGTACTTATAAAGAATTTCTTGGTTGTGTTTTTTTCAATCTAATCTGCTATCAAATGTGGTACAAATAAAATAATATATATGTAGTACATTCTGAAAGCATTTTTGGAAAAAAATATTTTGTCACTGTGAAACAATCAAACTGTCATTTACTTGAAAGTTTATAAAAAAGCTTCTATTAATAGGTTTTAAATGAAAAATCACAAAAAAATGAAGTGAATGTGATATTTAACAAAACTATTTATCTTATTTTAAGAATTTCCATATTTGTACACCTCATGATGGAGTCGTCTATGTAGTTTTCATGTTTTCCTTAATCCTATGTTTTCTAATAACAAAACTTGAAGCGTATTGTTCAGATTACTGTTTCGTTGGTATTAGTGAAATATAGTTATTGAATCAACTCAACATGGCAAATTCAAGCACTTGTTCAGCCTCTAAACTTTCATTTTAAACACTTATGTATGAAGAGATACTGTATCATGCTTGCGACAATTACACCTGACGGTTCAGCAAAAACTATGAGTGTAATATTTGGAACAGAGCTTTTCAAAATTCATTCAGAAGCGTCAGGCTTTCAATTACCCAGTCGGAAACTCATGGAATGCATCATCTAGGTGACTTTCCTCAATGAACCATTAAAATAATTTAGACCCAATAAAAGCACACAATGACACTAATCGCCTTCCCCACATTCCCAGTGATGGCAGAATACTGGAATCCATATGGTCATGCATTGTGTTCCTGCAGGGGTTCATTCAGGGTAATGGAATGAAGATCAAGAGGGGAAGTATGACGCACAGCATTAACCCATGTTTGATTAGCGGTGACCTTATCATCTCAGACAGTGACATCAATACACCCATGCATGGTTAACCCCTGCATAAAAGGTTTTTCAAAAATAGAACGAGTGCGAGCTTTCAACTGATGAACCAAAAAAAAAACCCAACGCCACCATTATCCGCCAAACACTCTGACAGAGAATGGGATCATGTCAAGATCTGTCGATTACTTCATGTAAAACCACAAATGGCACTGTACTTCAACTGCTATCTGCTGGTGAGTGTTTATCACTGCAGTAATGATGGCTGATGAATGTTTTGATGAAATTCTTGATCTGATTCACAACCCTCTGACCACATTAAATTCTGACATTAAAGGTACAATTCTCATCCACATGTAAACAGGAGGCTGGTTCTCTCAGTCAAAAAGCACCAATTCTTTATTTTTTACACTCATACAGATTCACATTTATTTTGAGTTAAAATTTCTTTTTTGTTTTTCATTATACATTCATCACATTCTTTAATTACCAAATGTGATCTCTGTTGCATAAACAAATATGTCTGTGTAAGCACCTGACACGGGCCATAATACCACCCACAGGTGCAAGCCAATATGCAAACACTCAAGAATGCCCTCATTTTTAATTTCAAAAAGTGAAGCGGTCTACAGTCTCATAGATGATAAGTAGATTTAATGTGTTCAAAGCAAAAAAATTATCTAAATTCATGTTGTTTAATAAGGTTAAAAATGAATCTAAGCTGTAGATAGATGAAGGAATTATGTGTTCTGTGTCTAAGAATGCTAAAAAACCAAGATTAAAAAAATTCCTAATTCTGGCTTTGAGTCTCAAAGAAGCTAAAAAACAATATTTCCTTTTCATTACAGGAATGTATGTGTAATAGATTTTGATATTCTCCTAAACTCATTCACATTAAGCCTAACCACTTTAAAAACAGGACATTTTAGTCAGTTTGTGCTTAATAAAGTGTTAAGCTTCTGCCTACCTGGTTCAGTCTTTTAAAAAGATACAATCAAGTAATATATTACAGTTAGGGTTGTCAGGCTTAAGTTGACTGAAGCATGACCATGACCACGACATTTTGTTACTATTCTATCGACACTCTGCATCTTTAAACACCCACTTATAAGCTTTTGTACCATCACACTCCATCATCCATGTGTCATTGTGGGAACTCTGTGTTCATTGTAGTCATTCTGGTCGGATGCAGCCCGCTTGTGTTCATGCAACCATGACACCAGTGGATGTCCAAGTCAAAAAGACAAAAAGTCCACAGTCCTCAGTTATGAGGTGGTGTAAACTTATCCTGACATGATAGCAGTTTTCATAAAGCTTTGAGAATGTGTGTCATTTGAGACACTTGAATGAAACCAAGTGTGAGAGATCATCTGCGCACTTTTGTATTTATAAACAAGGGCATTGCTAGATCATCAACCAATCTGACATCAGTGGCAAAGCTGATCAATAGGCAAAGAATGACAAATGTTAAGGGCTTTTATTTAGAAAATAGAAGCTATACTTGGGCTGCATGGTGGAGTAGTGTTTAGCCGCCTCACAGCGGGAATGACATTGGTTCAAATACCGGCTGGGCTTTTCTGTGCGGAGTTTGCATGTTCTTCTCATGTTAGTTTCCTGCATTTACTTTGGTTTCCTCTCACAGTCCAAAAACATGCTTATGAGGTTAATTGGTGACCCTAAATTGTCTATAGGTGTGAATATGAGTATGGGTATTTGCAGGTTGCTGCAGGTTCTATACAATGATGCATTACTTTTATTATTGAAGGCCTCGTGGTGGACCAGTGCCAGTAAGCTGTTTATGCGAAATAACATGTCCAATCTTAATGCTGTCATTAGAAATATTGTAAATACATTTATGAACTGACTGGAGGTGTCTTACAATAAAATTCTCAAGGTTTTAATCAGACCTAAGCAAAGCAGTGTCAGCTATACATCTGGACTTTTGAAGGACTGGAGGCAGTGCTTATATGGTCTAAACATTCTACTTCATGGTTTTCTGTGTTTGTTTTTTTAGTGTCCATTGTTCATTGTTTTGTTTTGTTTTGTTTTTACTGTTTTTATATGGACCCAAGAGTCTGAAATAAAGATTGGCGATGCCATTTATATAAAGTTCCCACGCCTTTCACCCCCTTCTGTCCATTTCATCCTGGCCTTAACTAACCCATGGACCTCCTTAATCGATTTGTAATGTTTTTATATCTAAATGCTCTAAATGCTACAACCATCATTGGATTGTGTGAATTTGTGCATCATCAATGTATTAGTACAGTCACACAAATACTACGTTTATATGGTATTGTATATATCTTTATGATTAGTTTTAAACCATTTTCACAAGAATGTATATGTATGGTTGTTGTTTATTCAAGCGCGCGTTTGTGCGCGCTTCAGGAAGTGTGCTCCCCACTGCTTGCCGTAGATTATTGTAAACACGGAAGTTACATAGTCGGGTCTTTCTCATATGTACTAAACTCACATGTGCCTGTATTTTAACGTGTGTGCGTTTTACCTCTCACTAGTTAAACGTTGAAGGTATTTAAACGGCTCCGCGTTGTAGAGGGAGGGTCTGAGAAGGAATCTCACTGGTAAACCGCGTCGCGGTGTCTGATATTATTACTCTGTTAGCCTAGCATGTGAAAATAATGGCAGCTAAAAATGGAAAAACATTTCAGTTTGTGATTGTAGGAGGTGGCATCGCCGGTGTGACTTGTATTGAACAGGTGACAATACAATGATGTAATATTGTTTGTACTATAGCAATGCCTCTCGTGTTCGTACAGCAACGTAATCCGTTGTTAATCTTTATTGACAGTTGTCGTCCCAGATTCCGTCAGCAGACGTGGCTCTGATCACAGCCGGTCCTCACATCAAGGCAGTGGCCAACTATAAACAGGTCAGAGGGATAATGACGACCATGGCAACGTAACACTAATAGGGTGTGGATTTATTTCCCCACTGGCTTTCATTGCCAATTCATGACGTACTTGTCAATTGTGAGATACTTTAGCTTTACCTAAAACAAGTTGGTGTACATTTGCCATATCCTATACATACAGTGAGATACAGTGTTGCATATACTGCAGCGAGATAATGTATGTCTGTTTGCCTGTTGCTCTCTTTCCTCTCCTTTTATCTTTCTATCTCCTAACCCCAACCAAAACAGTACAAAGTTGCAAACTCTGAGCCTGGTTGTTTGGCTTTCTTCCTGTTAAAATTTAGTTTTTCCCTTTCCACTGTCCCCTATGCTTGCTCATGTGGAATTGTTTTTTTTTTTCTTTCTCTGAGACGACAGTGTTGTATTTGGTGCTATAAGATTGAATTGTAGACATTCACTAGACTTTCCTGTTTACTCTTTCCGGTGACATTTACTGTATGATTTTCTGTTTTCCTTATCTGGAAGGTGTCGAGGGCGTTGGAAGAATTTGATGTGGAGGAGCAACCTTCCAGTGTTCTGGAAGAGAAATTCCCCAACCTGACTGTCATCCATTCTCCCGTGAAATCACTTGACACTGAGTCACACGTAAGACTCTGGCCCTCTGTGGGCATAAATATCTGAATTGTACTCGTCTGTGTAAAAGGTTCAGTTGGTACAGGCTCACTCTAACATCACCAACGACATGAGTTATCAAACGTTCAACAAAAAAAATCTGTACAACATCGCCACCTTGCGGACATTTGTTTATTGCACTTGACTCTAATTCATTGTACCATGAATGAATTAAACGTAATGTTGAGTGGGATGTATGCCTAAATCCCTTGAGCAGTTTGGCCGTGGAGTTGCAACTTGTCTTCTTCCCCCCTCAGTCTCTGGAAACAACCGATGGACAGGTGTTTGGCTATGAGAAGCTGTGTATTTGCAGTGGTGGCAGACCTAAACTCCTGACCCAGGACAATCCCTATGTGCTCGGGATACGGGACACAGACAGTGCTCAGGTACATCTCTTTTGCGTTTGATTCAGATGCTGTTTATCCAAAATTAAGAGAACCGTTTGCAGTCGGATCTTGTTTTTATATGTGCTCTTTACCTCCTTTGCATGTTATTACATAGAACCATTGAAAGTAGATACAGATTATCCTTGTCAGCAGTGTAATTCAAATGAGTGACACACATGAAATTAGTTGAACAAAACAATATTCTTTGCACATTTGTCCTAAGAACGGTGTCTAGAGTATTTAAAGGTGATGTATTTACCTTTGAATGTACTGTATATAGTGTTTATCCTTGAGATATAATGTGTCCACTACAGTTTCTTGGTCATTTAGAAATAATCGATTGAATTTAAAAATGTGGCTTCCTGTAAAAGTGTAGATGAGAAATTGTTTCTCACTCGCTGTGTTTCTGTTTTTGAGTTTTAGGAGTTTCAGAGGCATCTATCTACAGCAAAGAGAATCGTTGTTGTTGGAAATGGAGGGATTGCGTTGGAGTTGGTGTAAGTCCATTATTAATCAAATTCCAGTAAAAAGTGAACGTTTATATCTGTTTATGGCTTTAATAGAGCTGATGTGTCCTCTGCTATTACATATTGATACTATTTTCATGTATTCAGTGTGAGTGAATCTGTATTGATTAGGTATGAGGTGGAAGGCTGTGAGGTGATCTGGGCAGTGAGGGACAAGGCCATAGGGAACACCTTTTTCGACGCTGGAGCAGCGCAGTTCCTCATCCCGTCACTCGAGGCCAACAAACCTGAGGTCGCGGGTCCCTGTAAGAGGCCTCGCTATACAACAGAGGACAAAGCTCCGGGAACCTTGCATACCTTCACAGCAGGTCTTCAGAATTTTCCCAGAGGCGGATTGTAGTTCTCTTTTTGATTCTTATTTTAGTACAGACTGAAATTACACGTCTGTTTTTGCTGATTCCCAGATAGACACTCACGAGTTCACGATGCTGGTCCCCCAGAGTCTGGTAGTGCTCTCGGACCAGACTGGCATGAAGGGATAGTCCTGCGAGGGGCAGAGCAGGTGAGACGTCACACACAAGTATGGTAGTCTGCTGTTTCTGTGCCAAAACATTTAATGCCACTAGCTTTTTCGTATCATTCTGTGTTTCCACTTTGCATGCTGTACGATCAGGTGTCTTGCAGAGTTTCGGTGGAATACCAGTGCGAAGTGGAAAAGATCTTCACCTCTGAGGAATTTCTCAATTCTCCGCTGAAATCTGACTGTGGTAAAAAAAACTGGGTTATCCTTTGATCAGTACTTTTTTTTTTCTTTCCTATTTGCCTTTTTTCATTCGTCACACGCTTTCCTTCTGCCTCAGTAGGATCCTGGCCAGTTTACGTCCTGCTGACCAATGGCAAAACATTTGGCTGCGATTTGGTTGTCAGCGCCACCGGTGTCGTGCCAAACACAGAGCCATTTCTCCACGGCAACACTGTAAGACAACTCATCCACATGCAAAATAGCATTTATTTATAAATGTGCCAGTGTCTGGGTGCCCTGAATGCTCTGGGAACATTGTTTTTTTGTGGCAAACTCAATCCTGCTGTTGGTCATTGATCATACAATCACATGACTGGCTGGCTGTCGCCAAGATCCCCCCCCCCCCCTCCAAAATGTGAGATTTGCCAAGTTTTTGATTTTCTTTAATGCTTTTACAATGAGTGCAAGGTGATGACTGCGCACGAAATCAGTGCACCCTCTCAACTGGATGAATTTGCTTAATTGTGACGCATAGACAGGAACAAGTGAGGTCTCATGCACTGTTTAACTGTTGCACCTCACGCTAACGCAGGTTTTCTCAAGCAATGCATGCTGACAGGTGAAGCGATACAGGTGCAAAGTTCAATGTTGCCCAACACTTGTGACACGAGACCCACTTGTACTGACAACGTTATTAACCTTTCTGAGTGGAAAAACAACCTTAAAGCCTTGAAGATGTTAATATGCCAAAGGTTTTTGTTTTCCTTGCACAAGTGGAATGTGGAAAGATTCGTCAAATTGTTGACATGATACTGAGTTTTCTTTCCCTTTCGTGTTCCAAATGATCCTCATTACTTTTTGTTACGCACGTTTAGTTTGCTGTAGCGGACGATGGTGGCCTGCAAGTTGATGATCACATGAGGACGTCGGAGTCGGACGTGTATGCCGCGGGAGATGTGTGCACGGCATGCTGGGAACACAGCCCACTGTGGCAGCAGGTGAAGTGACGAAGCATCATATCACTCTTTATTTGGTTAATTATGTTGTCCTTGGTACAAAGACAACTGAGCATTGTTAAATCAGCTTTTATGTGTGTAATGTATAGGGACACGTTTCTCCATCAATCTGTCTTCTGTACTGTTTCATCCAAGTTATTCATGCTGGAGCCGATCCAAGCTGAATGCATGTAAAGGCAGGTCAAAATATCGCTGCTCCGTCACAGAACAAGAAAAGAGAAACACATAGTTAAGCTCACATTCACGTCTGTGGCCAATTTAAGAGTCGCCAAATTACCTCATTCAATGTTTTGGGACTGTGGGAAGAAACTAGAACACACAAAATACTCCATGCACTGACAGGGAGAACATGCAAACCGACACAGAAAGGCTCCCAAGCCCAGACTTGAGATGAAAGTACTAGTCACTACACCACTGTGATTATAGAGGAGCATGTAGCAAAGATTAATACCAAACACTGTAGCTAATTTCTTTGCCCTAGCTGGCCCTTAAGATACAAATGTCTCAGAAGAACAAACTTAAAATGAAAAGTACCAGCAATGAAAAATTAAGAACAAATAACTTGACAAAAGTACAGAAAAGATTTGCATCATGGAATAGGAAGCACCATAGTTGCTTACTCATACTTTCATGATTATTTCAAAATCAGCCTTCATTCGAGCTTTAAATGATCTGAATGAAGCTCGAATTTGAGTTTCACAAAGTTCCACAAAACAAAAATCCAAAGAATGTTTTACATAAGTTTACAGGTCTTGTTTGATGCTCCTTGTGCTAATGACCCTGAAGTTCTGCGTGGAACCACGGGTCACTGAGTACACGGGTATTTATGAATCCATTCGAGATCAGCAAGACTGTTGATAGTTGTATAACTGTACAGTTGTTAATTATCAATAAGGAACCACATTTTTCACAGTCAATGTTTAAGCACAAGTAGTTCAAGACTCTTAACCCTTACATTGCATTTTATATACTTTCTTGTTCCAACAATGGTTTTTGAGAAAGCTTGTATTGTCTGCAAACAAGCCGAAGCACTTGAAGGCCACATCATATATCTATCGTGATGTACTGATCTTTCTTGCACTGTGTTTGTTTGTGTTGTGAACAGATGCGTTTGTGGACGCAGGCCCGTCAGATGGGCTGGTACGCAGGCCGCTGCATGGCTGCTCACGTCCTGACCGAAACAATCGAGCTGGACTTCTGCTTTGAGCTTTTCTCACATATCACCAAATTCTTCAACTATAAGGTTTGTTTGTTTTTAAAATAAGACGGTGAATGCAGTGTGAATGAAAACTTAACACGCTCAGGAAGGAGTCGGAAGAAGTGCAAGCTCATTAAGTCCCACCCCCTCTCCAAGTCCATCTGTTTGCATCCTATGATATTATTTTTCTGAAACTCATAAACCTAAATAACCACAACGCAAAGAAAAGAACCAACAAGTGAATAAATGGGGAAATATGGTAAACAGAGTATTGAAATGTTTTATGAGAGTTTGTGTTGTACATGCTTAATTTCCAGAGAAGAAGTAAAGTTTCTCAGCTTTACAAACTATGAGTTCAGTGAGTTATGCTTTACTGAAGGGCGGTGAAGATTGTCTCAATATAATAACCAGCATTTTAATCATTTACTATATAAATGACCAGTTGGCCATTACTCCCCCAAGACCTCATCAAAGCTGCTTAGTGGTGCTCCTCTTTATGTCCCCAGGCTTGTGTGGTCAGACTATTTGATCTCGTTTCAACATTCCTCAGGTGGTCCTGCTGGGGAAGTTCAATGGACAGGGGCTGGGGTCTGAGCATGAGCTGCTGATCCGCTGCACCAAAGGCCAGGAGTATATCAAGGTGACCCAAAAGAGAATACTTGTATAATACATCTGTTGGTGATGTTTTTATTTTCAAAACCTTTTTTATTCCTATTCTGTTGCTGCTGAAAGGATTTTGCATACTTATAGAAGATCTAAAATGAGAAATATCACTCACTAATTGTACACTTTTCATAATTTACAGCCATAACATTGTGAAATCCAGGTCATAAGCATATATGTCAGTTTCAATTCTTGGCTTATTTACCAGCATAATTTTTTTGCACATGATTATAGTTCGTAATAAGGATCACCCATACAAATCAAAATGTGCCCTTTTTCACTCCAGGTGGTTCTCAGCGGCGGAAGAATGGTGGGAGCTGTACTGATTGGAGAAACTGACCTGGAAGAGACTTTTGAAAACCTCATACTCAATCAGATGGATCTAACACCATATGGAGAGGATCTGCTCAACCCCAACGTTGACATCGAAGACTACTTCGACTGAATGCTGCATACTGAAGAAATGTACAAAGGAGGGAGCATGATGAAAAACAAATTACAACTGAAAATAGGTGATGATGATGATGATGGTGCTTGTGGGTTTTTTTGACAATAAGACAAACTGCAAGTAATAACATGTATATTATGAAAACTAAATTATTTTATCACTTATTTTACTTGTTTCTTATACTTTCTTTTTATCACAAAACTCAAAAAAAGATATTTGTTTGAAACATATAAACTTAGTATTGTGGATTGGAAGAAGAAAAATGGTGGTTGATTTTATTACATTAGCGAAACACATTTATTTTAAGAGTTTGTCACATAAAGTTAAAAAGAACTATGCTATGTTGCATATGTTTAGTAACTCATCATCAAATTTCATCCCAGTCAAAAACAATAGATCATCTTATGCCTCCTGTGTTGTATTGAATTTTGTTTGGATATGTTGTTTTTTTTTTTTTTAACCCCACAAATCCTCTTCTGAAAGAACCGGAAATATGAGAGGTGGAAAGAATTTTATCAACAGTCAGAATGAAGACAATAATTCCTGTGCATTTGTTAGTTTCCCCTGTAGACTTGTGAGTTTTACAATGAGTGATTTCCCAACAGTAATCCACCCACTCATAAAATGTGTGCGATAAAAGCTAATACTTGGATTTTTAATCACGATACATAATGAAAAGTTATTATGTGACAACTGTGGAAGCAAGTCATCAAAACAACAAGAACAAAGCTTTCAATTTATTGTTAAGGTTTCAGTGGGCAGCTCAAAATGACACAGTGATTCCACGATAAGGTCTCCCAGCAGTAAGCGCGCCTCAGAGAGTGGAGAGCAGGGTGTTGCCTACCTGCTGAGTCAACACCACCCACAGTAGCACGTGCACACACAAAAAATTCAAATTCTTGTTTAGATTAAAACTACTGGGATGTCGGGTACATGTGACAAACCAATCAATGGGCTTGGGCTTTGTCTTGGTGAAGTTTGCATGTATGCAGCATCACATTGTCAGTCATGAAAGAGTAGCAAAAGAATATGAAAAATGCAAAATATTTGAAACTATCATCTGTAACAAAATATAAAAACTAGGTAATAACAAAATAAATGAAAATATTGATATGAATTGGCAATATACCAGATATTATGTTAATATGGCCCAGGATAGATGAAAAATATATATTGCACACAAGGGCACAGTGATAATAAAGTGTGGTACGTTAACTGTCCAGATTTGGGCGTATGTGGTGGGTGATATTACTTTGAGTAGTGCTGATTAGAAATTCTCACAGCTACAGGGAAGAGGGACCGGCAATATTGCTCTTACACTCTGTTTTGTATGTTGCAACAATGTGTATGTTGAAATAATATTCACATTTTGTTATTAAATCAAAGTTAAAAGAAATGTCACAATTTTGGTTCTATGTTCTGCAAGTAGACAAAACTACTTCCACGTGTGACTTATGAGTCATATTTGGCTGTGGTGTATGTTACACCTGTGTGTATGTTATTCGATCCACATTGATATTGTACTGGCAAGTACAGTTTATTGTTGAGAAAAATCCAATGAAACACACCCACACCTATTGACCAAATAACCTCATATGCATTTTTTGCTGAACATTACACCACGATGCAACCCCTGATAACATCATCTCGGCTTAAATTCAAAACAAAATAAACATGTGGCATTTTACTCAACCTAAATTGTAGTAATATTCTTATGTTGTCCAATGACTGCATTTCAGAGTGTATGTTTTCAAAGGCCAGATGAGACAAAGGCGAGGTCATTTAGGTGGAAATATTTGTACAGATATCAATATCAGCAGTTGATCACAGGGTTGCAAAGCATTGGATATAGGGGGAAACACCCCATACTGCAGAATTGATCTAGTTCACATTGATAGTGTTCTACTGCAGGTTGTCACTGAACGGCTACGTCGGAATTTACGTCATCAATTAGGCGACAACCAATAATGATGGCCACTAAATCGTGGCCTCTCGTGTATAGTGCGTTTTAGGATTAGGACGATTTAAAGTCGATTGATCCTCAATCATTGACACTGAGTGAGCGCCTTTTCTGCACTGACATTTAAAACGCCCAGACGTAACCCCGGGACGCTTTGTTACAAAGCGTCTTTCATTCAAGTGGATTACGGATGCGACGTCACCAGCGAGAAGTCTGTTTGAATTGCTCACCGAGGGCCTCCGGGTACATTGCATTCTGGGATTACTGAGTGCCGTTCCCGTATGTTTGAGTTTCTGTCATCTTTTGCAAATAGGCTATTCATTTAAATAGCTTTACTGGACGTGTATTCGTCGAGCTCTTTATATAAATAAGTAGCTCCGCCCAGCGAGACACGCCGGAGCTCAAAACATTCGCTCTCAGTGAGTCAGGCGAGCCGGGTTTTTTTTTTTTTTTTTTCTTCCCCGGGTGGGTGGGACTTTCTGAGAGGCGTTGCCGCAGACGACAGGATTATAACCCCGCACGCAGCTCCTCACCCATACTCTCCAGTTACATTGCGTAATTTAACACTGAGCGCACCACCGTAGATCGTTTTACAATTTTTTTTTTATACACAAAGTGTGCGATAAGTCAAGAGGTTGATAAACGCAGCCATGGCCAACTACATTCACGTCCCGGACGAGGCTCCCGCGGTGCCCAAAATAGACGTGACAGTGGAAGAAGGCGACTACCGAGCGGGCGCGCTGCGGCTTATCAAGGAGCTGAGACCGAACTGGAAGCCGTCTGAGGTCAAAACGAAGGTACACTTTTTATTCCCCGTCAAACATTCTACCCTTCCCCCGCTAGCTGCTACCGCCTAACGACCGTTTGAATTAAACATCTCGCCGCCGTCGTGACGCGAGGTAACATGGCGTTCCCATTTCTTAAATGCACGTCAGGCTCGGTCCTTGCAAGCTGACGTTGAATCCTGGAGCTAATGTCACCTGGAAGCTGCTAATATATAACCCGAGGAGAAAGGGAGAGGAGGGGAGGGGGGGATTGGCTGTAAAATGCTGCCGATGCCCACGGAAAGGGTTAATGTCTCTGCTTAATGGCGTGTGCGTCAAACCAGGTCATGATCAAACGGGGGGGGAGTTTCTCCTGAACGGCCTGCAGATATTCTCTTTTGCGTGACTTAACCTCAGTTTGGTTGGTAATTAGATTATATATGTCGCCACGTTATTGTAGAGCATGAAGATATCATTGGCAAGCAGTGTGACAAGTAATTTTATTAGAGGGAGTGTTCAGGATGGTCATAAACATAACTACTTACTGGAGTGTAGCTCTATAGTGCTGTTTATATAAGATTAATCCTTTAAATGATCCTATATAAACATTGAGACATGTACACAACAACACTACAGAGAAGTACTTTTCTTTCCACTGGTGGTTCTGGGGTGGGGGTGTGGCTCTGCCCAGTCAACACAGTCAGGTTGGAGGCTGGTCACATGCTTCTTCACCCCAGCCCATATTCATCAATGAGAGTAAAATGGAAACTCAGCAAATGCCAGTCATTGCTTTGGCCCTGCAAAATAAAATTCCGGACAGTCTTGTTGTTCACAGGCAATTCCCAGACAGAGTGAACAATTACGGCTGGTATGCTGGCACCCCCAACCAACCCTCCACCTTTTCACCAAAAATGTTCCCAGCGCCACAGAAGAGACAATCCATAATGTAGTCACAAATGGAGACACATACCGCATTCGTTTGTAGCACTTTGCCAGATCGTGACTCCTCTCAGGACTATTACACTTTACACTTAATTTAAATATCATCATGCGTTTGTTCTCTTTGTCGTCAATCTGTACTCATCAACTTGATCAAAATCATTCAAATAGATTTTTATTTTCTCCTCTTTTGTTTTTGTCTGTGCAGTTCTTCACAGATGGGATAACCAACAAGCTGCTTGGCTGCTACGTGGGTCCGGTCATGCAGGATGTGGTTCTGGTCCGTGTTTATGGCAATAAAACAGAGCTCTTGGTCGACCGGGAAAACGAGGTGAAAAGTTTCAGGGTACTACAGGCACACCGTTGCGCCCCGCGCCTTTATTGCACCTTCAACAATGGCCTGTGTTACGAGTTTCTGCAAGGAACTGCCCTGGAGCCAGAGGATATCCGCAGCCAGCCTGTTTTCAGGTAAAAGAAATGCATGCTGCTTATGTAACGCCTTCACTCAAAGTGATCTAACTGAGAATTTTCCTTTCAGGCACATACCAATCAATCAATCACTCGCTCACACAGCAGATGTGCCAGAGTATTTTAAGGCCAAGTCACTGTTTCATTTCTTGTTTTCGCAAGATCTAAAAATGAACGTTTGCCAAAATCCAGTCTAATTGTCATATAAAGACGATGACAAACAGTCCTGTGTCTGCACACGAGTAGACCATCTCAAATTTTGCTTTGTTAGTTTGCTCAATGCAAACACTGAATATTCAGTCAATAGGTGACTTATCACTAGAAATTGGATTAAAATGACTTGGTATAGTTGAATCTCAGCAACATTTCTGTGACTCCAAATCATAATATTTTCTTTACCACAACAAGGAGAACTTTACTTTCTGACTATATTCAAAAAGCTTCCCACTGTTCATGACCCAGTTTGATTAAATGCACTTTCTTTGCATACTGCTTGACGTTGCTCTTATTCAAATCCCGCATTAATTCTCTTGTCTATATTTACAGGCTCATTGCCAGGCAGCTTGCAAAGTACCATGGTATACATGCTCACAATGGCTGGGTACCCCAGTCTGACCTGTGGCTGAAGATGGGCAAGTACTTTGCTCTCATCCCCAAGTACTTCAAGGACCCTGAGAAGAATGCCAGGTGAGGCTGTGTAGAAACTTTGAGGATGACCTCTGACAAATGCTCAAGCTATTTTATTGTTTTTGAAAGCTCAATGGAGGTTTTGATCCAATTCGTGAACTTGGACTCGGCAATAGATTAAAACCACAGAAAACCAGTTTAACAAAACAGTTATGTGATTAAAACTTGATTTGGACAAGATTTGTTATGTCCAACAGCTGTTTAGTTTTATAGCCATTCAAAAGAAGGCATGCATAAATACACAGATGAGGATCATCTGCTTTTGCTTTATCCCCCCCCCCCCCTTTCCTTCCTGTAGAACTTTAGTGTGTTGAACTTTTCTTATCAGTGAGTCACAGATGATACAAAGAAGCCGATATTCAACAACACAACAGCATTCATTCACTTTGTGTCACATGACTGACAAATGCTTTAGTTTATGGCTTTAACATTCCTCACAGATGAACACGCACACACACGCAGTATATTTCTGTCCCCAATGTGATAATATTCTTGGAAGTGCCTCCTTCCTGTTCAGAAATGCAGGTGTGCCGTCCTTCTTGAAACACGAGTTATGACTACCATAATTCACTCACTTGCTTGACGCGCTTTGACTCCATTTAGTCGTGATAGTTAGAAAACGGCTTTGGCAATAAAGAGTTGCCTTTGTTTTTATTGGTTACATGAATTAATCCAAAATAAACGACAGCTTTATAGGCTGCGGATTTCCATAGAGGCCAGCCGAACATAAACACCGTCAGAGAAATGCTGATCAGACACTTTGAGAGAAATTGGGACACCTGCATCATCCCGAGGGGAAAAAACACACCAACTGAAGTGCTGACAAGCACATTGACGGAATCTTTCCACTTTGTGTTGTCGCAGTCTGCAATGACTAAATAAGGTCGACAACTTGCTTATTCTTCTGCTTTTTAATTTTTTTTTGAAATGTTTATATTTCAGTCAATGGAATAAATTAACTCTGTGCAGTGGTGTTTGTAATCAATAACACTACGTGTTCTGTGTGATTGTTGTTGAAACTTCACTTGTAAAAACAAAAAAGTAATTTAAAACAATTGTTTTGATTAATTTTTTTTAAGAAATCAGAATGTATCTTGCTGTTGGAAATTTCCCTTGACCTTTGCAGACATTATTAATGTAGCTTCTCATTATTCTCGGAAATATTCCCGCTGGGATCAAAGTGAAGACGGTGGTTTTGATGTAACTGCACAGGATGTCCATGTCAATTCAGGGCATTTCACTTCAGTTCAAACCTATTTTTTCAGCTTTCTCAGCTATTTATGAACATGTGCCTGTCAGTATAGTCAGTATGTCAAAGGACATCAAAGCATGGAATAAATGAGACAAACATAACTGCTAGAAGGTGAAGGACACATTATTAAAGATTGTCATTTATGATTTTGCACTTAAAAGGAATCTACATTACTTAATTCTGGCGGTATTTTTCTAATTGAATACTAAAATGAAAATTTTCCCCCATTGTCACCACTTTAATGCTGCTGCTTCTTCTGTATTTTACCCTAAATCGGCAACCCTCAACTCTGGCCAAAGTTGCAACAGACTCAAAGCTCAGTTAGCTTTAAGTTGTTTAACACAAGGCTCCTATGTGCCTAACTTGTGTTGTGGACCTAAGGCAGGTCCCACAAACAATGAGTTTGAACTCCATCTTAAAGCAAATAATGAGCTAATTTAAGAAGGCCAAGGCAGAAGTCATATGACTGTATTGTTTGTTTTTGTCATCGCCTGGAAGCTTGATATCTTTTACATACACATGATATGACACACCATTAAACCTGCTGATAATATTTCCAAGAGACGTGTATAGTCCAAACATAATGGGGCCCAGAAACGGACCCTGAGGCCCTCCGTAGGACAAGGGGACAGTGCGCCTTCTTTTGGACCTATATATTTGCCCCGTTTGACTCTTTCCCGCGTTCCAGGTTGAGCCTGGAGGTTCCCAGCCAGCGTTGCCTCCAAGAAGAGCTGGTGTGGCTGCAGCAGAACTTGTCGTTGCTGGGTTCCCCCGTTGTTCTCTGCCACAACGACCTCCTCTGCAAAAACATCATCTACAACCAGGAGGCTGGTGAGTGCACATTGCACACGTGTAGTCACAGACATTACTGGGTTGTGTTGTTGTTTGTGTGATCTGCACCCGTCCCCACACTCAGGTAGGATTGCTTTACCTGCACTCGGTTACTCCCTATCGACACGCAGTCGCCCAGCGTCGCTGCGTTTGCTTGGTGGCAGACTCGGAATTAGAACGATCAGATGAGACGATGCACTTTTTTGGATCAATTATCCAAATTAGATTCCTCAGAATCTCTTATTCATTTCCATGTGTTCTTAAATGCATGGTTTAGATCCTTCTTGTTTATGAATTTGTTTTAACTGAAGCATTTTTTTTTTTTTTTTCCCCCCCTTAAAATTGTCTGGCTCGTCGTTCTAATTCTGTGCTCAGCACCTGAAAATGTAAATGTATCAGGCTAAAACGAACAGTGCCATTGCCTCATATCACATTTGAAGCCAAGGTTTTAATGGCTGTTTTGGGCATGTTGCTACCATTTTGTTGACGGTATGAATGTGAAACCGAAACCTTAGCATGAAGATTTACTTTTTTTTTTTTTGGCCCGTCATGTGCATCAGTGAAACTGTTTCCAGTCGGTTCCTCTGTCTGTGATAAATGGCACAGTAAATGTAAAGGAGGAACTAACCTGTAGAATAAGGGCACTACGTGTTTTTTTTTTTTTTCTTCTTCTTTTTTCTTTTTTTTTGTATGTGGGGGAGGTGGGAGGGTTGTTCCAGAGCTGTCGGCCCCCTTGTCACTGCGACAAGGGGCGGGGTCCTTCTCACAGCGCCTTTTGTTTAGACTTCTCTCCCTCAGGAATGACAGCCGAGGCTGTGGCTGCCCTGCGCCGCCCTGCCCTGGGGAGGCAATGGAGAGGGACAAACCTCACACACAGTCGGCTCTGAGGGCCCTGGTGTAGTCTGCCCGCGGCTCAGGCCAATCGGGATGAGTTCATGGCAGCAGTAGGACCCACATGCCTCCCTATTTATCACCTTTCAGTTCCACTCAGCCACCGGTTGTCTCACATCTATTCTCTAAGTTAGTTGCTTTAATGGTTATGATGCAGGTCAGTGTTCATTAGGTTTCCCCTTACTGCAAGTAAGTCTGAGCACCCGCTAGACTTTATATTCCTGTAACATCCCTGTATTATGCCATATTTACTTTCTAGTATCACCTATACGAACATTTGTTTTGTCTCTAAGCTCCTGGGTGTTGCCATAGAGCTCCATTGTCGTCTAGTCATCTCTAGATACACAGCGAAAGAACCCCCCCTCCTTTTTTTCTTGCTGAAATATCTCATTACATTGCAGTGTAGCGCATTTCCAGATGCTTTGTTGCTGCTCCATAAACGAGTGCCTCAAATGTGTATTAATTCACAGCTAAAAGTAGTCCTAAAAAAAAAAAGAAAGAAAGAAAGAAAACCCCAAAAAAACTGTGGTCACAGTGGTGTGAGCAACTTGTGCTTAAAGTGCAAACTGTCTGACGAAACCACAGAGCTTCTTTCTTCTTCTTTCCACTCTGATTAGACATCTGTGATATTATCGTCATGTTAAATTCACCAAAAGGCAGAGCAGAGTGCTGATCAACTGTTGGTTCTGGCCCTTTCATCGGAATAATTGACTTTATTGCTACAGAGTACTATTGACCTCAAAGCTGAATCCTGTTTCTGCAAAAGCACGAGGTACTTATCTTTGCCAAAGTGCAAACTGGTCTTTAACCGCGGCCCGTCAGAGTTTCGCCCTTAAAGTGGATAACTTTCTGACTCTTGCAACATTTAACTTTGTTAAATGAAGTTGTATATCCAGAAATGTAAATTCATGTGCACCACTTCTGTGCGTGTTTGCAGAAGTTTTTTTTTAGCAGTTACCAAACAGCCGAGTTCAGCAGTGCTTTTAGGGAGTTTCCGGGACTAAAACTTAGAATAGATGTAAATCATGTCTTAAACATGCAAATCTTAAACAGCCAAATGCTTCAGTTCTATTAAAAACAACAACAAAAAAAGGGCAGCTGTGTCACCTCATTTTACATTTGGTACAGTTTTAGAAAAAAATCATATCACAATAAGGGCTGTATTACTTTTCTCTTTTTGTCTCTTTCCTTTGTCTCTCACCCTCCAGCACAGGCTGGTGTAGTTTATCTCTCCAACAGTCACTTTACACAGAATATTTTTGTCTTTTCAAGTTCTTTCTCGGGCAAAAAAAAAACAAAAAACAAAAAAAAGATGAGGAAGGCAGCTCCACAGCAAACAGGAAGCCTCAAAAACTGTGTAGGTTGCAGAGGAAGCGGCGCTGTCACGCGATTGGATCCACAGAGGGCCAATAGGAAGGGGGCCCTGGAGGGGTGTGCTGGGAGAAGGGCGGGGAATGAAAAGGATTTGGGTGTTGTTCACCAGCAGGGCCTGATGTTTGGAACCTGTGCGTGAGAAGAAGACGGGGTAAAAGACGAATGTCTCAGTGAGAGAGTGAGCATGTATGAAAGATGTGTTTGCCCCAACCTTTTCATCTGCTGCACAGGGGGGCTATAGCCACTGCCCGGAGGTGTTCAGTTGTGTCCCGCTAGGACCTACACGCCGGCTGGTAACCCACCTCAAAGTGTCTTTCTCTGTAGTCCAGCACTACCTCAAAAACTAATATTTCATGTGTTAGGGCGAAGAAATTATCCCAGCAGAGGTATTTGAATGAATTAGTTGTACTGCAAAGTGTCAGCTTTACGTCTCTGTGATAATTGGGCTCGCAAAAGTAAGAGTTTGTATTTTGAGACCATCCACTGCATGACTGAATACTTGTTTTTTTGCTCATTGTTAAAAACAAAAAAAAAACAACAACAAAAACCCACACAACACATTCTCAGTGACTTCTAAATGCACCCACATAGCAACATTTTTGCTTTTAATATACTCATAAAACTCATCGTCCATCTTTTCAATGCAAATTCAGCATCTAATTAGACAGTTTGTGTGTTACGAGTGTGGAACAGTATGCAGGCTTATTGATGACTGGTGGATCTGGAAGATTAAATGTTCTTCTCTGGGCTGTAAATCCAGCGGATTCTCAGTTATTCTCGTCAGATGCTATCAAAGTTCTGAGAGAGTGTTGTAATTAATGGCGTGTTTGTGTACATTTGCTTTGTCAGCTCATTGTACATTTCACCTTTTTAAACTGCACAAAAAGTAACTGAAATAGTTTTGTGAAGATTATTTCTTTTTGTGAAACGATGGATTTGTTTATATTGAACATTTAAAAAAGAAGGAAAAAAAAGTAGTGCTTCAACGCTACGGCATACTGCTGGAAAACGCACATGTTATTTATTAACACACATTCCAATGCTGTGAGAGTAACGACGACAAAAATTACTTTTTGTGCCGAGTTTATTCACCCATCTTTCTTCATCCTTCTGCACTTTTCATCCACGTCTTGAAAACATAACAGCGACCCGACCACTTTTCTCCCACTCCGTGCATGCATCCAAAACCAATATTTACCCGCTCCACTCTTGCGTATGTTCCATGTTTTGCGGCATATTTGTGCACATTAGTCGTCTGTGCTTGTTTATCCCAGCTGTCTGACGGACAAGGTTCCGATAACTCCCGTCTTCATCACTACTAACCGACTGATAAGTTTAGAACGTGTCCATGTAGATTTGCATGTCGTATGTCTGTTCTCCTGATGGAGTCCTGTCATGTTTCTGGGTCAAGTTGCAGATAAGTTTCACCCCTAATATTCTTCTAATGTGCCTCATTTGTGAATATATACATTTTCTCTAACTTGAGTTTACGTTAACTGAATGTAGATTTACTTTATTCTTGCGTTGAACAGGGGAAAACCTCAAAACCTGGCTGTCTTATTGGTCAAATTCATCTTTCCCGAAGCTTCTTTCCACACTATACCTCCATCAAAATGCAAACTCTTACTCTTTGCCCCCGCAGTCAGGTACCTAGCCAGAGTTAGGGTATGAAAGGGAAAAGGCTTATCAAAGGGAAATAGCATAATCATTTTGTGTCTCCTCAGCGTGTCTCTGTCTAAACAACGCTGCTTCTATTTCCAGGCAATGTAAAGTTCATTGACTACGAGTACGCTGGGTACAATTACCAGGCCTATGACATTGGGAACCATTTCAATGAGTTCGCTGGTGAGTACAAGTAGTGGAAGTTCAGGTTTCCCCCCCCCCATAAAAAAAAAGCTTGTTCTTCCACCATATGAGTTATTTATATTGTTGTTTCAGGCTTGAATGAAGTGGACTACAGTCACTACCCACAGCGCTCCTTTCAGCTTCAGTGGCTTCGCTCCTACCTGGAGGCCTACAAGGAGCACAAAGGTCAGGGCTGCGCAGTCACCGACAGAGAGGTGGAGATCCTGTACGTGCAGGTCAACCAGTTTGCTCTGGTAGGTATTTATGGCTTAACCTTGACCTATATTACACATTACATCTGATTGCAGCCCCACTTGGCAGCAACAGAGAACAATTGGTTGTCGCGGGAGACGGCGATGCATTCAAAGAGATCATGTCTCATTCTGGTCGGACTCTGAACAAAGAGACGCTGCGAGTTTGATCATTCGGGAGAACAAATCTGGGAACATCTTGGACTCATTTCACTAATATCGAACGCCACAGCGCAAAGCATTAAACTACATATGTTTTAGATTAACTTGTTTTTGCATTTTTGCTGTAACAGGCGGTGACTTGTCGGCTCTTTTTTTTCCCCCCACTGGAATCGTCCGAAATTTTGATTTGTTTTCCTGGCAAATACAAATATAGGGTAACTCATGAAATAAGTACAGGTTGATTCTTTCATAATGATTCATAATTTAGTTGATACGAACAGTTTCATCTCATGTTTTGCACACCAAGTCACAAAAAGCCCTTTAGGTTTTAACTTTTATTGGACGTGTCATTGAAAAGGACTTAAAGGTTATTCAAGCAAATGAATTCAATGTAATTCCTGGGCTTCCACCCCAACCAATACACTGTGACGAGTTCAGTAACAAGAATCCAGGTCAGTAAAAAGGAAAGCTGCTGTTCACGGGTGTGGTTGTTTTAACTCAGGTTGGATGGGTTTTTTAGAGCAGTCAGTCAGGATCGAACACTATTTACTTGCATACTTTACAGAGCGATGTTTTGAATTCCAGTCTGCTCGGGGGGGAAAAGTGGACGAGCCACCAAAAGTCATTGATTTCAATGTGAAGGTTCCCCACTGAGAGACATTGAAGAATATTATGCTTATAATGCTCATGTCCATAATCTTCTACTGATTATGCAACCGTGCTATTTGAGGCCTCAATGCTAGAATAGTGTTTTTGTTCAAGACGCTGAAGTGGCCAAGCCATCTGTGTCTTATTGAACAGTGGAACAAAAGCGTTTATTATTAAACCTGCTGAAACGGTCTGAGACAGTCAAGGCCACAGATAACTCTGGGGAAAAACAGCGATCCTCCACAGAATATTTTCACACGTGAACTGATGGGATGTCTCTCCTGGCTGAAAACAAGACGTCTCATACCAGACTGACTAAAAAGCCCAGTCTGTTGACGTGGGAGTGGGCTTCCACCTGAAATAAAACTGTCTTGGGCAGTGGGGTGTCTTTTCTCGTACAACACATCTCCAGGTACCAGAGCGCCCAACGTTGCGTTTTGCTATCTTTTCTTAATGAATGGTAAAACATATCGAGACAACCAAGTTCAGGGTTAAAAGACCAGGCAGGGTCGTGGACTCTAAAAGTCTGACCCCAACAATTTAACATAAACAATACTTTTTCGACGGTAAAAGGAGTTTCATGCGATTGTTTCATAGTCGTGTGGATAACCTTGAACCCACAGCAGATATAATTCTGCATCTTTTCCCCATATCCTTCCGTTTTAAAGTAGAAAAAAAAAATTACTTGTTGACACAGAAGAGGGAAATCCACTCATTCAGGTGCTTTCTTGACAAACCCACTGCATCACCATGTGGGCCAAACAGAGCCGAGCCTGATGGGGGGCTGTAAACTGCTCCACCTGCTCTGAATACGAGACGGGGATGTCTAATGACAACTCTCTACCCGAGTGAGCCTCCCTGCTCTCCCCCGAGCCGCTCTGTTTACTGTCAAGAGGACAGGAGGGCAGAGTGGAGGATGGGCTGGAGGAGCAATTGTTTTGAGTTTTTTTTTTTTTTTTTTTCTTTCTTCTTTTTGTTGTTGTTTTTGTTGCCAGGTGGCCTCTGCTGGCTTTGTTCGGCTTGAGTGAGCCGTGTTGGGTAATTAGAGGTGATATTTACTTTTTGACAGGGAGCGCATGTTAATCCCGTTGTTCTCTCTCTCCTCTGCGCCCAGGCCTCACATTTCTTCTGGGGACTCTGGGCTCTGATTCAGGCTAAATTCTCCACCATTGACTTCGACTTCTTGGGGTAAGTTGCAGTCAAGCACACGCCAAGTGTTTTAACATGAAAGTGTAGGGTTAACGTCTTTATCGCTTTGATGCAGTCCATCCAATGGAAATTAAACATGAAGCAACAATTTTCAAATTGTATAATCCCCTATTTTATTTTGTATTTTTGTTCCTATCATGAAACTGAAAGCAGATATTGGTTTTTAATGCACTCTACATTTCCTAATCAACACCTCCATCATTGGAAAGGGGCAGCAAGAAGAATATTTTTCTTATATTTGTCTCGCTTGAAAAATCCCTACGGTTGATTTTTAGGAACCAACATCACATTGCTTATGGAAACAACAAACAAACAATGCAGTACAAGTTTACAAGCTAAAGAACTATTGAGCGTTAACATCCAGATTAAATTTCAAATGCATGACGATACTTTCTGCATCTGTACATTCATTTCTTTAAATCGACCTGCACACCCTTATAAATGCTGCAGTTGGAAATGTCATGTTTTTGCACAGACAACTGAACATACACATTTACTTCAAAGTGATCCGAGCAACTTGGTGTTTAAAATCACAATTTCTCTTGTGATTTTCATCACCTGAAGGAAACACGAATAACCTTTGCAGGTTTTCTGGTAAAAGTCTGCTTCTGAGAAACTTCAAATGTAGAAATGAAGACACTTGACATGCGGGTGAATTTGAACAACAAGCCCAGGAAAGTCATAGTGAGTTGGCACAAATCCAAACACTTGTGTTTTTCTCTCCACGCTCAGATACGCAGTCCTCCGCTTCAACCAGTATTTCAAGATGAAACCGGAAGTCACTGCCTTGAACCTCCCCGAGTAAAAAGCCGCCTCATCGCTTCCTCCTGCTCTCCCTTCCATCTAACCCGCTCTGCTCCTCAAATCCGACGATCACAGAGCGCTCCCGAGACGTTTGTCTTGGGAGGAGCCGGACCGACAGTCGTGCTCGGCTGCCGCTGGTCCGCTCATCTAAAAGACTGGAAAAGGTCCACAAGTTGTAATCCCCCATCCTTTGCAGATACGGCTTTATTAACCAGAATATGCAGCCCCAATTTGTGACGTGGGTGTGTATGAAGGACAGACAAATGTGAAGTTCACCTCAGATGTTAACATTATATAAGACTATTGTACCCGTCGGTAGCAGAAATCACAATAGACAGTTTGGTGGACGTTGGACGTCATCTCATTTAGGACAAACACTGAGCCGATGGCCTGGAGACGCCTTCCCGGCCTGATTTCTAACACGGAGAGGCAACACAAAGCTTTGCTTTGTATGCTCTGGGAAGCGAAATGTGGGGGGGGGAAAATGACAAGTTGGAACAGAAAGTCCGGTTCCCTTAGTCGCATCTGATTCGAGCCAAGTCACTCGGAAGCAAACATACTTGTGGCCTGCCTTGTGACCGTCTTGCTTTCCCACATCCGTTTCTCCCTCTCTGCATGTCTGCATGCACGGGAGGCTCACCAGACTAGCCATGAAAGTTTGTCCTGCGTCGCTGGATCAGAGCTTCTGGAAAATGCAGCGTTGTAGGATCACCTCTCTCGTTTGCTTCTGTACCCCCCCCCAAAAAAAAAAATCCCTCAGAGCACTGAGAGCCACTGGACTGGAGTTTTCACTGTAACGTAGGTTTCATGTCTCTCGGGTCTTAGTCGAAATGGTAACTGAAGAGGAAAAGAAAAGAAAACATGCACATCACTGAAATTTGAACATTCCACGTTCATAATATCTGGAAGGTAAATGGGAAGTTTGGGGGGGGGGGGGGGGGGGGGTATTTTACTCACTGTGACTTTGACTTTAAGCCGCACTTTCCTGAGTGAGACCCGTTCATTACTCTGTGACCACTGTAAATATTACCGAACACTACAATTCACCCCCTGTGGACCCACAGCCGATCATCACATCCACTGCTAGCCCACTTTTAGAGCAAGAAACGTTGGTGTACATTATTTTGAGCGCTCACTGTTTGAGTAGTGGTGTGTAGAAAGGGAGTAGTTACCTCGGCTTGTATAAGTTGAACGCAGTTCTGGCGCCATCCGCTGGACAAACAATCGCATCCCTGTAATTGCACTCGATATTCACCTCATACCTTCAGAGTGATGGAAAACTCCTGAAACGGCTTCATGTAGTTTGTTGTTTTTGTTCTCTTTTTTTTTTCTTTTTTTTAACGAGCCTACACCAAAGTGCTGACATGCGTGTTTATGCTTGTACGTTGTGCACACTGTATCGTGTTCTAGCTCATAGAACTAAATGTGACTCCTTTTTTTTTTTTTTTTTTTTTTTAATATATATATATACTTGATTTAAATGGAAATGTTCAAGCAGACATTTTTGAGAGCATCTGGATACATATAAACCTTTTCTTTGTTTTTGTTTTGTGCAGCGACAGCCATTTTAAAGAATCGAGCAATTTCAACAAATGTGTAAAACAAAAATCTTTGTTTATGACAAAACCAGAAGATTGCGAAGCTTTGAGATGCTGCCGTGTCTCACGGACAGGACTTGCTGAGAAGTTGGTCATTTAATGTGCCTCATTTTCTTCTTTGTCGGTGGAAGTTGGAGCCTGTGGGTTCTCTCCTGCTTTTGTTTTTCATGCAGGCGGATTGAGAAGCAGTTTGAAATGGACCTATTATTAGTTAAAGTTGTCAATTTAACTGTGAAAGTCTTACAGAAACATGTACTGGTTTTGGGAAGACTTTTAAAGATGTTTGGAAAAAGGTTTTCACTTGCGTGCGCAGTGGCACTGTCGGACCGCGTTTACAAAACTTGCGTCGAAAATAAACTGTCATATAATGTAAATCATAACATTGTTCAAAATGACAAACTGTAATCCCATCCAGTGTGGAGAAAAAGGAATTCATGATCCAATGAACCATCTTTACCGAAGTGAGTTCTTTTTTAAAAGGAAAGTCTGTCCTAAAATCTTTGACCACTGTAACATGTGTTTATATGTACAGTAAAGAAATTGTAATATCTTCGCTTGTTCTCATGTGAATTAATGTACATAGAGGGAGTTCTTTTATTTTATTTCTTGTTTTCTAAAAGTTGCATCAAAGTAAATGACCACCTTGTACAAGAGCTGAAATTTGGAAAAAATGTAAATATGCTTTAAAACAATAAAGTTTATTTACTCATATGTGTGTGTGTTGTTGGCCAGGTTTATTGTAAATATTTGTGGTAATTTACTACGACAGCCTGTTCTAATCAGACAATAGCCAGAACTATTATTGAAAATGTAATTTCAGTGTTTTTGCAAGTCATGGAAAAAAGGACATTTTGTTGCATTAATTAAAAAATAAAAAAACCAAGAGTTGGAACATGTTTATTTCTTTGCAGGTGTGCAATATACGAATATTTTCCAGCTGTTTTGATCTTTCTGTTCTGTGCTGATGATTTTATGCACATTCAGGTTTTACTCTCAAAACCACTTCACAACATTTATACCAACCGATATTTATTGCATTTGACCAATAACTACATTAAATGGAAAATGTCATTGTGCATTACAAGTAAACTAACATTAAGTTTCTAAAACGTCATATTTATTGTTGCATTTAGTGTCTGAAACATTTCATCATTTTTGTCAATACGCATAAGGCGAATGCTGATTATGTATGCAAAACAACATGAAATGTTTAATTATTGTTGGTTCAATTCATTTAAATCATGTACACAATTGATTTTTACATGTATTTCTTTTTTTTTTTTTGGTGATGCATTATTTAAAAAAAATTCCAAGCAACCCAGCTCTTTTTAGGAAATTGAACATTAAAAACCCGACTCTCCTAAAAAAAAAAAAAACACATTATAAATAAATACATATTGTGGCGGAGTGACGTGTGAAAACGTAAGCCTTCGTTTCTCTCGTCCAATCAGATTTTCCGGTCGGAACTAACTTTTCCTCCGCGGAGTAAGCGGAAAAGAGCGCTGCGGCCGATTCCCTGGAAACATCAAGAACGTCAAGAAATCAGGTAGTAGTGACCAAAACGATAACAAATACGGAATGTTTATGTCACCGTAGCACAACACGGCATTATTCATTTGGTATGTTATTGTTACTGTTTAATGTTGTTGTTCCCGCCATGTAAACATTTACTTTTTTTTTTATACATATACATAAAACACCGCGCTGGTCAAATCACACTTCCCACGAATCTTCAAATAGTTTCGATGAAATAGAAAATATAAATAAATAAAGCAAGGCTAATTATATTTACTCCTAACAATATTGTGAATCCTTTTCTTGTCACTCCATTGGAAGTAGTCAAATATATCGAAGTATTTCGTACTATTAGCTTTTATTAATAACCTTCAGTGCTCCCATATAAAAACTTTTTTTTTTAGAATAACAATTACACCTCCCCTGCATTGCAAAAAAGAAAATGATATATTTACGGTCATACACATTATGTTAATTAAATGTTTTCCAGTGACTAATATCCTGTAGCTTAATATTTTTTGTCTTCATTGCTCTAATTACATGATTGTTTTCACCTGTGTTTAATCAGCCTCGAGACGTATTTGTGTCCTACCTGCACGTTCTGCTTCTCTTCTGTTAGATTATGTGTGAAAAACAATATATACTCAAAATAGTACTCCTAAAATGTGGTTTAATTGGAGCTACACAGGATATTATAAATACAGTCTTCATGTACAGTGTTTATATTGTGATAGATGTAGTACCCAACAAGACCACTAGATGGCAACACAACCCAGTTAAAATACATACCTGGGAGACGCTCAGGTTTCCCAATCTGGCAGAGCAATACACATATACTGTAATCCTATTCAGCATTTATTATTTGTGATATTAATGCTTATTAACATAGATTTCTTGACTTAAAATAAAGACGGCTCATTAATAAGCCTTGTGTTGCAGCTCGGCTTTAAATGTGAAGAAAAAAAACATGATGAATTTCTGAAGAAAACGCCACATTGAGAAAAGCTTGTGTTGCATTAAGACGTTATGCTCTGGGGCTCTTTTCCCTTTAAGCATCACCATATTTACCAAAATGTGGAGTTTGATGCCTAGGATGGAACACTAACATGTCTGAGTCTCTGCTGTAAAAGTGTTTCATATAAATAAGCAGTTTGTCGACAAGCTTTAGTTGTGCATATTGTGTACAGTAACCCAAGGGTTAAATTAGAAAGCCATTCACGCCTCGCACCCCAAAACCAAACAAGTAATTTCTTACCATTCTCCAGAAGCGGATCAGGCCTCCCTTTCGTCTCCCTAATGCGAGCACTGTCTTATACAGTCCAACAATTACAACAGTGCATTATCCAACTCGCTGACTGTAATTCAATTAACTCCCTCCCCCCGGCTTCATCCACCCAGATAATACACACATTAATTAACAACAGAATCCAATATCGCCTGTTCCGCGCCTCCACTTATTTTCATTTACCATAAAAAGGTCATAGCAGCCACTTCCAACTGAAGACAATTAGTGTAAGTGTGTAGTAATGGATTACACTTGTATATCACCGAGGCCCGGAGTGTGTGACAGGGAACCAGTGGAGTGAGCCGGGTGTTAGTTGGAGGCTGTGGCCGATGAGAAGTGCTGACGCAGCCGTATCGCAGATCCATCAGAGGTGCTGCTCTGTTGAGCTGATTTTTAACGTCAAACTGAAAAACAGGGGAGTGTTTCCTGCTGTGTGTTTGCAATAAAGCAGGGAATAAAATAAGATATGAACCACAATAGTAAGTGTCATATTTAAATAAATTTGACTACCTGTAAAGCCACATGATCAGTGTTGCCACAGTTACTTTAAAAAATGAATCCGATTACTGATTACTCGTTACTCCCTTAAAAAGTTACAAGTTACTTTCAGCAGCTGCCGACAACACCCCAATCATCTGAACATAAAAATTACAACCGGTTTTGCCAAAAACTCTGCTGATCCCTGCCTCCTGCACCATGTTTATACATATTTAACCTTTGACCTCCATTCTTTGATGTATTTATATGTCACTCAGGGTTTATTACCAGATTTGTACTATTACTGGTATTTATTTACCCAGAGGTGTAGTTGTAGTCTGTTGTTGCACTATTCATCTATTTATTTATTTGCACTGCCTGCTCTATGCGACTTTAATTGCCCCCGCCCATGGGCAAATACAGTCTTTGATTGATTGATTGATTGATGGCTTATTGCAATGTTAAGGTTTATTGATGACAATGGTTGGTTCCAATTCTTCTGTGTTACCTGAACACACAGTTCGAGCCTGTGATTGGCTGAGAGTGGAGAAATGGGCGGGTCAAGTGAGCGTGCAGTGTCTGCATGCATGCGCCGTGTCTGCATGCATGTGCAGTGTCTGCATGCATGCGCCGTGTCTGTGTCGGTTTGGAGGAGAATGGACGAGCGGCTAGTTCTGTTTAATAATAAAGCGGCTTTGCAGACAAGAAGCTGGTCTTGTGCGACGCTACAATAGTGACGCACAGTGACTTGGACAAGTAACTTTAATCTGATTACTGGTTTGGAAAAAATAACGCGTTAGATTACTCGTTACTGAAAAAAGTGGTCATTTTGAGAGTATCGCGTTACTAATTGACGCGTTACCGGCATAACTGCACACGATGGTGCAGTGGTTAGCACTCTCGCCTCATAGTGAAAAACCCCTGGTATGATTCTGGCTTTGGGGCCGGTGTAAAGTTTCCCTATGTGTTCATTGTTTTCCCCCAGAGTACTCCAGTGTCCTCCGTCCGTGCAAAAGCAAGAATATGAGGTTGAATAGTCACTAAAATATAAAAATAGGCGTGCGATTGTTTCTTTGTGACCTACCATTAACCCATTTTGAGCCCACGACAGTACGGAAGATGGATCGGTGCATGGTTGTGCAGTGGTTATCATTGTTGTCTTCCAGCAATATTTGTGTTTGAATCCTCCAGTGCTTCTCTGTGTGGAGTTTGCATGTGTTTCCTGGGCCAGGAATGGTTGACCCCTTGTACTTCCTGTATTCTTCACACTAACAGACGTTGAAGATGGATCCAGATTGTACCCATAGCACAGCAGAAATAAAAGACCTGTGACATTGGATGATCTCATTTACGTGAAAATGTTTACTGGGGCAGCTCTTGTTCTCTTGGACTGCGCTGGGCAGAACATATAATAAAAATTTCTTTACAGAGGTTTTGTTTCTTGTCAGACAACATCAAACAGTTATTTTTACAGGCATTACAATCAGTAAATGCTGTTTCCCCACGGCCAGGTCTTACTCTTTAGGTCTGCTCTGTCTGTCTATGTTTTCTTTAGATTCTGCACGATCAGGTCAGAGCATCGCTGTTGCTTAAATTGCCGCTGAAACTCGTGTTCGTTCTGAAAGAAAGGTGTCAGAATACATCTATAGAGAGCAGTCGGGGTGCTCATGCTAACTCCCATTCACTGCTGTAATCTACAGATCTGGACAAGCCACTGACATTTGTGTGGGTGGCTCAATGCAAGTGCATGGCTTACCTGGGGAGCACATATTCGACGCACCATGGGAATAAGAGAAGCCTGTGAAAGAAGTTTGATGCTTTCGCCAAAGTTCTGCTCGGAAACTGAGGCTGATGCCACCCGTGTGGATGTTACTTCTACATGTAACGTCGACCTGAGTATTGTCTGAGGCCATGTGCACTGTCCACACATCTTCTCCACCACTTTATCCAACTGGAGGGTGCAGGCAGCTGGAGCTGATCCTGGAGTAAACCCTGGGCAGGTTGGCAGTCCATCACAAGGTGACCCCAGAGAGACTGTGAATCACACACTGAAATTCACACTTATTTAGAGAGGCCAACTGAGCTCAAGCACAATTGTTTGGACTGAGGGATGAAACTGAAGTACACAGGAAAAAAAAAACCCCAAGCACATCCTGGACTCAAACCAGATACATTCTATGAGGCATGATCTGTTGCTGACACTGAAAGGAAACCTGAGGAGTTCTGAGGAATCCATGGCTGGACAAGATATTATGTCTGATCTGTCAATCTGTTCCTTTGTGTGGATTTCAAAAGCACTAAGTGCTCTGGGAGCTGAAAGATACCTGTGAATAGTTTTCAAACCAACACACTGTTTAAAATTCTCCTCGGGGAAAAAAAAAAGAAGTCATCTTTGTAGTGAAAGACAATGATGACGATGATGTTTTCAAGTGAAAACAGAAAACCTCTGTTGTGTTTTGCTTGTCCATTTACATGACAGCGGTGCTCCGAGCAACTGAAAAACATTTGGAACTTTTCAAAAAAATGCTCCGACTCCGTCTGTGTAAACAGGGGAAAACAGAACAGTTTGAAAACAATCCAACTCTGTCTCTGTGTAGATGGCGGAAACTACAACTTTCCCGAAACGCTGCGACTGCGCACGCGCATCACAGCTGTAATAAGCAGCTCTTCTGCTCATGCATGAGTAGATGGATAACAACAATGGCTCCCAGTGACTCCGAATCCATATTCTGCTGGGATTTGGTAGTTTAATAGTTGAGAGTCACCTGGAATAGCAATCCGACTTCATTTCTTGTTTATACAAATGTTTATGTACTCACCATTGTTAGTGTTTATAATGTGTTGTTCTCTGCGTGCATTTGTGTGTGTGTGGTTTCATTGCAAAAACAATAGACAGCACTCACTAGTGGCCGTACATGTATAACAATATTGTTTTCAGCGTTACTGCCTATTTCTGTGAAAACGGGAATCGTCTTTCAAAATGTTGCCGTATGAATGTGAAACGATGTATTTTAATTTGAACACATTGGTTGAAAGGAGAGCAATGGTGTGTTCCATTAATTTAAATTATGACTGGTTGCATTGTGGATTGGAATTGTAATTCTCCTCGTGTGATGAAGATGCGTGTTTCACCTTAACCTATCAAATCGGCCTCAAACACACAGATCACGACTGGAAAAAAATCACAAGTGCACATCAACACACAATGACACATAAATGGATTCTGCTACTGTCACACAGAGGTGCAGAGAGCAGAACTGAACAATGGCTCGGGCCTCTGTAGGGGGGGGGGGGGGGGTCACGGCAGTCCCAGTCATCCCCATTCAACATGGCAACCTAATTACCACAGGAGAAGGAAACAGTAATTAGCAGCAAGTCTCACCTCGTTAATCACAAAGGGCTCCTTCGCTCTATTTATATCTGATTAATGGCTTGCTTAAGCATGGTGAGATATTTATGTTTCTGTTAATTGTGTGCAGCTTGTATCCTCTCAGCTCGCACCCCCAACTGACACGCACAATGATACACAGGCACACACAAACACAGACACACCTCCGCTACACCTACCTCATCTCATTACAGTGTCATTACTACTTACTGTCTTGCTCAAACAGTCAAAGCTGTTAAAAGACTGTAATTTGTCTCATACCTGATTTGTTTCTGAGTCATAATTAGCCTATTAGCCCGCGTGCCTTGTCGACAGTTCCTATAGCTGCAGAAAGGGAAAATACATTTCTCTCTCACACCTTTTACTTGTTGTTTTGCGTGTTTTCATGAATCTCATTGAACTTAACTCCACCAAGGTGGGCGGAAAAACAATATGCAGTAAGTATGTTTGCAACACATTTGCTGCAGATTTGTAAGCTGAACGTTCATGAGTTGAATCTCCTCCTCCCAGCAGATTTTCACAAGAGGACTTGATGTGGGTGGGGGGCTCAGATCACAAATTTCCTGTTCCACAGTCAGAAATCCTGCAGCAAGGTAGAGAGAGAGGGAATCTCAATGTGAAAAGTTTCCCAGCAGTCTAAACCTATAGCAGCTTAACCAGAATAGAAATAGATCCAGGGTAATCTGAAACTGGCATGCTGTGGCAGGATAGTGACATTTTAAAAATGCCCAATTAATGCTAAGGGGCCCAAAGTGCACCAAGAAAACAATCCCACACACCATTACACCAGCACCAGCCTGAGCAAGGCAGCATGGATCCATGGTTTCATCTTGTATACTCCAAATTTTGACAGTGTTGGAGTGAACATTAAGACTCATCAGACCAGGCAATGTTTTTCCAATCTACTTTTGTCAAGTTTTGGTGAGCCAACATGAGTTGTCGCCTCGGTTTCTGCGGTCAGAGATGGTCTTCTGCATAGCCTGGTGGTAACAAGTGGTTATGTACATTACTGTTGCCCTTCTATCATCTCAAAATCAGTCAGTGATCATTGTGGGTTTTTTTTTTGTACAATTCTTTAAATTGTTTAATTGTTTAAAACAACTGAATAAATCAACAGTTTGTGAACTAGTCAACCAGCTCCTCTGGCACCAACAACTATGCCACGTTCAGAGTTACTTAAGTCAGCTTTTATCTCCGTTTATCATCTTCATATTCACTGAACATGAGCTTGTTATGTTCATTATTGTGCAATGAAATTTAATAACTGAATAAAAGCTTTTTGGAAAAGTAGTTGAGATACATGACAAGTTTAGAAATGTTTTTTAACTAAAGTTCCTTAAGAAAGTAACTTGTGTTTATTTTCATTGCCTCCCTCCATTAGGCCATATGTAGTTGTGTTATTCTATTGTTGCTTTAACACATTAGCAGAGCTGTCAGCACTGTGTGGGCAGTGTTTCCAGGTGTACAATAATTACTGTAATTTTACACTAATTGGCCTTCTGTGCAATGTATGATCAGCGAGCCCCAAAAAGACAGATTGTACAATAATTTGACCTTTTTGTGAAAGCATGGTTGCAATCAGCCTTCTGCAGTCTGCCAGACAGTTTTTTTTTTTTTTTTATATATAACCTTGAAAGCGTCTGTTCCCATTGTGACATGTTTCCAGCTGATTGTGCTTTGTTGAGCTTGAGATATGAGTGAGGTTTGTCTCAGAACGAGTGTGATTGGCTGAATGGCCGGCCGTGCGAGACGGTCAGTCGGGACAGATGGGGGACACATTTGTTAGCTGGGGCTGCTGATGTAGTTGCTGCGAGACCACAAAGCTGTGAGCGTCTGTAGGATGCTGATAAATACAGAAACTATATTTGACTATTACGCAACAGTGGGCTTATTATTTTGGTCACGACAGGTTTACACTCATTTCCCCCAAAAGACGAGCATTTGGTATGGTGTATGGTACAGGCCGATGACTACTTGAATTATTGATATCAAATGAAGTCACATCAGCTGTTGTGAGGAAGATGCTCTATACTCGCGATCGGAGCTACTCTGGAAGGGTTGATTTAAGACTGAGGCTCAGTTTACAACATTAGCATTTATTTAAATTTCATGTTGGGCCACTAGTGGGTGTTGGGACTTGTTTTTGTAATGAAACAACACACACATGCTCACAGAGAACAATACCCTATAAACATTGGTAAGCACACAGACATTCGTATGGACATTGAAGTTGGATTGCTGCCGTAGGTGACTCTCAAATATAAAACCACCAAGTCCCAAGAGAATATGGACTGAGAGTCATGCCACTCTGGAGGCCGCCATGTTTGTTATTGTCCAGCTACTGCACATGTGCAGAAGAACTTTGGTAGTAGCGTTTGTTTGAAAAGTTGTGTTTTCAACCCTCTACACGGACACCGAGTATGTGTTTTGAAAAACTTTCGTTGTTCACCATTTTCACAGAGTCGTAGCTTTGTTGATTAGTTCGATCTTGGGTGATGTTTTCAAAAAAATACAAGTTTTCAGTGGCTCCAAGCAACCAACAGGCACTAAAGCTTTCCATTTCACACTTTTCATGTAAATTGGGCCTACAGTTCTCGTCCACTATTAAATTGAAGTTTTGTAAAATAGTGAGAAGTGCTCTCCACTGGAAGCTGTAGTTTCTGATAAATAGAATGCTAAAAGTATTGGTATAATTAGCAGGGCGGTTTTAGAGAGACAGCAGCTCCGCAGCCCTCTTTTTTTCATGCATGAAGAAAGTAACGAGCTCACTTTCATGTGTGTCAACTTTGCTTTTGAGACTGGATAAAATCTTTTTAACTCAAGTATTTCTGATTCTGGCAGGACAGAAGTGTGTTAGAGGATTCTCAAAACACTGATAATGTGTGAGAAATCACCTGCCAGTTACCATCAGTTGGCTTGAGTTTACTTTTGAGAAAAAACAGTCATTAATGTTCTTCATTAGTAGAAGTCTCGAGTAGTATGAGAATTACTTTCTGTCCAAAAGTCACACAGTCTTCTGTACCTGATTACATCAGCCAGCGACCTATTTAATAATGGTTTTACTGTCTGGACGCTCTCATAAATGTGGACTCGTGCTTATAAAAGACGAGAGCAAACAACGTTTTTGATCCCGAATTCTACTTTTTGCCCCAAAGCTCACCTGATTGAAGTGAATATGTGGCTTCTGGCTTGAGTGAAGTCTGGTGGAGGAGAGAGAAAGAACTCTGCTTTCCTGGAAGAAAAGATCACCACTAACTAAACACGTTATGTTTCAGATGCTGTATTGGTGCCTTCCTCTGAAAGGTAGAAGAAGTTTCTTCTGTGATCCAACAGACCATTTTTAATGGAGACCAAAGCAGGTATTGTGTCACTAACAATGTATGTCTTGTTGTATTCCAAGTGCTTAATATGTCTCCGCTGCATTTGATCCCTGAAAATAACCACACAAAAAGCCCTCTGTTTGCTGTGCAGTGTTGGGAGGCTATAACAGTCTACTTGTGTGAACGTGCAATAGATTATTAAGTCTTTTATAGCTATAAAAGTACAGAAGTACAGTATCTGAAATAATTGAAAATATGAAACTATTAGTGTTTTTTTTCCTTCATTTTTTGACTTCAATATTTGTTATAAATCAGGTCATGAACAGGTTCTACATTTTTCTTCATGTGGCTCACTCACTTAAATCACGTTTAGCAAATTCCTTTTCAGTCTATTTATATATTTTACATTATTTTCAAACTCTTTTTGTGGAAAAATTCTCAAAGGAATGATTTTTGTTTTCTCATCCCTGTTTAAGGTTGCAATCGGTCTTGATGAGAAAGCATGGAAGGATGCCAAAAAGTTGATTATTCCTTTTCAGCGCAAATAAAAGTCGCCACTTTTTACAACAATTAAGGAGTTAAAAAGTGATGGGCGGAATTAACGGCAGCATCTAAAAGTAAAATGTAAATGTGAATCACAGTTACCGCGAAGGCCCAATGAAGTGTTTATACTCCGTTTCGATCCAGCTGTGTTGTTTTGGAGTTTCCTGGATTCAGCCACGTGTCTTTGACGCCTCGGAGCGGCCATGAATGACAGAGACTGGGATTTAAGATGTGACCTGAGGCGATGGTAACCACTGAGCTTATGCCTTTGGGCAATCAAATCCATGCTAAGCATAACCTCTGGGTACGAAACCTGACATGGGAACAGATTTAACCGGAGATGTCAGATTTCTTGTGAGTCTCTTGCTCCTTCCTCCTGTCATCATCAGAGAGGACCTGGGCCGCTCCGTCTTGACTGCCTCCTCATGTCTCTTTGTCTGGCTGGCTGTGACAGGTGTGAAGGCGCAGCACGAGACACCCGAGTTAAAAAAAAACAACAACAACAACAAAAAAACAAGGAGAAACATCTGTTAACAGTCGAGCTTCTGATGGAAGCGTGTGTTTTTCTCCTCCTTTCTCTCCCTCTCTTCCCTGCTATCCATCCAACATTCCAGCACAGCTTTGCCAAGCTCGGTCGCTCGTTGTGACGGAAAGGGAGGCATAATGGGAGCGGATCAAAGAGCTAAACGAGGGGCTAAAGATACTGAAGCAGATTAGCAGCGCTTCCCACAATGCCGACAGCTGCTCATAACCGCGCTGGGCCTAAAGATATTGTTTCAGATTAGCGGCAGCGCTACAATGCCCAGGCAGCTGCCGTCTGCTGCCCATAATACAATAGGAGAGGGAGGATCAGCGCGCACACTGAAAAACATGTGTTATCATCACAAAGGGATTGTCAGCTTCAAACGCCTTACATCCCTCTGCCATCCCTCAGGATCAAACAGGCTGTTGGCTGGCAGTTATCACAGAGCTCTCTTCTCGTCTAGTCACATCTATTCTCCACTCTTCACTCTTCTTCCCTCGCTCTTTCACTCTCCTCTCTTTCTTTCTCTGCCTTCGCCCCCTCTTTTTCTTTCTCAGCGGGGCCTAATCTCAATCACTGCTATCCTCCAAGCCATCGCCGCTCATAATATGCTCCTGACATTGCTGACGGACAAATAATCAAGACAATCCCTTTTGTCTGGAGTTTGCCTCTGTCTGTCTCCCTCTCCCCTCCCCTTTCAAAATTATCAACAACACAGGATCTCATTGTGGGGCTCTTGATATATCTCAAAGCGATACATTGTTTATCTGAATTCTCTGACAACCTCAGAGCCATACTCAGCATCATAAAGAGGGAAATGTCTGAAACAGATAGGGGATCACTTTGTTCTTCATTGTAATGGATGAACTCTCTAACTCAATCCGCAGCATTCGTAAACAGACCGGAGCTGAATGCGCTCGCTCGTATGAATGTGCCACATTATGAGGCAACAATTACATGAATTAGATGAGAATTGTTCTTGGCTGGAAGAAAAAAAATAGACGACAGTAATTCTTTCACACAGGAGATATTTCTTGTCGCCGCTTGCCGCACACTGATTGTTTATTTGTCTTTTCTCACGGTGATGTGATTTCCCAAGTCAGATGTAAACGTACACAAATATACACAGAAAACTGAAAGAAGATGAACAATATCAATTAAAACTCATCACATACTTGGTGACTCTCACCTTAACACATTGGTTTGCTGCATACCTGATAAGTTAACTGTGATGTGTAAGTGTTTGTTTAAAGCTTCTGCTCAAACTGTGATCGAGTCATTGGAGTTCAATTTGAAGCCTGTTGCAGATGGATGGATGGATGGATAGATAGATAGATAGATAGATAGATAGATAGATAGATAGATAGATAGATAGATAGATAGATAGATAGATCGATCGATCATCTTTGTAAAGAGGAGCATAATTCCCCACTATCGCTGTGCTGAATACATCATGTGCACCCATATTACACTCAAACACAAGGCAAAGTCTTGCAAAAGCATTTGAATTATTTCTGTTAGTTATTTAATTTGCAAACACAAATGTTTTGGATTTCCAGACACCGAACATATGAATTTAGAAACTGAGAGAGCAAACAGCCCCACTGCAAATATTCAATGTCTGAAAAGCTCCTAAAAATTTTTTTTTTACAATTAATCTAATTTTTATTGTTGCAAATGTTATTTATTTCACTTTGTTGTCATGTATTTTTGGTGCCAGCCTTTGATTGTGTCTGCCAGGAAAATGATTGCAAAGTGAAACTCCTGAAAGCCTCTGAAATGATAATTTTGTAACACAAAATACAGATTTAATGTGAATAATCAGAGCAAGTAATTGCAGCAGACTTGTATTAGTTCAAGGTGAAATTGTATGTTTGCATCCAGAGAAGAGCATTGTTCCTTCATTTTATTGGTGGTATTGAGAAAGCCATATTCAAACAAAAGGGCCTTGATTTATTAAATCCTAATTTAGTAAATACATTTATGCTCGATCAGATGTAAAAAAAACAAAACAAAAAAAATGAACTCAGTAATTCATCCACCACTTATGAACTTATGCAATTGAAACTGTTCTTCATCAGAAATACCAGTTCATTAAGTATTCTAATGCATCTTTAGCTGTAATTTATGTCTTTGCCAAACCACATAATGCGTGTTATTCATGGTATGTATGAGGTTTGAATCTGACAAGCGATGCCTCATCTGCGGAGTTACTCATCTGTTTGGAGTGAAGGAACGAGGGAAAAGCCGAGGATCCGCTGTGTGAGGGCTGGATTTCCCCGCATCCCCAGTAGATGCCAGCAGTGAACCACTTTAAAGCTGCCGCGGCGTCTCTTCCCCCCTCTAATTCGAGGGCGCTCTGCATCTAACTGCTTTGGAGTTGGAGATGGTACAGATGGCTGGCCTAAACGCAACACTTATCCAGACATTTCACTGTTCGCAGAATGATATCAAAGTCAACTCAAAATGGAGGCTGTGCCATCAACTTGAAACAAATTCTAACACTTCCAACAAAATTGTATTGTGAGTAAAGTCGCCGCCGATTTTGGTCAGCGTTCAGCACAGATGTCCCCCCTGTGTGTGTTTGTGTTAAATAAAAACTAGTGCTCACATCCTCTTAAAAATTCAGCTGTGGATTTTCAGGGATAAATGCTCACAATTATAATGTTTTAATCCAGATTGGATTCAGACACATTTATTTATTTCTGAGCGTGAGAGTTTAAATTAAAAAAAAAAAATTAAAAGGAAAAAAATAAAATGCCGGAACAAAAACAAATGCCCTAAATTATGTGAAATATGGGAGAATAGCTGAAATAGCAGTATCTATGATTTTTGTCTTTTGGGTGCTGAAGAAAAAAAAAGAAGCTGTTTATTAACATCTATTTAATTTCATACTTACATTTAATACAGTGGAAAATAACATGCCTCTCCCCGTTTTTCACTTTCCTGCCCTTTGTCCTCATCTTGACACGGCTTGCCGTCACATGAGCGCTGATCAAAGTCGTCAGATTTCCCACATGGGCTCACAGACCTGCTGTCATTTCAATGCTGCAGTGCAAACGTCACATCGCATTAATACGTGTGAATTAAAGAATACAAATTTATCTCTCAATGGTCTCCCTTGTCTCCACAAACAGTGTGCAAGAGTGAGAAATGTACCCTTGTAATGTGACATTACAACTGTTTAACGAGTTACCAAGGACACCTTTATTTATATATTTTTAACCCTCTTGGAGCACAAATGGCCCTTTCTCGTCGTCTTTCTCTGCCCTGCTTTTCTACTCCCATCCATTAGTTTCCATTAGTTTCTCGTCGCACGTCCAATTTTGGGGATTAAATGGCTGCGAAAACACTCGCCGTACCTGCCGCTCGCTCACACCCAATTTTTCACAAAACATGTTTACAGCTGGTTTTTGTGGCGTGCGTGCACGTGTGTGTGTGTGTGTGTGTGTGTGTGTGTCTGTGTGTGTGTGTGTGTGTGTAGGGCCACTGTGTGAGCTCTGACAATAGGTTATCTGTGCCTATTTCTGGAGGGTGGGGTCCTGTAGACCTGGCCTCCTCCTGTGTGATTGGCTGGTGAGAAGTTTACTTTGGAGCGTACTGTATAGATGGTGGATTTTCTTTTTTTTTTTTTTTCTTTTTTTTTTTACTCGCTTCCAATTAAATGTGGAATGCAGGACTCTTGAAGGCCATTTGAAGTGCGTTATGTTTGCATGCCTATGTGCAAACAAGAATGTGTGTGTGTGCATGTTTGTTTGTCTGTGTAACCCTCTCTTTCATTTCCTCACACAGGGGTCCTTCAGTGGAGACGAGACAACCTCTCTGAGCAGGTAAGATGGGACCTGAGAACTTGTGCGGGTTATTTTTTATTTTTCCCCCCGCATCGGTTTGATTCCATATTTGCGCGTGCCGTCGTGACCCCGGGAGGAAAACGAGCAGCCTGCCAACGCGGCAGCGAATTATTCCTCGCAAAGTCAAAATCTCTCCTCCTTCCGGTGAGGAATAACACTTTCTGGAAATGTGTGTCCCCTGTGAGTCATGAAAGACTTCTGGCTCCTTGTTTACTGTTTGTCAGAGGTGTCTTTTGTGTGACTGTGATTAGCACCGGCCTTTTTTTCCCTCTTCCTGCCGCGCACCGGAGTGGATACGGGCCTGCTTTCAAAGGGCCCCGCGCCTCGGACAGGGGACTATTGTAGTGGGTGGAAAGAGAAAAGATGTCACTGATTGCTCGAGCGAACTTGTGCACTGTGCAAACACAGGAGAAAAAAACCAAAACAAAACACATACGCACGCACATACACACAAAAACACAAATATTAGCACCCGGACTCAAATGTGATGAGGAGGTGGAAATAAAAGAGAATTTAAACTTAATGAACATGCATTACTGGCATAGAAGTGCTTTCATCAGACTCCTTTTCAAACGTGTTTTCACATCCCCTCAGATGCAACATCACAGCGGCAGTGAATCTGACAGAGAGGAGAGAAAGTCTTTATTTAGACTCAAATGGGTCTCATCTGAAATAATGAATATGTCCTTGAGAAAAACAAAGAGCCCCACAAAACAGGCTACTCTTCTACAGAGGCAACGGAGATGGCAGATAATTGTTTTCAAGTCTGGCACTGCTCTGTAAATGAGTTTGTTCTGTTCTGCGGGCGGCTAACTGTGTCTTTCCTCCCTTTCATTTCTCTCTCCTTTTCACACACACACACACACACACACACACACACACACACACACACACACACACACACACACACACACACACACACACACACACACACACACACACACACACACACACACACACACACACACACACACACACACACACACACACACACACACACACACACACACACACACACACACACACACACACACACACACACAGAGTTTTTGATTTTCTTCTCTTTGCCTTTGTTTTCTTGTTATCTGGCCTCCATATTTACCCTCTCCTTGGCTCCCTGGATGCCCTCTTTAACTTTCTTTCTTCTCAATCTTTCTTCTCTCCTTCTCTTTTCTCTCAGTTAAACATTCTTCAGCCCGGCAGGCTTTTTTAAATGTCTGCTTTTTACTTGTTGTTCCCTTTCTTTGTATTGTATGCTCACTGAGCACAGACAACAGAGGAGATCTCAATTTTTGCTGTGCGATGTTCACGGCAAATAGTTTACCTTGACTTCAGTTGCCTCGCTCTGCGGCATTTCACTCCAACTGTTATCCGTGCTCCAGAACAATTGAAGACTCCCACAAGATAATGTTGAATTATTCTGCAAGCCTTTGTGGAAATTCAGGGTTTCCTTTGCATAAATGCAACCATCGACAATGTTTCTCTCTTAGAAATCAAAGCGTCAACAAGAGACTGATGAACCTAAATTTTGCGTCTCACAAATGGCCTTTTACCTTTGTCACGTTGGAAAGAAATCACTGAATAACTTTATTTTGAGAAAATAAATAAGAATATAAAAGAAAGAATGTCAATACAAAAGAAATCAACATGTCCAGTTTGAAAGGAGACAAACAAAACAAAAAGAGGGAATAACATGCACTAAGAATCTATTGTAGACCTCAAATTTGAACCAAAGCCTCAGAACTTCATGCATTCCTACTTTAGGTAAGTTTGAGGTGAATCCCCCCCCCCCCCCCCCCCCCCCAGTGAGCTTTAATGAGGCGTCAGTGGAGGACTTCCCCCCATAGTTCAGCCTCTGTATAGGTTTAGTTATATTTCCATATGACTTTTGTTGGATCCCCATAAAACCTTGTAACCATGATGCTGTGACTCCTTCATTTCTGGTGACCTCATGACCTCAAACTATGGCGCCACCAGGAGATCTCTTGAAGAAGGCATTCTATAATTATGTCAAAAGTAATTACAGATTTCTGAAGGCAACATTTTAAAACCTGATTCTGAGACATATTTCTGATTTGGTTCTTACTATTTACAAGCCAGTGAAGTTTCACTTTTGGGACTTGCTGCTGTCTCACTGGTTGTTTATTTCAAACAAACAGAGATCAGTGCAGTGTCGGGTGGCTGTGTGTGTGTCGGGGCATTCAAAATCTTAAATTGGGATCAAAAGGGTTTATGAAGTATGAAAATGGTCACAATATCAACTCGGGCCAAATTGATGTTGAAATCAGTTCAGTTATGTCTTGGAGAAACAGGCTGGGCAAAGATAGAAACTTATTATAACTTTTTCTTTCCGCTGTGTGAGATGCCATAACCCTGATTTGTGGTTGGATCATTAAGGGACTTTGGATGATTATTTTTATTATTTTTAGTGGATTAAAATCAGCTATTTGTCAATCATGGTAGTCTTGAATTATACAAGTTCCCTTCAATACATGACCACCAACTCAAAATGTCAGATGAGTGAAGGTGAGTTTGCACGTTAGTTTAAGTTTACATGTAGAAATTACAATATCAACAAATGCTTTGCTGAGTAGCAGCTCATAGCAGCTTCCCTAAAACCCGGACTGGACAGAAAGGTTGTAATACAATTGCATAATAGGTGTAATAATATGAATGAATTTCCCCGCTAATGCTGACAGCAGTTCAATCAGAGTGCACCCTCAGGGAGGCAAAGCTTCGGGGGCTTGTTTCCTCATTGCAGTGTGAGCAAAGGACTATATTTTTCACTGCCTGTGATGATTTTGTCAAGAAAATAAAAAATAAACCCATCTGAACTCGTCCTTAAAATTGGTGGAACTATTCTTCACAAATCTCTCCTTTTCTTCTTTTTTTCCCTTCCTTCTTTTCTCATCCTCCTGGGGGTTTCTATTCCCAGGGTTCCACTCTGGGGAGCCCGCTGTCCCTTGAGAACTTCACGAAGCCCTCTCTGACTGGGTAATAATGGCTTTCCAACGTCGCCTATTTAGACTGCAAGTTTCCATTAAATCTCCCCATGTCATTACAGTTCATATTCTTAATTATGCAGCAAATGTCCCCAAGGGAATATCATGGAGGCCACTACTCTGCAATCTGTCCATATGGCACTTAATTAAAAGTTTTCTTAAGAATAAATTGTATTCAATTCAATTAAAACTGTAATGTCATACCAAAATAATGGGCATAGCCTCCTACAACGTGCAGCTCAGAACACACACAAAAAAATCTTTTCTCTGTATTTTTTATTTTTTTTTGCAATGTTTGCAATGGAAAAAGTGCGTATCTTCCTTCCAAAAAAGCCCCCTAGTAGAAAATATGCAAAAAGCAAATATCACCAAAGCCTCCTACATGCCACCGAGCCCCAGGCAACAACCGCGCTTGAACACTCGAGCTATTTCTAGATTCCACTCTTGGAATTCACACCATGACAAATGAACCATTGGAGTTTGGAATTCCTATTTATCTGCTGCGCACAGAGGCACTTGATTTGGGTGTGAAGAATAAAGGAATTATATGGACAAAAAAACAGACGACTTAAAGGATAAATGATAAAAAATAAATAAATAGATTGTGTGTGTGTGCATGCGTGCGTGTGTGTGCATGCGTGCGCGTGCGTGTGTGTGTGTGTGTGTGTGTGTGTGTGTGTGTGTGTGTGTGTGTGTGTGTGTGTGTGTGTGTGTGTGTGTGTGTGTGTGTGTGTGTGTGTGTGTGTGTGTGTGTGCTTCTCCTCCGGAGCCAGAGTTGTTTGTTCATCTGATTGAGGGCGTTTGGGTGGGCGTGTCCTTATCATCTGGATGCTCTGATCTCACCAAAGCAAGACAATTTCAAATAAGCTGCATCTGATATTAAACACCACAGATGCACTTCCACCAAGCCTGGCAGGATTATTTCCAAGAAAAGACATTTCTTTTTTTCTTTCTTTTTTTTCTCAGGGGACAATCAGTGCTGTGCCACCATGCTATAATGAAATATGTGTATATATAGGCTGTCTGGTGATCGACTGCTTAGCATTATCGTCTCACAGTGAAGCGACCCTGGGTCGAATCCAGGGCGCTTTTGACTTCTGTTTGGAGTTTGCATATTCTTCTTCTGCATGAAAAGGTATTCTTTGAGTTTTTCAGCCTTTTCTCCACATCGCTTCTTAAATCAGTTTGTCACAGGAATGGTGACTTATCCAGGGTGTACTTCTGGGAGAATGATGTTGAGGTGCCAAGACCATCCTAAGAAAATCAAGATCCTTGTTAGCTCCTTCCTCCACGGGATGTTGGGGTTATAGTTCCTCTCTACAGAATAGAGCAGAGTTGTTCAATGTCCTGTCAATTAACTGGAGATGGAAGAGAATAGTCAATAAATCTACATGTACTACATACAAATGATATTCCCTTTATATCAATCCCACTTCACTTGTATTTCTTTATATTATTGTCTAAAAAAAAAGATATTAAATAATAGATATTAAAAACTTGATATATAAGTATAAAAGAAACACACATCAAATTAAAGTATGTTTGAGATTTATATAAATCATAGCATTTATCTTTCACACATTGCGGCAAGACAATTTAGTTTATGTTCCAGATTTCTGTTTAATGGTCTTACACGTCATGTCTTTGTACCAATATTATTGCGTGGATTTTTTCTTTTTAACCAAACCACAAAGTTGTTCATGTATCTCTGCTTTAGTTTTGAGTTTTGATTGTAAACGAGTGGCTATACGCACGGACCGTCGACATTGTAACCCTCACCAGCTCCGAGCACCTTGGAGACAACAAGCATTAATCAGTAGGTTGCGACACAAGGAAAAGAAAAGTCCATTTGTTAAAGTAGCCTGCTGTTCCCTGCGCCCCATCTGCTGGGTGTGAGATGCTGACTTCATCTGTTGACGACGCAGCGGTGGCTAGGGGAACCAGGGATGAGTTGATTTCCCTCTTTCACTGGTTGAGCAGTGAAGGGCCCTAAAGCGTAAACAAAGTGTTTTTCTAGTTCTAAACACAGAGTCTTGGCCGGGGCCTGGCTTGGACTTGGCTGCGACGTGGGTGTGTGCATGTGTGTCTGTGTGAGTGGCTCTTCTGCTCGCTCAACCTCACTCTAAAGACCTGTTTAGTGCCATCAACACAACCCCCCCCCCCCCCCCCCCCCCCGACCCTACAGCTTCCCCACTCCCTCTATCCAGGCACGCACAGGTGATTCGTGCACACGTTAGCATCCACACCTACCAAATCGGTAGCCACACCCACTCCACCCCCCCCACCCCACTCCCCGACACATGCCGCACGGCGCGCTTTGAGTAATCATACCGCTGAATGTCAATGCATTGAAAGGCTTCCTCTGAATTGAAACGCGCATAAAAAAGATTGGAAGGTTGAGGGTCAGATCATTTTGTTCCAATCACTGCATCCATCTTTCATCTGCTGCCTACACGCGAAACACTCTGACTCACAGAAAAAGAACGCTGCATTTCGAATCAATCATACAATCACAGCAATCCACACTGTAGGTACATAAAAATATGCCTTTCTATCATTGCGACCATTCATCCTGGTATTACAAGGAAGAGAGAGGCTATTACACCGTTGCTTTGGTGGCAGATGATAGATTGTTAGAGATGTGTGGCCTTGACCTGCCCTCTCCCCTCTGGAAACAAGGGGGGAGGGTTTAAAGAGAAACCTGGGCAAAACATTTATTTCAAATGGCTGCAAGTATTTCAACTGCTAGAGGTATAATTGATTTAACTTACTGGCCACTGTGCTTCAAATGGGCAACAGTTGAAAGGAAAACCAGAAGGAGACCCAAAGAGTTCACATGAGAGACCAAAAAACAAAACAACAACAAAAAAAAACACGACACACACACACACAAACACACACACACATGCAGAATGAAAGAAAAAAAAAAGAATTTGTCCTCTCTCCTGCACGGCAGCCTCCATATATGATAACTCTCAACGTGGGCTTGAGTGAAAACATTTGCTGTCAACAGCCAGTTTCACTGTACTAAGCCAGTCTAACAGATGTGCACTCACCCAAAGACTTATGCAGCTGCTACTGCTGCTGCGGCTGCTCCCGTGTCTCTCTCTCTCTCTCTCTCTCTCTCTCTCTCTCTCTCTCTGTATGAATGAGCCTGTGTGTGTGTGTGTGTGTGTGTGTGTGTGTGTGTGTGTAAGCCTGTTTGTGCGGTATGTGTATACATGTCTCTGTTTACGCACAGTTCAGCAGGTTTACGGGCATGAGAGTATGTGTGCCTTCATAACCCCCCCCCACCCCCGAAAAAAGCACAATAAATAATAAAAGAAACCCCTAAATCTGTTCTCGTTAGATTTGATGTTGATTGCATTACCATATGAACACATTCTTGGCCATTGTCCTGGTCCCCGGGGTGGACTCGGGCTCAGTTTTGGACTGTGCGGGGTTGGCCTCCACAACCTCTCTGTCCTGAGAGAGGCATTCAAGGGACTGGGGGGCATCCTGCGGCCCAGTTTAGCCTCTCATTTTGGTTCAGGGCACCTGGGTGGCTGCCCTAACCTCCCCCTCAGGGGCCCCGATGGAGCCGGGCTCCACTACCGGCTGTTTGTTTCACCAGCATCCTAAAAGGTAAACAAGTTTACAATGATGCTTGTAGCCTTTTTTCCACAGAAATGTCATTTTTTCTGGAATTGGGTGATGAGAGATTTGATTTGATGGATGTCAGTGTAAATTTGATTTTTAAAGTACAGCACTCATAATCTGCGGCTGAGGAACATACAGCAGTGTGCAACTGCTGTCTTAGTTTGCCTCCCATGAAAGGTCTACCAGGCACATGTGACTGGGAAGAGGCCCGGAGGTCTGTCCAGGACCCCTGAGATTATTGTCCTTGTTCGGTCTGACTGGCTTGGGGTCCCCAAGAAGAACTGGGGAAAGTTGTTGTGGACAGAAATGATGGGGCTTCTTTGCATCGCCATAATGCATTTGCAACTTCATTAAAATTAAAATTAAGCGAGCGAAAAGATGGAATATTAAAAATGACCATGAGGCATAAATGTATCTTTTTTTGACTGTGTGAAGGAAAACAGAATACTCAAACCAGGAATAGCCTCAATGTGAGGTCGGGACACTGCCCACTACACTACCGGTAATGAAACGAAGCCTCATTAATGAAAAAAATACATAAATAAAATGTACATGGATGACTGTAAACTCTACTCAGGAAGACTATGAAAGTAATTGAACCTTGCCACTTCCCATCTTTACAAATTGGCCTCCAGGACACGACATTGGACTTTTTCCAGTTACTTCTGTCAGTTCAAAAGACAAATGATTGACTGTCTGGCACGACAGACCCGTGGCGCCCTCACAGCAACAAGGTTTATGGTTCAAACCTGCTGGGCCATACTGATTTTTGTGGCATTTGCGCATTCTTTTTATGCCTGGTTAAGTTTTATCTAGGTGCTGACATGTTGTTTAGGTCAATTTCTGAATTTAAATGACCCATTGATTTGAATGAGTCTGTGTGTTTGTCTGTGTTATTGCAGTGAAGGACACTATCCAATATGTACCCTACCTGGGTTGGATAGCAGTGACCCCACAATGCTAGCTTGCATCAAGTGGTTCTAGAAGTTGGACAGATGACTTGATGATTTTTGTCATACTTACACCGTCAAGGACACTTCCAAACAAAGACCTGTTGGCAAACCTATCCACAGAATTACGCGAAACACAGACACCAAATCCATCCATCTGTTGCTGTTAGATCTTTCACTTGTCTGCTCTTGATCATGATATTACCTTTCCCTGCGTTGGGGGGGAAAAAAAAAAAAAGAAGAAATTTCAGCAGCTCGACATTTAAATTCCAACTTATCTAGTATTCGCCGCCAACTGAAGTTGGATTGGCAGGCTTCGGCAGTTTCGTCACCTGCAAGTGGATGGCTGTTCTGGATATAAGCAAATATAAGCTACTACCTTTATCAAATACTAAATGTGTGACTTCTGTTTTGAGTTTTCAGTGAAAACATTTAAAAAATCCTGTGATTTAGAAATGATTGAAGCCGACCGATAATTTCTGCCATGAGCATGTTTTTCACTCCTTGGAGTTATGTCCGTATAGGCGTCACAATATAACAAGGCAGCCGCTTCAGAAAATGCACTTTTCTCAACTCACCAGACTGTCTAAGAACTGTGGAAGTATGGGGAGGCACTGTTGCACTGAATGCACAGAAAACCCAGCCGCGCACACACACACACACACACACACACACCATGCATGTGTGCGTGCATATGCATGACTGACACACACACACACACTTAGATGCGCACACACCACTCTTTCTTCTTGTTTCATTGGCAGGCTCATATCCCATCTGCTCTCCAGGGGGGCGGACAGAGAGATAGTTGTCATTGTGGAACATCTCTCCCCAGACACACTCACACACCCCTCTGTACCATGCACGCATGCACACACACACACACACACACACACACACACACACACATGGAAATGTACCCCACGAACCCCCATACATTCACTTTCATGCATCTTGAGTCCAGCTACATTCTTCTCTGCTAATTGACTGTCATAACTGCTGGCAAGATTAACTCCCGCTCAATCCAGACGAGATAAAGCATAAAGACACGGAGGCCGAACCGGGCCTGGATGAGGGTGTTGTGGGGAGACTCAGTGGGGGTGCGAGGGTGTAGGGTGGCTAATTCCGCCACATCTCCTATTTGTTATTGATATTTACAGCCCGCCGTGTCCCTCCCTGCTTGTCGCTGCCCCTCCTCTGCCCGTCACCGACAAGGATTAGCGTTAATGGCAGGCTTACGGAGGAAGCGAGCCCCTGTCAAAGCCATGTCCCCCTCTTTGCCATCTCCCAGATTAGCTGACGCTTTGTGATGGGCGCTCTCTGCAAGATACAAGCCTCCAAGTGTAAGGGAAAGGAGTTGTCTAAACTTCTCTTAAACTGGAGGGAAAGGCGCTTGTGGCAATGTTTTGTGTGAATGTGTGTGTGTGTGTGTGTGTGTGTGTGTGTGTGTGTGTGTGTGTGTGTGGTGTGTGTGATGAGATGATGCCTATCGGGTGGTATTAGCTAAAAAAAAGGTTCAACGTTTTAATTCTGTTTGATTCTGTTGCAAAATGATCCAAAGGCTTAAAACAAATCATAGTACAGCTTTATGAGATGACATTCTCTGAACTTAAAAGATGCTGAATGATGAACTGAAGTGGAAGAGTAAGTTAACATCATACAATCTTTAGATGGTTTAACAATTCAGCATGAAGATGAGCTGCATGATCACTTTTTATTATTATCACATGTGACTACCCAATAAATATAAAGTTCACATCACTCAGATATCAGTTGTAATATGCTGGATGGCAGGCAGTGATGCTTTCTGTTCACTTTGTCTGAGAGACCTTATGAAGAATACGATGATCATCTACCTACTTTATATACTGTTAAGAGCATGTTTATTTAACAACTGAATGTAATTAGAAAAAGCAAAAGCTTATATTTTAATGATTGGATTGAATAACAACAAATTTTCTAATACAAACATTGCAGTTGAGCGAAGGCTTTCACTTGTCTCTCTCGATTTCAATTGACAAATGTTAATTATAATTGAAAACAGTATCATGACACTCATTGAATATCAACTAAAAAGCATCTTTTAATTTCAACTGTAATAAATTGCTGAGTGGTGATTTAACAAAATCGTAAAAGTAACTAGTTTCATGAAATATAATATATTGAGAGATTTTATTTAAAATTTTCATGAATTATTAAGTACAATTATCAAATATAAATATAGGGTTGTACATACTTACTTCCCAGCTCTTAACTCACCGTCTTTACTGGCTGGCCTTGTGTTTCTTTATCGGGGGTTTCAACTACAACTTTGGTGGGTCATTAAACCCTTACTGCTTGTGGACACTCATTCATATCTATGTGCGATAGTCACAGCAGGACCCAGTACCTAGAGAAAACCCCACAAAAGTGCAAACCCCACAAAAAGACCTGGACTGACACCAAAAACATGAACGTTGTCTCAGGTCAAATGGTATATATTTTCTGTTACACGATAGTATTATTCCCAAACCAACTCTTTCCTGCTAGTGAGAGGCTCCAAACTGTGTAATGATCTACAAATTGCTGTCATGAGGATTATGCATGTGAAACCACAAGATAGTAATTACAGCGTCAGTCCTTTGTTTTGATTCAACAAAACAAATGCTAACACCACTTACCAACAAACTGATTTAAAGATCTAAAAAAAAAATCCCCCCAAAAAACCAAGAAACCTTTGTGGCGGAGTGATGCATAAAGGGAAAGATCTGTGTCTTGCTGTGTATGATACTGTACATGTACTCTCATCCGATAAATAGTAAAAATAGTTTAAATACACTTTAAAAATAGTTTTAAGCGAGCCAGTAGCTGTTTACTCCTCTTGAAAGAAAAGTTGTGGCACCCAGTCAAGTGAAGCTCAGTTCACTATGTAAAATAACTATAGATTTTAAACTTATTCTGACTCTCATTTACATAAATGATATAATATTCAGATCCACTGGTATATATAAGTTAAGATGACTCAAGTTTTTGAATTATTTCCACTTTTTTATGGTAAGTTCATCACTCTCCTTCAGGGTAGACACTCAAGCAACTCAACTGCTGTAACATACATATATACATATTCATTTTACAGCAGACATGTTTCTGTATACATATTCATTTTAATCAGAGAGATGTCAAGCCTTCACATTTAGTTCATTTTTCTGTCACACTCAGAATGTTATTCATGGCAATGTGGAGGGTGAAGGAGAAGATCATAAGTAGCCATTTGTGAGATTAAATCATTTTCTAACAAAATATGTGAAAGGAATATTAGTGAAAATCATTTAAAAAGTAAAAACAGCAACAACAAAAAAAACAGCAACACATTTTTATTATGTTTTTAGCTGTAATACTTGAAAATATTGCTGCTTCACTTCACACTGCACAAAGTCATACAGATATTTGATGGTCAATAGTTATTTGATGGTAAAGCATCAGTGTTATGACGCCATGAAGTGGACCTCAGGGCTCTGTTACGGATCACACTCTGTTTTCCAAGATATATTTGGGTTGTCGTCTCATACGGAACTAAATTAGCGATTAGTCTGATGCATGCCATATGAAGCTGTGTAACAGAAAATAACCTTAATGAAGGAAGAGTGCTGCACATATTGAGATCAATCAGTGATATGGAGGAATAATGAATTAAATACCAATGCAAAAATACCAATACTCAGCCTGAGCTGATCATCAAATTATGAATCAACATTTGCATTGCATTGATAAAAAATGCATCAAGCGCAGTGTTTTTGCATATTTGTTTCATGTAGATTGTAAACATATACACACATCATTACGTCTGGGTGTGTGCAATGGATTTGCATTAGATATCTGGTGTCATTCTTTGCAAGAGTGCATGAGGTAAAATTGGGCTGCGCCACACTTCTCACTAAAACAGTTCCAGGCGTCCCGTTCACACCTGATGTTTAGGTTTTAGTTCTCAATATTCTTTTACCTCACTTTTTTTTTTCCAGCTGCTCCTTCCCACCTCCCTCCACTGGAGCAGCTTTTCTTCTCTCCCTCCCTTCTCCCGCTCCTGCCTCTGCCTCTCTCCCCCCTCAACCCATCCTCCTCCCTCCACCCCCCGCCTTGCCTCGCCCCCCCCCCCCCCCCCCCCCCCATCCTGGCTGTGTGGATGACAGCCGTGCTCTCATGGCATCTGTCTGCTGCTCCCCAGCTTGTCTGTGTGTGATCAGCTCCTCTCCAGCTCTCCTCCACACTTTATCTCCTCGTCTTAGTGCTCCCTTTTTTCACAGACCGCCGCTCAGCCGCCTCGCTGCCAACTCACTGTCGCTGTTAACTCACATACCATCTTATGTATTGCCAAAGCAGATTGTGTTTGGAGGGCAAGCAATTAAGGGGGAGGCAAGCGCAAAACTGTAATGTAATTTTGGCTGCGATATTTACGGGGGAGAAAGAAAGGGGTGTGTGGAGGGGTGTGGTGGTGTGGTGTGGTGGGGGGGCTTAAGCGGGTCGGACATTGCAGAGTCAACACCGTTGAGAATAATGATTTTGAGCTGAGATTTAGTGGGACGGAATCTGGCACTTCCCTAATTACGAGAGGCCAAATGTCAAGCCTGCTCGCTGTCAGCTTGGTGGCGGGCGGTGCCGCTTTCCCTCCGTCTCTCGCTCTCCCTCCCTCTGTTTCTCTCTCTCTCTCTCTCTCTCTCTCTCTCTCTCTCACGCTCTCCCTTTTTCTGCAAGTTTCTGCATGTTTTATGAATCTCATTAAAAGTCATTAAAAGTGTGGTGAGATTTTCACAGCCTCCGCTCCGTGGCCCTGTAGTCCTCTTTCTATCTGTCAAAGATCTGAGAGAAGGAAACAGAAAGAGTGGAGATGCTCTGGCAACAAAAAAACAACATAAAAACTGAGATTTGAGTTGTGTGCGTGTGTGTATGTGTGTGTGAGAGAGAGAGAGAGAGAGAGAGAGAGAGAGAGAGAGAGAGAGAGAGAGGCATTCAAGGTAAACCAGAAGGAAGAAAAGGAAAAAAAGAGGAGAGAGACTCGAGGCCAGGGTTTCTAAGTGGATTAGGTGGTAAGCTTCTTCTTCTTTTTTTTTTTTTTTTGAGCTACCTCTCCGAAAGGTCTAATTTTTACAGGCCCGTAGCATCATTGTCACTTTTCAAGAAGCGAGCACTCTAATAAAATAACAGAATGTGAGAATGTGAACAAACACCTTGTCGAAGCAGTGGTTTCAGACAATTTGGCCTATTTGGCAATCAGCATCTCTCTGCACAGCATTCTTTTCAATAAAAACTATTCCGCATTTGTAGCTCCCATTTTGGTTGATGCCCGACACAACAGAGGGTCGGAGTCAAGGTCTCTATGCGTCGCTGAGTGGGAGAAACTTCAGATCCTGCTTACAAGCCAATACAAAGACCTGTTTTTCCTCTTCTCGGGGCAGGGCAGGCCGGGGTGAGGGGTTTGACCGCTGCACATTCACGGCGATGATGTTCGCCCGTGAAAAGAATGAGCCTCCATTGCCATTCAGGAGAGACCCCGGTATGGAAGGGTAGAAGGCGATAACGGGCAATGTCAAGCAATGGAGAGGAGGAAGGAGAGAGCGGCGCGTGTGTGTGGACGGGAGAGAAAAGGGAAAGAGAGAAGGCACTAAAAGCAGTTAGTCAGAGATATAGCATTCCCGGTTGCTACACCGCCGGTCATGCTCCCAATTACACCAGTTCAATAGAAAGACTGAAATGACATTGGACCCTCGTGTTTGTGCACTCTTGCTACAGTGTCTCCTTCAGAACACACTTTCACACCTACACGTATGTGGGGGGGTGGTATAAAAAAAGAAGAAAGAAACAAATGCACACACAAAGCCACACATTGTTGTCGACTGTGTAGCTAATTGAAGGTGCGTGTGTGTGGAAGGTAAAAGTAGTTGTGCAAGGTTACTTGGCTCGCGGTGCCAGCACAACGGGGGCTTTCTGCAGATGGCCCACCGAGGTGGTGAGGACCGATGTGTGCGTGCACCGGGGAGATTAGCGCATTGTCGAGCCTCGGGCACCGGTGCGACCCCCCCCGTGTGACTTGGCGAAGGCAAGTGAGTGAGGAACAAGTCTGCGTGGGCGGGTACCGGCGGAGGTATGAAATGATTTGGAGAGGTGGTTGTGGGGGTGGTTGACGGGGGGGAGAATGTCAGCGGTGAAGGCGGACGGGGGTTGATGAGGAGGCAATGGGGTTCAGGTAGAGGTTCGGCAGCAATGGGAAAGTTAAGGAAACAATGCGGCGGAGGGATAGAAGCAAAAGTTTGGTCATGTTTTGGAATGAAATAAGAAAATATTTGCGATAAGACTGTATAGGGCCTTCTTGAGCCTAGAAAGGGATTTATAATATAAATATTCAAATATTATGAAATGAATTGCTATGTTATTGTAATAAATGAGATTATATCAGAAAAAAGCATGTAAAATAATATAATTTAGTAAAATACAAAAATAATAGATAAATGTAATAAATGTGACAATGCCATGCACATTTCACCTTCAAAGTGTGAACAAATGTTACTTAATGCCAAGGCTAATCTTTTGACAGTATTTCTTAAAGGCTTGAAACAATATCAGACAACTCTGTAATATATCGCTGAAATTTCCTCAAGCATCTCTGGTAAAAACTCCACCAAAAGTTGAAACTATTATTTTTGCCACATAAGCAAACGAGCAGCAGAGTCAAATCAACTCTCTGGATCAGCCTTGGCCTCAACGTATACACATATCATAGTGTGAAGCAGCAATTTAAAGGAGATATAATCTTTTAAAGAAAGAAACAGACAAAACTGTGAGAGCTGAAAGAAAAATCTCAAGAGACTCAGACATTCTTCTCTTCTTACAACATATTATTTCAGTCTATTTAACTCAGGATATATATTGAAAGTTATATATAATAGCAAAGTCAAAAGGGATCAGTGACGAGGCTTTAGAAGCAATAGGCGATAATAAGATACTGATTCGAGTCACATGTAACAGACAGAAAAAAATCTCTTTCATTTATTAAGTTTGGTTTTGAGGGAATAGTATAAGATGATTCCATAATCACTTAGAAGGTACGTTGGAAATAGTTGAGTTTGTGTACAGTTATTCTATCAACTTATTGTTTAGTTGTTCCTTATTATTTATCGGTGATACAAATTGTTTGGTTATGTGCAAATACAGCTGTGATACTCAATACCTGCATACACACATGCACACACATATTATATTCTGTATTCCATCCTAGTTTATCATTGTTTCCAGCATGCCTTCCACCCTGCAATTCTCATGATCATGCTAAATAAATAGCAAAGGGAATAATTAATTATTTTTTGTATTAAAACTGTTTTGGAAATGATTCAGCATTCAGCATGGGAGTTGGCAACTGTGTCCTTATCATTTGTTTGTGAGAACAGAATGAAGTGTTCACCTATTCAGCAGGTGGTCAGCAGCGCTCTGGATGTGTATCTGTACACATGTGAACTCACTCCACCTGTCTGTTGTGTTCAAGGACGAAAATCTCTCTCAGGGACGAAGAGGATTGAAATTAATGTGCACTTTATTTGAGATTTCGTAGTTAAATTCTCGTGCCTCCTAGTGGGATGGTCTTTAATTTAGGATGTCTTCAACTTTTGATCTGATGCAGTGCGATAAACATCACATGATGAACTCGATAAACTCATTTTTATTGCCTTTCTTTACCAATAAATGAGTCATCATGGAGCCCAGCAGAGTACCAGAAGTCATCACCTCTCACCTACACTGTAAAAAAAAAAGGCACGACGGGAACACTTCAAGCGGTAGAAAGTAATTATTAAATAATTGTTAATTACCTAGAAAAAAAGAAAAAAATACACTGTTAAATTAGGGAATTTTTTGAAAATAAATGACTATCCTGAACAGTTAATGTATATATAATTAACTGTGTTGTTCTTAACACATTGTGTGTGTGTGTGTGCGTGTGTGGGTGTGTGTGTGTGCGTGCGTGCGTGCGTGCGTGCGTGTCAGCTCCGACTTTTCTCTCATTAAGACATTATCTTGCACATTTATTACACTGCAGATAGTTTCAGTTTTGTTAATGTGAATCATATGTATTCCTTATATCCCAGTCCAATCCAACTTGATTTGTAAAGCACAATACTGTAAATTTTCTATGTCTGTGGCAATGTATGTTTGTAATACACCAAATGAATATTAAAACTCTCCAAATTAAGAGGCATTAGATAAAAGAGAAATAAAGTGTTAATCAATATTATTAAAACAGAAATCTATGGATTAATGTAGACAAAATATGACATCATTATACATGTTTCAGGTGCGCTGTTTGCAGAGACCAACTATTGCTTTCATTTTCAGCAAGAACACTGTAACAGATGTCATTCATGGCTGATGGATCAGCTGTTGATAATAACATCTTTTACAGAAAATTCAGCCGAAATTGACAACTTGGTGTGAGAGAAGCACCGTGCAGTGAGAGCATCAGTTTAGAGGTACTCGCGTGAGTTTCCGTCTCAGGAGATGAGAAGTGACAGCTCTGCCTCTTTGTTTAAATTTAAAATACATTTATTTTAAGTGTCTCGGTAAGGCTGCAGGTTACACTTTAATCACTATGCAGGGGAGAACTTTATTTTATTCTGTTTCTGGTCAAAAATTATTGAAGCAGAAGGGGGATACATACACCAGATGGGGAGCATATACAGTTTGTCCAATTCCTCCCAGCCAATCGCATCCTCTGTACATCCAAAGAAATCCCATTACAAACATTATGTATTTAAATATTCGTTTGTGGAATGAGGTGAGCTTTCACTAAATGCTACATAAAAAGTAAAACAATACAAAGTTCTTATTTTTGAGAACTATAATCAAATGTAACACTAAAATCAAAAGTATTACAGACATTTTACAAAAAACAAGTTAAATTTGATATTTTAAAACATACAATTATGTTTTTTGAGAGTAGTTTGCATTTTAGGCCTTTTTTTTAACCACCTAAACTATCTGCTTCTTGAGAATGTGTCACCCTGAAAAATAATTCAAAATATGGGGTAAAAATCAAGAATCAAAGAAAGACCAAACACAGTTGCATCTTCTACATGAGTGAACCTGCCCTGCTGCCCATTCACACAATATACATATTGACACTGAAGAATGCAGTACAATACAATACAATACAATACAATACAATACAATACAATACAATACAATAACAGATATAGTAGGTAATTGAAGCTGTCAGGTAGTTCACATAAGAAATCACCTAAAATATAACAATTACATATACAATATGCAATTACATGCATAAAGAAAGATATAATGAGAACAAAAAGAGCAGCATGATGTTCTTTATTGCACTTATGAATAGATGTATGTTAAATAAAATAAGAATAAGACACAGATAGCCAATATCCTGACCTTCTCTGACCTCATTCCATTCATAACCCTCAACTCAAATCCCGTCGTCACTGCGAAATGTATTAATTTACAATGTGGAGACTTGCCTTTTTTTTTTTTCATTTAATGCTCTGCACTGACTGAAGTCCCCACAGCAGCAGTAATACCTGGGCACACCCACGTCAACTCCCAAACCCCTGAGTGACGGCGAGAGGGAGAAGTGATGTGAGTGAGGAGTGGCGGCGAGGCGAGAAGCGGGAACGTGCGGGGGATCCCCTACTGGGCACGAAGACACATGCCCAGTGTGCGCACGTACGTGCACGCGCGGTATACATGCACACACAGTCGTCAGACAGAGCCCTGCAGTCCCACCTTTGACACTAAGCTTCCAGAAGCAGGGAACTCTGGCTCATCCTCGCTAACACAGACTGGCAGGTGAAGCTAAGCGCCCTCTCTTCTTCTTCTTCTCCTCCTTCACTCCACTCCGCTCCCTCTCTGTCTGTCTTCTCCACCTCTGTGCGCGTTTTCTTTCTCACTTCCTCTCCTATTTCTGTTTTCCTATATCCATCTGTTTCTTTCTCATACCCTCCACCCCACCCACCCCCTCTTTTCTTTCTCTTTCTCTCTCCTCTCCTCACTTCCCCTCGGAGGCTGCAGGCTGGGGTTGAACTCATCTGTCAGGATCAGAAAGGGTCTGGAGTGACGGGAGACTCCTGTTTCAGCAAGATAAACAGCCAGCACAGATCAAAATACTCTGCACTTTCAACACACACACACACACACCCATTTATACATGCACACCTACATTCAGGCACAAAAGGCGCACACACACACACCCGATCGCATACAACGGCAACGTCAGATTGAGGGTGTTAGCTTCTTGTCAGCTTAGACAAGGTGTAGCATCCAAATTCAGGAGGCACCTGGTTATTTACAAAGTTAACCACGGAGAAATTCTGCTAAACTTGGCCAGGGAACTCAAGCAGCGCGTGATTGACGGTGACCGAGCGAAGATGCTGATATAGATCTTTAGAAGAGACGAACATATTTTTGGATGAGGCATAGAGACATCTGTATTCGCTTTGACTGATATGTTGAGAGGGGCTGAATATCTAAAAAAAAAATAACTTATCTCTCTCTCTCTCTCTCTCTCTCTCTCTCTCTCTCTCTCTCTCTCTCTCTCTCTCTCTCTCTCCCCCACCATTTTTTTTTCATATTGCAAACGAGCTCTACTTCAACACTTGCCAAGATGACAACGGTTGCCCAAATGTTCTATTTGATGTTTCGAGCCTCAAGAGCAAGTGGGAGAGAAAGAGGGATACAGAGGGAGAGGGGGAGAGAAACCGAGGGGAAAACAGAGAAAATAAACGGCAATAAGAGAGAGGGAGAAAGGGGAGACTGAAAGCAAATGAGAATGAGAGGAGTGGAAAAGAACATTAGCTTGAGAGATGCCAAGTTCACTATCTGCCAGCCTGAGGTGTGTGCAGTCCTGGGTGTCGGAGTGGCGGTGGAGGGGGAGGAGGAAGTGGAAGGAGGGGTGAGGCAGTGGGTGTCAGGTATGTCTCTCTTTCTATCCGAGCACTCCAGCGTGCGCTCTTTTCTGCTGCAGCTGCTGCTTGCCCGGATAACAAATCATTCCCTACAGCGCCTTCTGGTAACCTCGTCATTCCCGCTAATAACATTTGGAGATGCTAAGCTTGTAAATTAGCGAATCTGGACCGAGGAGATATTATTTATGCTTGTCTCCCATCCTGAAAGACTTGTCTTGATGGGTAAATTGTGTTTAATTCTTGGAGGAAGCCGTTTTTTTCTGCGCCCCAGCGTGAGATGAGATTAATCCCTTGACAACCTTTGCGGGCGCACTTCAAAATTGCTCCCAAATGTCACTGCCGCCGCCGCCGCCGCCGCCGCCACCACCGCCATCGCCGAGATTTGTGGAGGGGTGAAAGCAGGGAAAGAAAACCAGCCCCGTGCAGAAATGGGGACACATTCGACTCACACGATCCTCCCCTGTACGCACACATATTCTTTAAGTGTATTTTCTTTTCCTTCATAGCACTCAGAATACACGCACACACACACACACACACACACACACACACACACACACACACACGCGCGCGCACATACGCGCACACACGCATACGTGCGCGCAAACTCCAGGCTCAAGCCGTCGCCCGCCCACATACGCAGACACACACCTTGCACCCTCCTATAGATTATGTTCTTGTTACACTGACACACGCATACCGTCACAAATAAAACTGTATCACTTCGAACTGTTTGAGCAGCGACAGCAGACACATGCGTTCACACAGAGGAGCAGTTGTCCTTACGCAGAAGCACGCACACACACACACAGGCGTGCGCACACGCACACTCAAACACACAACACTTACAGCTTGTTCCCCAGATTGCCTTTTACTAATTTGTTCCCTCCGAGTGAGAGTTTGTCTTTGATTTAATGTGTTCTTTATGGCTCTCGGTGAAAAGACAGTTTTTAGATTTATTTAACAAGAAGACAGACGTGGAAAGCGAGGCCCCGCCGCCCGGAGTTGCTTTTTTATTTGCACATAAATTCACACAGGCAAATTAAAATGCTGACAAAACACCTCCAGCCGTTTGCATGGAGCTTCACCGGGCGTCCAGAGGCGGCCTACTCCTGGCTCACGGCCCTCTTCCACCCTCCCCCCCCCTCCCGCCCACCCGGCGGACGTTTGTCGATCGGGGCGTCCTGGGTGATGAGCCCTGATCCCGGTTCAAACTCCCCTGCAGTGTGGAGATCAGCTTTCCCAGAGCTGGGAATGGGGCAGTGAGGCTATGTCTCTCTTAATGACCCAAAGTGCAGCGGACATACCAACTGTCAACACGCATCCGCCTCCTGCACTTCCTCCATCCCTCCATCCCCGTGTTTGTTTCTCTACATGTGGTCTCATCTTCATGGTCGTGGGCTTCCCGGGCTGTTTGTGTGTATGTGTGTCCAAGTGTCTGTATGTTTTCTCCCCCTCAGTTCACAGCTGGGATTGGGCGTGGGGTGGGGGTGGGTGGCGGTGGGGGGTGGTGGTGGTGGTGGTGGTTAGGCAGTGAGTAAAGAGGGGAAAAAAGAGAAATGCCCATAATTAGATTGTAAATGCTTCATGATATTTGAGGACTTCAAAGGGCACAACTGAAACGGCGAGCGAGTTTTGTTGCATGTGTTTACGCCTCTCTGTTGACAAGCGCTTGAGCCTGCACGCCTGTTGTCTCCCCGCGTGCCTGCTCGTTATGTGTATCCGCAGACTTGCGTGTGTTCTGCATTATCATTATCAAAGAGGGATGGGGGGGTGGGGGGTTGGGGGTGGGGGGGTGGCTGCTGACCCCTCTCTTCTACCAGCTTTGCAGCAGAAAGAAAAAAAAAAAACCACTCAGAAGTTCATTTCACACCAGCGTGTGAAGAGTTCAGCGGAAACCGCGGCATGACTGAAAACAATGATGCTTTAATGTGTTAAAAATGAGTCGCGGAGTGCTCAAAGTTGCGCTGACATCTGACCGTCGCCATTCAAACATAAAATGACACGCGTGACTGTTTTCATGCAACAAGTCATTTCTGGTAATTACAGTTATTTGTGGCAACCATTGCTTACACACCAATTACATCCGTCTGTGGCTCTCAGTGAGTGTGAGTATCAGAGAGGCAGAGAGAGAAAAAACAATTGTCTAAACCATGGAGTTGAGAGGAGGAATTTCTCCCTCACTTCTTTTTATGATCATAGCTCAAGTTGTGAGCCGCTGGGAGCAAGTTTAGCTTGACATGATTCATCTTGCCAGTGACTCGTCTCATAGGAAAAAAATTACATATTCAATAACAAACACAATAGCGGCTGAAGAGTTCATTAAAGCCGTGTTTACGGGACAATGTTTTCAAGTGAAAATGAAAAACTTTTGTTGCGTTTTAGGTGTCTGTTTACACCACAACACTGCTCAAAGCCACTTTTTGAAAATGGCTCTCAAGGTGGAACCTTTGGAAAACACTTGGACTCCAAAAGCACAACTTTTTGGAAATGCTGTTACTGTGCATATGCACCACAGGAATAGTAAATAGTTCTTCAGCACATGCACGGGGAGATCGACAATAACAACAATCGCCGCTCTGCAGTGGCAATCCAACTTCATCATCTGTCCATACAAATATCTGTGTACTCATCATTGTTAATGTTTATATTGTATTGTTACTTGCACGCATGTGTGTTAACAAATAAAATAAAAAAAACAGCACCCACTTATGGCCCTTGCTGTATTATTGCAGCGTTCATGTAAAAATGTTACAATGTACATTTACTAAAATGTCACTGCCAATACCAGCAGCGTTACATTAATGTTACTTTACTTTCACTGCATTGGTGAAGATTTGGTTTCCTTGTTATTTTCAATGCTAACATTTCATTATAATTTGCACCGATTTGCAAAGTACCATATTTTCGGGATTAAAAGACACACCTGAGTATGAATCCACATATTAAAAAATGTGTCATGAATTAAGTGACAACGAAAGGAATGTATGTTGCACTGGTATATACGACACGCTGATTTTTCTGTAACTGCACAGTCGATGAGCCTCAACCAGCAGTTGTTTGAGAATGTCATATAGCTTTTAGTTTTCTTCATCATAGCAACGGTGTCACTTCTTTTCTCCAGTCCCTCTCTTGCCTCTATGACACTACAATTCCTCTTATTGCCGCGCTGTTTCCGTTTCCTGCTGCATATTTTGTCATTTTTAGTTCAAAGGGTGCAGTACTCAGTAGTATTGAAGGTTTTTTTGTTGGTACTGTAGCAGCTTACTGCTGCCATACAGTGACATCTAGTGGGCCAAGACAATATGTACTGGTATTTTCTTTTTTTTAATATATAGAAACCACATAATCAGCCAAACAACAAAGAAGTGCCCCTCACAGTAAAGCCCACAAATTCTGGTAATCGTCATAGCTTTTCTGTTAGACGATATGTTTCCATGTTTCACTATACATAATATAAATTTTTGTATTTTAGCCTAAAGTTTTACCAAATTATTATTTTTTTTTCTGGTTTATTTTTGCAGTTGCGGCAAACCCACGTAAAGTTCTCTGGCGCCCCCCAGAGAAACACTTGTGAAACTGCAGGTCTTAACGAAACTGAAACAAAATTCAACTCGACAATAATGTTTTTCATCTGACAACTTCTTCTTTTTTTTTCTCTCCGAGTCAAAACCAGAGAGCCGACTTCTGACCTCTCTGGCAAGAACGGATTAGTCGACTTTCCCGTCTGTTGGTCTGCGTCCAGATCAATTTCTGCAAGGCCATGTTCATTGTGGCCGCATTTATTTTCACAACAACTTTGATGAAATATGTTTCATGATAAAAAAGAAAAAAAAAAGAAAAAGGGAAGGGGTGAGGGCTTTAAAGTTGTTTTCGCAGAGCTGACGAGATGTCATTTAAACAGAACATAATCCATAAGCTGAAATAACAAGCCGAGATGTTCGTTCTGTCCCAGCTCTTCTCTTGCTCTCTCTGCATGTGACACAGCTACATAATGTCTGTCTGTCGCTGTCTGAATGTAGGCTGTAGATCTGGCAGCTAGCGCGCTCTTTTCACCAACGCGTGCGCACACACTCGAGCAGAAAGAGCTGTCCTCTTACACAGTAATGTTTATTTGTTGGAACAGTTGAGAGCCAACATACTTCTGTCGGTGAATTGACAGCTTGGCACAATGCTGAAAGGAGAAGCGCGCTGGACCGCTGCTTCATCTTGAAACCGATTGATTGGCAAGGAAAAGAGGAAGGGGAAAAAAATGTCCTATCGATTCCACCTGCTACTGTACTGTGGTGACTTTTTCCTCCAGCAGAAGTACTGTACATGTAATACTCACGTTTGATGCATTCAATGGATCCTCCAGCTGAAAAGCTACTTGTGAATTCAAAGCAATTTGTGGGGAGAGCGCCACTAAAAAGGTTCAATCTAATAATTTACAAATGATCATACCTCTTATGACTGGGACACCGGGGTTTATTTTTTGATTTCATGGCTGTAAAATTGCCAGAATGAGCAACGAGTGAGTCCTTCTGCTTCTTTCTTCCAAGATCACTTCAACTTTCATTTTCTGGGAGTTATTTTGTATTCATCTATCTATTCAACCCTCGTCTGGAATGCTTTATAGAAATTCATAGAAAGGTCCCCAAGTCTCAATCAACCCTCATTACACCGGTCTCTATTTAATAATACTTCATTATGATCTCAAATATTTTAACACAAGTTCTGGCAGATGTAAAACAAGATCAAATAAAGTTAACCTTCCTAAACTTTAGAAAGCTAATTATGCTGAAGATCATCTCCATTACACATTGAGCTCCTTTCATGAATACAATCTTTGTTTCTTAAATGTGTTTGGTGAGGCCCATAAAGTGTATGGATTGATTGAAAATATATATATTTGACAGATGGCTGTGTTTTACTAAGTGCTGATGATAACTCAGTAGCAGAAAGTAGCAGTACTGTACAGATTGATGTCGTGTTTGCCTGCAATATTCAGCCAGTGCTCAAGGTCTGGGTTGATTGTATTTCTTTAATTATGTATTGAAACCAATTTCAATTGATAGACAGTACCAAGTAGCTGCAGATGGATGAGAACATGAATGTAACTGATATTAGGTGTGATCCGATAGTTTTAATGAGCTCAACTATGAAGTATAGTCTAAAGGGCCTTTAGCTAGGGTCACGAAAGGTTTTTTCTCCATTAAGAAAAAAACAAAACAAGTAAAATAGCACGTTAATGAAAAAGTCTGCTTATCTTGTCTCTTTAAAATGCAGTAAAAGTTTAATTTTTTATTTTTTTAAGAACAATTGAGGACCGTTTCCTCACATGAACATGGATTCACATCAGACGTCGCCGTCTGAAACAAAGCTCAACTTTAGGAAGTCATTCATCCCTTCAGAAACCGCTGGTGCCTGTTCCCAAACATGGACTGATTATACAGATGGATGTGTGGATGTTTATCTGCGTCCTCCCACAGCACAAACATGAAAGCAGAAAATCACAGTTACAAGCACCGTCATCTTGCGCTGGTGATCACACTCCGATAATGGGAGGTGTCACATCTATGGCGAGAGTGTGCCACATGTAACACAGGGTCCGATAATCATACCATTCAGAGATAACTGGAGCATATCATGTGCTTATTAGGGGTCACTCCTTGTGGACGACACGTTTGAGATCCTGTCCACCACAACATCACATGCCATGCCAAAACACACAGGTAGAAATCAAACTGGAAAATACAAACTGGAAACCAGGTAACATATTTGAAGGAATAGAATTATACTTTTGTCAATTAACATCTGGCTGAAATCACTATATTTATATATAAAGTAGAAGATTTTATTGAATTCCAGAACTCTATTTTTCAGTAAGTGTTCACTGTTTAAATGTAATAAAGATTGACATATAATAGAATTCAGTATTAGGAAATTAATATAGTGAACTGTTTTGTGTTTGTTCTTGTTCCACTTGTTTACAGCTATACTGTATCTAACCACATCTGTTATTACTTCTGAAAACAGTCCACCTTTTACAGAGGTGTCAAACATAAGGCTAAAACCAGCCCACAAGAGGCTCCAATTCAGGCAAGCCACCAAGCAAATTATGAAGAATAAAAAAAAAACCAGCATTGATTTATTAAAAAAAAAGTTTTTAATGCGGACACAAGACTTCAACCTGAGCTGAGATATTGATGATGCTTTATGTTGGGATTATAGTCATTTTCTATAGTAATTGTTTGGTTTTACAAACATATTGACATTTTCATCAGGTATATTCTGTTCCACAACAATGAAAAACTTTTACATTTAAATTTTAAGGCTATTATGGGGCTGTTTTACCGGTCTGGCACACACCAGATGAAATTGGCCTTTATGTGGCCCCTTAAGTAAAACCTGTTTAACACCCCTGATCTAGTAGTTCATTTCTCATGTAAGATTTCCCAGTATCCACGACTTGTCTTTTTTGTTTTATTTCATCGAAACAATTTTACTTTCTGTATTGCACCCATAAGGTCTTCATCTGAAATTCATTACAGTTAACAAATCACCATTTTAACTTCAGTATGCATGAGTATTTTCCCCTTGTATTCAAAGCCAGTTTTTTGTTGTTGTTTTTTGCCCACGAAAGTGTTTACCTTGCTAAAACTTTGTGGGCTAAATCTCTGTGTGAATATTGCCAATTTCAGCGTCGTCTGTTTTCCTTCCTCTTTTCAGGAAAAATGCTGAGACCCTTGGAAGATGCACAACAACTCAAACCCATTGAACTTGTGACTAATCTTACATAAGTTTCTAATTTGGTATTCAGCTTAGGAAAAGCAGTACAGATTTTAGGAACTCTTTTTTTTTTTTTTTTAGCCACGTAAAAACATTGAATATAATTAGTTGAAAAAGCTAAAACGGAAAAGTTTTATGTCGCGGCCACAATGGAAATGCGGTTTAGAGAAATGGGAAGCCAACAGACATCACAGCATGTTGTTTCTGGGTAATTAAACCTGAAAGTTGTGAAAAAGACGAAGAAAAAAGCTCCTGCTTAGCAAATGTGCAAGTTGTTCTCGTGCAACATTAAAATATATGCAGCGGTACATGTGTTTTGCAGACATCGATGGAAAGTACAGGAGACGCATCAAGTGCATTCACAGATCTCACACGCACGCACACACGCAACCCCTCCCACACACACACACACACACACACACACACACACACACACACACACACACACACACACACACACACACACTATGATAGATGAATTTTCGGGTAAATTTGAGACCGTTTTATTACATTTTAAACAAGTTAGAAAAATCTCTTAAATCCTGTGTGTGCGGCAGACTTTCCCTCTGGTTTGGGGGGGGGGGGGGGGGGGGGGGGGGGGGGCTGTGGGACCCAGGATTCCCCATCACACATGCTTTAGGCTTGTGTACGGGCCTGTTCCTTCCCATTTTCCGATGGGGTCCTCCTCTCTGCGGTGGTCTTCTTGGGTCCAGGGACATAGTTGTGGGTCAACATAATGGGGGGTGTCGCTGTGACTCCACATCAAGTGAGTACCAATTACACGTAATAGACAAGCCTATTTCTTTACCTAGTGTTTTATGTACACTGCTCATGTTAATTCAGTTAGGTTCAGTTGTTCAGGATCTGATAGAAGCAGTTTAGTCTCTTATGTTGTCACATAATATTAACCATGTTTCCACCGAGGGTTTATATGACCGATGAGCTATTTAAAGTATTGTGGGACTTGAGTGAGTCTCGAGTGTGATGATCGTCACTTACCAAACAGGAGACAACAGTGTTGTAGTTACTCCTTATGGAACCCATACTGATGTTTGGTACCTCAATGGAGGTGGTTACGAAAAGTGTTGATGGTTCGGTATGGTACTTTCAGCACTATCCACAACTTTCATCAGTGGAAATGGACGAAAACCCACGCCATGACGTACCGATACATACTGCGCAGTGGAAACAAGGCAAAAGTGAGAAGTTTGCAATGAATACTCTACAACAATATGAGAACCTCATAATTGACTGAAAAAAAAAAGTTCTGAAACAATGCGATTTGTGTGTTTCTGAAGAACAAAAGTACGGCTTTGAAGCATCTGTACAAAGCCGGACATCAGCGCCATTGACGAATGCCAGAATAATAATCTCTGCTGTATCGGCCCGGGACTTCATCATTGTCTGTGAAGTTATCCCACAGACCTCCAGTCCTTGGCTCTGCGCACTGGGCTCCCTCTGACAGTGTTTATAGAGCTGTGTTTTGTGGTCAGTGTGGTCTCTCTCGCGTCCCCGAGGCCTTGTAAAGTGCCTCACCGCGGGGCCGCGCAGCTACAACACGCTCCGACCACAATACCAGAACTCACACATCTGTCGAGCAGCAGCATGTCGGAGCTTCAGATTTATGTCCGCGACCCGACGGGACATCAGGAAGACTGAATGTCTCGCTATGGGTTTACAGTGTTCCTTGGCTCCAAGCAGTTGTTTTAGTTTCGCAGTCCAATTTATGATCATAAAACGCTTTTGTTAAATAGTTTGAGAGGTGAAAACGAGTCAGCGTCAAGACAGATTTGGGTCAGATTGGGTTCGAGTCAAATGTTCTATGCGAAGCTCTTATTAATCGGTTTGCTCAGAAAATCTTAAACTCAAGTTGCACAGATTCAAACCCCCACTATTAATCTTTTAAACAACTTATTTTTCATCTGAAAGAGGCATAATTTGCGTTTTTTATTGTGCATTTATTTTGTAATGATTTTCTTTTAGAAAGTAGTTGGAATGAAACCGATGATGTGAAAATAGATTGCAGCGATTGTGCATAATCGGTGGAATTTCCCTCTTGATTAAATGCAACCAAAAGCTTTTCATTATCCAAAAAGCATTTCAGTTACATAAAGCATTAATTTGAATTCATTTAAAACGTTTCACAAAAGTGTTTTGTATTGTGAATGAGACTGGATTGGAATTTCAATGAACATCAAAGTTGTGAACATTTTATTGTCCTGAATCTTTCTCTTCCTCTCACACGTATTTGCTTGCTCGCGCGCGCACACACACACACACACACACACACACACACACACACACACACACACACACACACACACACACACACACACACACACACACACACACACACACACACACACACACACACACACACACACACACACACACACAGCCCTGAGATGATGGCTAACACAAGCCGTTTAAACAATCGCCCCAATCCCCCCTTATCTTCAGGAGTTATGGGTCTAAATCTACTCATAATACACAGCTCACTGAGGGTGTAATCCCCGGGAACATCAGAATAAATCCACACTATATCCGCTACATGCAGACTAGCGGCCAGAGCCAGGGCCATTATGGAGGGACCGTGGAAGAGGAGGAGGAGGTGATGGGTTATGGAGAAGGGCGCTAATGGGTCGTCTATGAATTCATATTAACACCACGCCATTAGGACACCTCCATCCAGGAAATCCCTCTGACCCTCATGACAGAACAGCTGTCCGAGGCTGAAACTTTAAACCCACAATCCCTCTGCTGTCACGACTCTTCCGGTCCGTCCCCCCCCTCCCACTCGCTCCGTGCTATTCTCCCTCTCCCAACCATACTGTGGCTGGATTGTCCTGGATCTGTCCCAATCGAAAAGTCTTAACAATTCCGCTCAACGGGGCCCAGAGGCAGGGAGAGACGGAGCCAGCTGGTTGTAGAGAGGACACAGAAACAGAGGAGGACAAACAAGTGGCGACAATCGAGAGGGCAGTTTGTTATTTTCACGCAACCTCGGTTAACCTCCTGTGAAACTACACACACACATAAACAAAAAAAGAGAGAGAGAGAAAGAGACCAAACAGAACTGGCAAAACCAAGTTGATCCCAACTCGGATTCAAAGTCATCTGTCAGGACACATGGCTGTCTGCTGCGGGGACTGTGGCGGCTGCTTTGCCGTCTGGAGAGCGTGCCGGGTTGGGGAAATCCTTGACATATTAAAAAAAGTGAGGAGGTATAAGTGGGCTTTTTAATCTTGGAGCAAAGTGAAGTGACACGATGATCACATTAAAAATGCAAACTTGGGTTTCACTCTCTCTCTTTCTCCTCCACTTCTGTGTGCATCTCTCGACCATTCTGCGCCAGGGCCTCAGCGAGCAGCCAAAACAGCCATCTCAGTGCTGGGGGGTGGGAGCAGGGGGGGGGGGGGGGTGGAGGATCGAGGCCCCTGGGCTCTTTGGCTCCTTGGCTGGACGGCAGTTTCCTGGCCTGAAGGGGTCAGCGGTGGGCTGTCTGAGAAACTGGCAGCCATTGGGGCTCCAGAGGGGATGTTTTTCAAGAGAAGGAGTAGGTTTTGAGGGGGTATGGGGGGTGTGGGGGGGGGGGTATCTTGTGGCTGGTTGGCATGGAGCGGACACTGACAGTTTCCAAATAGTGACGTCCCTGCCAGGGCTTGTACACATTACACTACACTCACAGGAAAAGACCAGAGGCACTGGAGCCTCGGTGCTCGGAAGCCCCTGACAGATTCAGAGGAAAACGATAGGGTGCCTTATTTACCCCCGAGTGTGCGCGCTGTAATGTTTTACAACTCTCAATACACCAAACAATTATGTGTTGTGACACCAAGTACGGAGAGTGTAATCCCTGGTCGAAAACAAACTTCTTGAACGTTATGGTGATTATGTTCAACAATTTCTCCAAAGTTTAGTCCCCACCCTTTGCACCGAATCACTTCACTAACATTTTCCATTCAGTCATTTTAATTACAAATTTAACTCACAAATGGTTTTAAATGTGGGTGCCAATGTGCCCAATTTTATGTTTTGTTTTGATTTAATCAGACATGCCATAACAGATTTTTTTTTTTTTGAAAAGGAGAAAAATGACTTTTATTTTGTTGTTGCAATTTTGGTTCTGACAAAAGGGTAAAAATTTTTTTTAAATCTGAATAACAATTATTATGTCAATGATTGCACAGATGCATAACATCCATCTATCCATCTCCAATGCAGTTTCAGACAGTTTTATTGTATTCTGTTTGATGTGATGCTTAGTAACGGTATTTTTCGTCTTCAATGCAGACCACCTTGACATTGTTATGTATTTCAATTATATGAGCTTATGCGGTTGATTTTCAATGTCTCTTAAGTTTGAACAGATAAAGGAAAAACTGCCATTTTGATCTGAGATCTGAGGTTAAAAACATTTCTTATCAATACATTCATATATATGAATGAATGTAGCTTCTTCAAAAGTGTTTCAGATGATCTGTACAGTCTATTGTGGTATTATAATACATGTTTTATAAGCTTTGCTTCATGCTGTTCTCTCTTGCAGCCACTATCTTACTTCCAATTGGACCTCTTGATAAAAAAAAGTGACAGAAAGCAAGTGGCTTTGGTAGATTGTACAAAACTATGGAGAGTTCACACTCAAGTAAGTGAAACAAGGGTGTGGGTTATTTTTCCAATAATGTACAATTAAACCACAGTGGCTATAAGTAAATTAGCAGGTTTTAGACAAAAATGAAACAACCTTTTACCCTTTTTTTTTATTTCATTTTTCCATCAATAATTGAAGTTACCAGTTATATTGTAATAATTGTGGGAACGTGAACACAATCGGTATCAATTTGAACATTTCATTCACAGCTAAATAAATCATTAAAAATGTCCCTCCTCTCATGTCAAAGTGACAGGCTCACAATCAATATATGTTTACTCTTTCTCTTCATGTATTGTTTAACAACTGGCAAATCTGCATAAATCTAAACTACAACCAAATGGTGTGTTTTTTCAAAAGGCTCCCAAAATGTGTTAAACTATATTAACTTCATTTCAAATGTACAATCGGAAATCCTTTAATGCTGTCAATGAATCCTCACATTTTAAAATAACTTGGAATGAGGGTTCTGTGTAAAGTTTGTACGTTCTCCATGTGTGTTTGTGGGTTTCTCTGTTTATACGTTGGTTTCCTCCTACAGTCCAAAAACATGTCTTTAAGATTCATTGCTGACTGTCTCTGTTTGTCCTCTGATGGACTGGCAACCTGTTCAGAAGCACGTTTTCCTTCACTGCAAATTACAGTTTACTGCAGTTAAAACATGGTTATGATGGTTAAAATGATATCTTATAGACAAAACTGAATCTGAAATCAAATATTGAGTGTGTTTTATAAAAGTAAAGAATGAAAAGAAAGTGCTGTTTCGATTGAAATGGATTGTGTGTTGTTGGCTCGTGCACTAGAATGCACGGTTGGAGGTTCGACGTCCCAAGGCGTCCTTGAGCAAGGTGTTCCACCCGTGTGGTTCCGTCAGTTGCGTGAATAAGAAGCGCTGTAGAAAGCCCCGTCTCAGTCGGCAAAGGCACAAAAGTGCCACGTAAGTGTATTTCATTTCCATAATGAAGCGATAAGTTAAACGACGCGCCGTTTTACTGTGGTTTACCGTGGGTCAAGGGCTCTACACTTAATTAATCATACATGTGAGTGCAGGGTAACCTTCGGAGCGCATGCTGTACGTGTGCTGCGCTCGCTCACGCTCAGTCACACTTTACTGCAGGGGAGTGAACACGGCGAGGCCGTCCTCACTGCAGAAGTGAGTCCTCATGCACTTGCAGTCAGGAAACCAGCCGGATGCTTGCGTTGATGTCAGGTGGACCTGTGAAACACTTTGTAAGAGTCAAATAGAACATCAAGTTGCCCACTTTGACGTCACATCGCAGCTGTGAGACTCGCCACATCTGACAGAGTGATGAGAATTGACAAGTAAATGTACAAATTGGGGTGAAGATGTTTCCAGGAAGAAGATATTTTGATTATTATATGCAAGGTGTGGCGTTTAAAACTAGTATTTGCTTCTCAGGGTAGACAAATATGGTGACTGTGTGGTTTATTGCTCCCTTTTATGAAAATTGTATTTAATATATAGAATAAGCTGGAATAGAAAACAAAAACAACAAAAGGTTGACACTTTCAGACCTATTTCTGTTGATACAGAGTTAAGAGGGAAAGTTTCAGTCTTGATGCCTGAGAAGTGACAAGTCGGCTTTGCTTGGAATTAAATATTTGTTTATTCGCTGTGTTTTGTCTTGTCTGTAAGTGAAATAGCTTTGATTTCGGTGACAGGGTTATTTCATCCCTTAAGGGGTGATACGTCAACCAGAGAGGGGAGGGTAGAGCCCTTCCAGCTTATCTGACCCAAAATTACATGTCATTGATTTAGAAGACAGGAAGCAGAAACTTTTCTTGCTTTCTTAGTTATAATTAAAACGAGTAGCTTTGAATAATATATTGGAAAAGATAATTATAAATACATATTTCCTGTGCTTTTCTGGCTATGGATTATTATGTTGCTTCTCTTTGTGTACCTGGCAAATATCCAGAGGAAATCCAATATGTCTTGAAATAGAAATAGGTGGAATTGTTGCCTTTTTCTTGATTCCTACTGTTTTAGTGATTGCAATACAATTTCTCCATATTTGTGCTTTAACAAATGGGCTATTATAACAGCAGAGATGCGGAATACATGTTAGATTGAGTCTCTCTTCTCTTCTGACTCTCTCCGCTCTGATCTCATTCATGGTTCCTCTTCTGCTTCAAAAGAAACTTTTTCTGCTTTCCCCTTTTCTCTCCATAAAACTTTGCCTGAACAACTTTAGCCTTTCCTGCACGCTGACATGTTTAATCTGCCTTCGCCTCTCCTCTTATTCTTCTCGCCTTTCTTGCACCTAATTCCTTTCCACAGTGCTTACTGCGTTATCCTTTTATTTACAGCCTCCTTTTACCACTTTGCTTTTAAACGTACCCCTTTCAACTCTCTTTGCTTATTTGTTTTACCTCTGTCCTTTCTGTCGTTCCCCTCGCAGCATCCCCTTTTAATCCCCGTGTCTGCTCCATAAAGCCTTCTTACCCCTCGTCCTCCACTCGTTCCTCTCACTCTTGTCCCTCTGCTTCTCCGTATTTCCATATCCCTGAGCTGATTCCCTTGTCCCCTCACTTACAGCCTGTTGTATTCCCTGTCTCTCGTCTCATCCGTTTATCACTGGCCCTTGTTCTGTTAATCCCCGAGGGTTTTGTTTATTTGTGTTGGAGCTGCTTTTACAGCTTGCGACTGACCCCACCTATTTTCTCACCAGTCATTTGAACAGCAGGGCTGCTTTGCAGCTACTCCACCAATTAACATACCATTAGCATAATATTTGCATGTGTGCATTAGGGTGTTGATGGGGAGAGAAAATAACAGTTTTACAGCGTTTTTCTTTTTTTCTTAAAAAAAAATAAATCTCTCTCTATATATATATATATAAATATATATTTCATGGAATGACGTGAATGCGCCCACAGGCTTCTTTATCTCGCTTTGATATTGCGTCTCTGTGAACAACATCATGTTTTCAAGTTGCCTGTGAAAAGTTCTGTGCTTCCTGTGTGAGTGGCCCACCTACATGTGAACATCTCATCATCATCCCAATCTCTTCCTCTCCCTTATCACAGCTTGTTATCTTGCTGTTATATAAATGTCAACATTTGTACTTTCGTTTTAATTACATACAAATTGATTAAAAAAAACAAAAAAAAAACAGACTAAAACTTTAGTGACATGAAATGTAAAAGGTGTAGTGGGTAAAAGAGAGTAATAGTGCCTAAAGATGTAGAAAGTTTTATGAATGAAAGAGAAAAAAAAGACAGAAATCACTGACAAATGGACAAACAAATAAAAGCAAAACCGCAGGAAAATAAACAAATTTGTACATTTGGAAGAACACAGAAGTGGAGAGAGGGGTGAAAGTAGGCCAGCTGCTGCTGCGGCTGCCTGATGGAGCCGGTGAGTGTTTCATGTGAGAGTGGCGGCTGAGCAGAGGGGCGACGTGTCAGGGGCGTCGAGCCAGTTTCCCCAGTCTTGATTGGGGGCCGGCCCCCGCGGGCCCTCGCTGCTCCGCTGCGTGCCACGCCTGTCCCTCACACGCCGCCGCTCTCAGATCTGTCACATTAGGGCCGTCGCTCAAACGCTGACGCTGCTTTGTTTTTGTTCGCCTCACGTCACGCCGATTACTCTTGCTCCCGTTTGAGATCTGACTGAAGGGACGTGGAGGAAGCCGCGGCGGGGCGACCGCCAGCGGTGGCGGCTAATATCTGCTTGGTCACCGGCCACGTTTCCTTCAAGTCGTCCGATCACTCCCAGGCTCATCGTGAAGACGACTCCACCTCCTTTCCCTACAGATACAGCATGAGTGATTGAAGATAATTTGTGGTGTTTGTGTCTTTTTAAGAGCAGTGCTGTCATGAGATCCTCCATGTGAACTGCCACACATCAGTCCCTGTGGAAAAGTCCTTAAATCCCCTAAAAAAAAAAGAGAAAAAAAAAAGATAAAGAATATGGCCATGGTCCAGAATGATATTAAAAATCTGACATGCCATATGCTTGCATATCTATATTTCATTTAGCATTTCAGCATCATGTTACTTTATTTTTATGGTTTGAGTGCAGGCACTTTCTGATATGGGATTATTTTATGGACTCTTAATGCATCAACCACCTAATATTAATGGCCAGGCACACAGCTTCTTCTCTTATTTCACTTTTGTAGCATTACTGAAGATGAGAGATGACTTAGGAAATATTTGGAAGTACAAAAAAAAAAAAAAAAAAAAAATGCAGCTTAAGTGCTTGACTTGCTAAAATCCGTTAAAAAAAAAAGATACTTTTATGATTGGCTTTTTTTCGGTAGTAATGATGCTGCAGTTTGAGTATACATTAGTATGTTAGACTGAGGATTAGCAAGACTGCCAGAATCAAAGATGAAAGAGGAAGAAACCATGCCACCAGATACACACATATTTGGACTAATATCTGGGTTTGAGGGTTGAATTAATATAGAAGTGCTGTGCTTTTGCAGCTGTTACTCAATAAGCGAAGATCTTTCTTTCTGTCTTCCTTCTTTCCTTCTCTTGTCTTGTGTGTTTTGTCTGCACACGCGCTGTATATTTATAAATTCATTCATAAAGCTTAATCAATGCAAAAAAATATATATATTTTCGCAAAGACTAAAAATATAATTCTGTGTTTGATTCCATTCCCCGGCCGTATCCTTTTTGCATGTGTGTAGTACTACCTCCTGCATTGTGAAATGTGTACTCGAGCGGTATAAATGTAGTTATATATAATATCTAGCAGGCCTGTTGGCCCTGGCTGCTGTGCTGCACTCAGCTCTCTAGCTGCTCTTGTCTCTGTATAATCCTCCTCCTCATGAATACATTAACGCCAGAGCCTTAAACTCAGCTTAGCTGGCGGCTCAGCGTCACAGCACATCCTATTACCGACTTTAAATCATTAATGTGACATCGTTTTCACTCAATTTCCAAACACCCACAGTCGAAAACTGCATATTTCACCCAGCCGGTGCAGCAGGGCCGCACTCGGAAGTCACACAGTCGATCCGGGCGCGTGTGCAGCGCGAAGATGTGCAAGTCCTCAACGGATCTGTGGGCTATTTGTACTCGCAAGGAAAAGTTTTGAGCAAATGAAAACGTGTTCAGAATCTGCACATAAAACACAGGCGCGCATTCGTGTGTAAATATGTGTAATAGTTTTCAGTCTTGGGTCGAGACTATTGTGATAGAAAAAGCCACTGGATAAATGTGGTTTAAGCTGAGCTGACTCCTACAGTGCACCTTAGGGTGTGTGCATGTGTGTGTGTGATTTAATCTGAGTCTAGCCACTGTTTGCTTCCTCCAGCATCTCGTGTACTGCTGACAATAAAGGAAAAAAGGAGGAACTGAATCCTCCTTCTGCTCTTCAACTATTCACACATAAACCTTTTTCTCAGGTTTTTACCTCCAGGCTGCCTCTGAAAAATTCACAATGCCCAGAGAACAAACTAAGTCCTTCACTTACCGTAGGAGTTGTGGATCTGCCCCCACCCCCTTCATCCTGCCTCTTTATTGCATCAAAAGGGTTTTTTTGTGTGTGTGCGCGCGTGTGTGTGAAGTTATGTTAATTAGCAAAGCACGTAAAATCATCTCCTCTGAGTGCATTTAACTGTTTTTATGTGCAGAGCGTGGGGACGAGGGCAGCGGGGGCTGATTGTGGAACATATGGACACAGATGGGGTGGGGACGGTGTTTTAATGGGCGCTCTGAGTGGGGTTTGCTGTTTTAACCCTCGAAAGTGGAGGCATGAACATCCTCAGCCTCGTTTAGCGAGCATCAATTAAAGATTTGCTTTTAAAACCGGCGACACGGACGGTTGGCATCCGGTGAGGGCACACGGTCTCTTCTCTTTCTGTTGTTTGTGACTTACACATGGACACACACACACACACACACACACACACACACAGACACACACGTTTCATCACTCGCACCATCCCCTCCTTCCTTTGGTCCCTTGTTGTGCTTAATTAGGTTATCAGGTTGCTAAAGGGCCGCGATTCTTCTCCACGCCTCCCAGCTGGCCCTCTGATTGGAGGGGCAAGAAGGTGGACTTCGCATAATTAACACGTCCTTATGGAGATGATTGAATCGTTTGGCGATGTACAGGCTGGTTTTGTGTCAGTTTACAAAGCTGACATTTGGGGCTAAAATTAATCATCCTGGTGGAAAACATCAACACTCACTTCATTTAGGAGTTTTGAAAGTGACTCATGTTTTTCACATCATGAGGATTCAAAAGTAAAAAAGAAGTTTTCTGTTTTCATAAAGCTGCTGCAAATCAGCTTGTGTTGATATTTTTGCACCGAATCTTTTTTTTTTTTTATAGATCTGATTAATATCTGTTAAACTTTGCACCTTGCATCACCTTATTTCTTGTTAAAATGATTAAAGGGCTCATATCAGCTGGTTGGAGGAATCCCTGTGAAATTCTCTCCACAGGGGAATCTCCCTGACGCTACGACTGACCGTCTTCATTTTGACCTTTGTGGTTTCATTATTACCCCATAAATGAGCGTGGTTGTGTGCCCTACATCCATGATACTTGCGCACGTTTGTCTGTATGTTTAAAAATAAGCGTGCCGTGTATGTATTTATATGTTTGCGCGAAAGTGTTTGAGCTGTTAAGAAGCATTGTGTGAAGGCATGTGTGGACGGAAAGAAGTGACCAGGACCAGCACAAGTTTTACTGAACACATTGCTGTCTTTATTAGAGCCTTGTCTGGCAGTAATACTGAAAAAAAGTGAACTTAGAACAGATGGTGGTGGCAGCCCACGGCTTTTTTTTTTTTTTTTTCCTGTTTTTCTTTATTTCTTTGATATTTTTCTTCATTTTTTTGTGAGAGCGCAGCGACTCTTGCTTTTCTGTGGCATGGATAACATCAATAAAAGAGACAGTAGGGAGAGAAAAAAAAAAGAAATATACAACTTATATTACACTGTGTTATGAACAAAATATAAATCTATAACTCTATGTTATATTTACATAATTATCTTTCTTGATTTTTCAAGTTGAGATGGTAAGATATTTTTTTTTTTTGTTTACTTGTAATAATTCTTACTTTGTTTTGAGCTCCACTCATGACTTTGATTGTCTTAAATAATATCATCATCATTTTCATTGTCTTGATAGGGGGACAAACCTTGCCAGCAGGGATGATTTGATGTCTAAATGTCTCGCCCACCCTCATTAAAAAAAATGGATCGATCCACTCAGTCCCCCCTCTTTCCAGCATTGGGTTTAACAATGGTGTGATAACAGGGGGAGGTGACTATACAGCAAAATGAAGACCCAGAAGCTCGTGTGGCGTATAGCGAACATCTATAGCGGGGGGTGGGGGTGATTGTGGGGATCGCCACGTGACAGCACACCTGAAGAGTAGTCATGGCTCCTGTAGCGTCGCGTGGAGCTAAAACAAAGCAAAGGGCTCCTGATGACAAGGTCAAGATACTGTAGATACGCCTGGTCAGCTCACACGCACAGCGGTACACCCTTGGCGGATCACGGTAAACACTGCTTTCCTATGATTATTAAAAAAAAAAAAAAAAAAAGAAGTTCACTACTATCACAAAAACATAATATATGTACAGGGTATTTGAACAAAAAGGAAAAAAAATGAAAAAGGACAGCATAGGATTTGTTTGGTTTGTCATGATAATCTCTTCATTATAAATGTGTGATGTGTGGACGTGATTGTGTGTTTGTGCATGTGTGTGATGTGGATCCGAGCCAAAGGTGCTCCGCTGTGTCCCGGCGAGGCGGCCAGGCTAAGTAAACTGGGACGGGTCTCTTAGTTCACGGAAGAAAAAAAAAACAGCTTCGAAAAGTAATGAAACCGATTCCCAATGAGGGAAAAAGAAAAAGAAAAAAAAGAGAGAGAGAGAGAGAGGAAACTTCACATTATACATTATGATAATCATTACAAATAAAATTATAATAACAATAAAAATTCATGTTCTTTTTCTCTGACTGCACAGAGGCTGAGTGCTTCTTAGAAATGGGTTTGGACGTGATAAAAAGGTCTTCAGCTCGGAGGAGAGCGTGGCATCGAGTCTGGATACTGTCCTAACTCCACCCGCCCATGCTTCCGCAGGATTAATACAAAACAAACGCATTGAAAAAAGAAGGGGGGGGGAGGGAGGAAATTAAGGTAAAATGACAACTTTTTGTTTAGATCTAAATAACTAACAGCTAAATAGAATGCGTCGACTGTCATAGTTTCATATGGTCATAAAAACCCAATAAAGAGGAGAAAAATAAATTATACTGTACATAACTTACTAAACTTAGGAAACGTTGACCATCCTTAGAATTATTGTTAATAATATTATTAGACGAAGAGGCAGTTTGAAGAGAAATAATAAAATACAGAATTCAAATACAAACAGAAACACTGACTGGCTGACTTCACCTCGGCTTCGCCCGCTATGTCTCAGCAGGACGAACGTGATTGGAGGGGAGCAGGAAAACACTGACAAACAGAACAATAGTTGTGTGCGTGTGTGTGTGTATTTGTGTTTGTGTGTGTGTACACAGTAAATAACAGCAGCAGCAAGAGTTGCCGGTTCTTTTTATATGCGCTGCTTGTTTTTCTTCATTGGGAAGAGTGCGTTTGTCCTATAAATGAGTACATGCGACACACACACACACACACACACTCCCACTGTCGTATGTTTCAAGCGATAAGTCGTACTGATGTTTCACTCTTGACGAGATCAAGATAAGAGGGACCGGAGCGAGAAGGAAACGGGTGGATTGTCTCACAAACACAGTGCTTTTGTTTCTGCTCCTCAATGCCAGAGAGACTCCCGTACTTACATGCCCCCCCCCCCACAAACACACACACACACACACACACACACACACACACACACACACACACACACACACACACACACACACACACACACACACACACACACACACACACACACACACACACACACACACGCACACACACACACACACCCTGAGAATCCACTGAAAGTGGGACAGTCCATGCTGTGCTGGTCAGTCCTGGCTGGACTGTCCCATTCGGATTCCATAAGAGGGGGAGGAGGGGAGACGGCGGCGGGCACCAACACACAGAGAAAGAAAGGTGAGAAGGGAGAAACTGCTGACAGCACACTGCGAGGTTGAAGAAAAGATATCTTTTTGTTAAAAATAAACGTCTGATGTCTTTCAGGTGCTTTACAACAAAAAAGGGGGGGGGGGGGGGAGAGAAATGTCTCTTTTTTCTATTATTATTCAAACTTGTAGCACAAAAACAACAAATCACATTCACAAGCCACTTATTGGCACCGTGTACCTGAGTGAGAATATTATAGAACCAAAGAACAAAAAAAGCAGTTTTTTTTTTTTAAAAGTGTCTCTTGATAATAAACAGGTCCGCCATCTTTAAAGTGTCATCTGTTCGCCTTTGACAGGTCCACTGTTTTGTTTCTCATTTTAAAAGTTCGCCTTTTTTTTTTTTTTTTTTTTTGTCTACAAATGGGACTGAAAGGTTGCTTTCTGAGAGCGATTTGTAGTTCTCCTCACTCGTGGCATCACACTCAAACTCTTGCAGTAGTACTTGAATATTTCCTCGGCAAGCTTCAGGACTGGCTTGGTCGTCTCTTCCCCGCAGACACCAGCTTGTGTAACAGTCAGTGTGAGTGACGGGTCCTGTGCTTCAGTTGATTGATCAGATGCTGGTATCAGGACTCAGGTGGGAGGGAGCATAGGGGAGGGGGGCGGGGGGGGGCGGAGGGGAGGAAGGGGGGTATTGGCTCTATTAAAAAGAGTCCATGTTAGTTGAAGAGGAAGGGGAAATTGGTGGCTTTTCTTTCGGGTGATTGGCAAAAGAGAGTTTTCTTCCTGATTGGTGGGCTTCGCATTTTATCTTTTACTTATTTATGTGTATGTGTGACATTAACCAGCGCGGATTGGCTTAAAACTGGGCGACTGCGAAGCCGTCCTATTGGGTGATGTGGTGCTCGTTGTCGCTGGCGTAGTCTGCCTCTTCGTCCTCGTAGTCAAAGTCGTCGTACACGTCGCCGTTGCTGTCGTCTAACCGCAGCTCCTCCTCCTTGATCCGTGGCTCGTCCACCTTCAGGCCAGTCACATGGGGGTTCTGGTGGTGGTTGGCGTTGGGCTCGGGGCTGCTGGACATGCTCGAGTGCTCTGAGGGCATCTGGGGGGAGGGCATTCCTGCCATGGAGAGGGCGCCGGGGTAAACCACGCCTGCCGAGGACAGGGGGAGCTGGCCTTGCTGCCTGTACACAAAGAGGTAGGGAGACAGAGATTTCAGTATTTCAATCCAAAAATAACATCTGGTAACACTTTCAGATCACAAACCTGATCAGTAACATTGAAAAGTCTCCTTTTGGTAGAATATAGTACAGCAAATCTGACAAAAGGAACAAAATCCACCATCTAAACCTGTTGATTTCAATCCTGACTAAAATACAGTTGGCCTTTCTTTCAAAGAAAAATGGAAATAAGCTGAGCAGATGTACATATGACCTCTCAACTGTGCTTTTTAAGGCCAAGAATGACTTGTTTTTACCATTTAAATAGAGCAAATATCAAGGGAAATCTAGCAACCTTGAGAAGCCTCAATGTCTAAAATAAAATGTTCTATGAATTCATTATCATCAAACTGAATCAGATAATGGTAATAATGGTAATTAATTGACGAGGCCCCTAAAACAATGTTAGTAACCACCTGAGAAGGCAACACTATAGTTGGCCATGTAAAAATAGGCATGCACACATTCAAGCAATTATACTAGTATAATCTTTATAAATTTATAATCATATTTTCCTCATAGAAAATAAACAATAACCTGGCTGGACTTTATATGATACTATTCTAAAAATAACAAATCAACAAAAAGCAGGACAAATAGAAGTGATACTACTCAAGTAAAGTCCACAAAGTTCCAATTCTTTGTTTCTTGCCACCTCTAGTAACCATCGTATTTGAGAAATATTTAATTAGTATATTTTTAAAAAAAGAGACATGGCAACACAGCATGAGGTTGTTAAGTTATAATTGGTTGGTTTTACCTAACAAATAAAAAAAATAAAAAAAACACTCGAAAAGGAAAGCAAAATTAAAATAAAACGGGACTTCAGAGGAGAGAATACTGACCAAAAATATGAAAGGTAAGAATTTATTTGAACTATTCTACTCCATAGATAATCTAAAATCTCAATTGGTATGAGTCAAATTATGCTGTTGTCTCTTGGCTCCCTCACCCCACACTGAAGTATTGTCTCATCTCCTGCCTGCGGGACCTCATGATGGCTTTGTACTCGCCAATGCGCAGCTTCTTCCCGTCCACCAGGCAGGTGCGTTTGGGCCGCGGCTTGTACTTGTAGTCGGGGTACTTTTCCAGGTGCTGCTTGCTCAGGCGAGCCTGCTCCTCGTAGTACGGCTGCTTCTCCAGGTTGGTCATGGCTTTCCAACGTGAGCCTGGATGAAGAAAAAACCCCAAAAAACAAAACAAAAACCACGTGTCGTCAGTGACAATAATGATCATGTTCATCTCTTTAAAGAGAGAAAAAAACAAAGAGGCTACAAAGAGCAGAGACAGACAGTTATGAAAATGCGGTATGAAAAACGGCAACGCAACGAGCATATACTAAGCCGTTAAAATGTGTTCTGATCATTTTACAGCGGCGGGATGATACAGATCAGTTTGAAGTGGTTTAAACGGAGCATGTACATCAGCACGGGTAGCAGTTACGCTGCGAGTCAGGAACAAATGTCTGCGCGACTCGCACAACGCCACGTCACATGTAGAAAAAGAACACTTTCACACATCCTGCAAGCACACACACACACACACACACACACACACGCACGCACGCACGCACGATGGCGGTTTCACCCGGAAAGAGACGGCGGAGGGAAAAAGCGGGGGTTAATGAGGTGAGCAACGGGGACGACAGGTACTCATCTCCACTAATGAGGACTTCACTTAACCTGCTGTCATATCTCCCAGCTCGCCTTCCGCTCATACATTTGTAGTATCAGTCCCCTGCATGTGTGTGTGGGTGTAATCTTGAGCATGTCTTCCCCCTGTGTGTTTCATATCTGGTCTGAATTTGCACTTGACTACTGTATGTTTAATGGGTAAAAGCTGTCAGCACTTGGCTGTTCTCTCTCTCTCTCGCTCTCTCTCTCGCTCCGTCTTTCTCTCTCTGTGTTCTGCGATCTGTTAGCAATCGAGAGGGGAGCGGGAGAGAGAGAGAGAAAGAGGGAGAGGAGGCTTATTAAAACCAGATTTCCCTGTGTTATAAAACGCTTAGGAGCTCTTTAAAATGTCAGGGCCGATCCCGGCGGTCTGGGGGAAATGTCAGGCGGCCTTGCGCTGCTTGTTTAATGCATAATGAATTATATCATCATTTGTCGGAGCCGTGCTCTCCCCAGCCGTTCATTAACAGCCGCTTACACAATGCCACCGCTTGTGAAGAAATCACTGAGTGTGTATTGTGTGCGCGTGAGCGTGTGGGGGAAATCCACAGATCTTCCTCTCGTTATTCAGATTAGGTGATGAGGACAGGACAAAGGCACATGCCACTCAGGCGATGTGCATTCATATTATTCTTTTTTTTTACCGAGGATCTTGCTGATGTTGGAGTTGTGCATGTCGGGGAAGGCCTGGAGGATCTTCCGCCTCTCGTCCTTGGCCCAGACCATGAAGGCATTCATCGGCCGTTTGATGTGCGGCTCGCTGCTGCTGCGACCTCGAGCCTCGCGGAATATTCTGGAGTCTGAGACGCTGGGGGAGCCTGAGGAGGGGGAGAGTGATCAAGTTATAGCAATTATTTCTAAATGCACATCCTTACCGTTTTAGAATAAACGTCCACAGTCTACAGGTGATTACCTTTATCTGTCATTAATTAATTTAGGTTCATTCGCAGCGTTATAAAAAGACATTCTTACATCTCAATGCTAATTTTTCTTAGACTACGTAATCTGTACTTTTTCTAAAATCTCTTTTTAAACCAAAATATGCAGGTGAGGAAAGTGTGAGTGACACTTTTGCTGAACATGGACATATTGTGTGTGTGCTCATGCTGTGTATAAATACATTCAGCTCCTTATTTTTACTTCAAAATGAAAAAACAAAAACAAAAAAAAACACACAACTGTGTGTGTGTGTGTGTGTGTGTGTGTGTGTGTGTGTGTGTGTGTGTGTGTGTGTGTGTGTGTGTGTGTGTGTGTGTGTCCCTACCGTCAGACTCCCCACTCATGGTGAAGTCCAGCATGGCGTGGCTGAACTTGTCCTCCGCCTGCTGCTTCAGCTGTTGACTCAGACTCTCCAAGGCAGCTTTGTCCTAAACAACACAAACAGTTCACAGTTGCGGTCGGTCAGCAACTGAGTCACACACACGCTGTGAATATATGAATGAATGAAGCCACAGATCTGTAGTAATACTGAACAATTTCTCCCTAAAAACACACACACACAAATGTTCCTGTGACTTGTCCACATGTTGAATGACTCCACAAACCAGTTCTGACGGGTTAAGATGAGAAATATGAGGTGACTTTCTGCTTGTTTTCAAAGGAAAAGATGTAATACAAGAAGAAAAACAAGTAACAAATATAAAAAAAAAGAGAAAATGAATATGAAAGTGAATAAAAATTATTCACATCCAGGAAAAAAAAAAAAAAAAATGACACCAATGAGAGTGGTGATTTCCATAGAGAGGCAGTTTGTGTTTTGGTTCATTTCAGTGTCACTTTGTGGAAATGTTAATGTCAGCATCAAATTGTTTGAGTGCTGTATGCCCGCATGCTTGAACACACATCTGTGTGTATGTTTGCATGTGCAAGAATGTCAATTACATTTACTCCTATTTGGATGTTTACTGCTTTGTGCGAATACCCCGGTATTATAGTGTGTGTGTGTGTGTGTGTGTGTATGTGTGTGTGTATGTGTGTGTGAGTGTGTGTGTGTGTGCAGCGACTCCTGGCAGCCACCTGCGCGATTGGAGTGCCGCGGCTCGCCTCTCTCTTGCAGAGGCCCCCGAGGGTCGACGCATTAGAGAGAGAGAGAACGAGAGAGTGCGGCGCGGACGAGAGCGAGGCCACGCCGCGCGGCCCCCTGGGTATTTATTACAACCAATAAAAGGCTGATTTACTGAGCATTTACATGCTTAATGCAAGCAGCCGGAGCACTCGGCGGACTTGACTACGGAAGAACACACACACACGCTCACACACACACACACACACACACACACACTCACTCACATACGCTGCGGTGCGCCAATGTTTTACAGTTTAATTATACGATTAGGAGCGCTACCCAAAACACTGTCGTCTTCTAAAACAACCTTCCAAAAAGTGTCCCTCTCCATTTACATGTGACCCTGACGAGCTGGCTGGCTGGATGGAGGGAGGGAAGAATGATAATGAAATGCATTTTCTCTGTTTTTAGTCCAATAGAGTTTAATTGTTAGAGATAATTCCCCCCTAGATTGGTATAAATAGACAGGAAGGGACGAGAGCGACTGAAAGCAACGGGCCCGCAGGAAACAAATGTTTTTTTGTTCCCTTTTCAAGCATTTCACGAGTACCCCCCCCCCCCCCCCCCCCACCCCAAATTTTAATATGTTTATAAATACACAATTACCAGCCAATGGACTTGAAATATTAATTCACTCTGTATGTACATCAGAAATATTTGGGGAATTTTCCTCATTTGGCACAAATGAATGGCTCATTGAAGTCACGTTCCAGAAAAAGAGAGCACAAAATGTGCCACACACTTTTAGATTTTAAGATTAAGCGTGCTCTTGGAAATGACTTTATGCAGTGTGTGTGTGTGTGTGTGTGCGTGCGTGAGGCAGAGACGAAGACGAACGGGGAGACAGAGTAGATGACAGCGTAGTCTGACATTAAGCCCCGGTACAGTACATGGGAAAAGTGGATTGAATGGCTGACACTGGAGCCAAGACACAAAGTAGCGACAAAACTAATCCTGCGAGTGTGTCAAGAGATGACACTGTTGTATCCCGACGCCGGCGAGAGCTCGCCGGCTTCTCTCCCGCACAGCACAAAGCCGGGGGAACGAGGGAAGAGGAGCAGAGATGTGGAAAATCACATCGAGTCACTTCTTATGCTCAAACTGAGATCAAAATAAATGATACATTAAAAATGATTTCAAAAATTTAATTTGGTAATTTCCTATTGTTTTTGTTTTATATAAACATTAAAATTTCTGAAACTAAAAATATACAAAAAAATAGCACAACAGATAATAATCCATCATTTTTATTATGGAAGAATAACAAAGACTGATTTCTTTAAATATTTATGAATTAAGTCAGGAAATTGATTAGCAATAATGTGTAGGAAACATCTGGAACAAATGATAAAATATGCTTCTGAATTTCCTCTTTTCTCAGTGGAATTGCTCATAAACCCTTGATATGACTCTCAGTGACTATTAGATACACACTGGAAAGCTGTGTATTTTTTTGTATGGGGCAAATATAAATTGTAAGTCATAGAATTTATAAGCTTATTTCCACAAGTCTGGTAACAGTACAGAGTATAAATAATAGAGAATATTACTAATAATACCTGGTGTAAATGTATAATGAGCCTGGTTCCGTGTCGGTTTGACCGTCTGAAACACGTCTTATGAAAGAGGACGGAAGAGGAAGAGACAGATAGAGCTGTTGAATGTCAGCGGTGCAGATGCTTCAAGCACACTGTTTGTCTGTGTGTGTGTGTGTGTGTGTGTGTGTGTGTGTGTGTGTGTGTGTGTGTGTGTGTGTGTGTGTGTGTGTGCGCGCACCAGCTGACTCCCAATGTGTTTAACAAATAACCACAATTTAGCCACGCTGCCGAGGAGCCGGCGCCGTCATTTCACATTACCGTCTCTTTGACACTCCTCTCTGCCACACACATACACGTTACACACACACACACACACACGCATCCATGCACGCAGCCCCGCAGTGCGCCTTGCAGACACACTCATTACCTCCGCGATGCTGCTGGTTTTACCTTATCTGGCCCTGTTTAGCTTCAACACATTTCAGCGAGTACATTGTACACCGATTTACCTCCTACATGGTGCAGCAGGGCTGGCATATGGCAAGACAAATTATTACACACACTGACAATGACACCGTACAGCTCGGGATGACTTTGGGAGACTTGAGTGGATTTATACATTTTGTCTTTTGAATATAGAATCCTTTCCTCTCTTCTTCTTCTTCTTCTTTTTTTTTTGCTAGGGATGAAATACACTGATTTGTATTTATTTGTGAGGGGGCTCCCACACGTCTTTCAAGAAAATCTGCATATTTTTTTTATGTGCAGCAGTTTAGGCGTTTGTTGAAATATATTTATAAATACTATTTAAAGTAGATAGAAAGAGAAATTGTATACTATAATAACTATATAATAACGCTCGAAAGCATTTGGTTAATTTAATCTTTAAGACTTTTATATTTATTGAAAAAAAAAAGTTTCTGGCCATTTGCTAACTTTATTCTGGGTGTCACGTCCTTGCCGAGCAGGTGGGAGCTTTGAAAGCAGCGTACCTTGTCTGAGCGTCCGTTATTGAGGCTGAGGTTGCTGACGGCAGCCACCTTGGCGTCCAGGACCTGCTGTTCTCTCTTCAGCTGCTCCTTCATCTGCCGGGCCTCGGCGAAGGCCTTGGTCACGGCCTCGTGGTCGTTCAGGTAGGCTGTTGAGGACAGTGATGACAGCAAGTCTGCTGAGGCGCAGACAAAGACGAGACAGAGAGAGAGATGGAGAGAGACAGAGAGAGAAGTCAGTGGCAGGACATTGAAGAGAGTGAACATCTACCTGACGCTAAAGCTGAGAGTTAGTGCTTCTTATAAAGAGTCCAATACAAGACGAATTGGAATAGCATTTGCTTTTACAATTCAGCTTGGGTGAGCAAATAAACATGCCTCTTTGTGTGGGTCTGTGTGTGTGTGTGTGTGTGTGTGTGTGTGTGTGTGTGTGTGTGTGTGTGTGTGTGTGTGTGTGTGTGGTTTATTTTTGGGTTGCTGACAGGAGCTTTTCATCCAGAATAAATCTTCTCCTGAACCATGAGGTAAAGACATTAACATACACTTGATGAGGGGAGTTTGCCGGGGCATCTGTGTGTGTGTGTGTGTGTGTGTGTGTGTGTGTGTGTGTGTGTGTGTGTGTGTGTGTGTGTGTGTGTGTGTGTGTGTGTGTGTGTGTGTGTGTGTGTGTCTCACACGCACACACTGACCATTTGATTGTCGAGCTGGGCATGTGAGTCAGAGTGTGCCCCCTAGCCAGAATTGCTACAAGCTGCCCACCACCTCCCCACCTGACTTCACATGCACACAACACACACACACACACACACACACACACACACACACACACACACACACACAAGTTCAAAATAGGAAAAACAGTCACTCTCTCAAGACCTCGACCGCTTAAAATACACACACACACACACACACACACATCCGACAGATCTGTCTCTTTTCATCTGAACCCACGCAGCTCTACTTTGAAGTGAGGTGGCCAGACGACTCTTATTACAACTAAAAAGTCCTGCTAATTTCCCCAGTCGAGGACATCTGCTCTGCCGCCGTGCAAAGATCACGAGATCTCTCCCGTCGCCTATTATTTGTATTATTGCTGCAGCTTAAGTCTCCGATGAGGCGTCGGGGGCATCTGCTACGGCCGCGGCGCGCGTGCATGTGCGGGGTGGCTCGCGCGCCGCCGGGCTATCGCCCCTCTCTATCAGCCGGGTTAGTTCTTAACAAAGCGCCACGGCTGGCTTATGAGGCCTTTATCTGCGCTAATCCGCACCGCTAATGCCATCTCAGGCCAGATTACCAGCTTCAGATTGGTAATGACAGAGCTGTGAACTCTTTCAGAAGTCATAACCGGAAAATCTGGACGTGAGCGGAGCCAACAACAAAAAGTGTGTGGGTGTGTGTGTTTGGGGGGGGTGAGAGAGGACAGAGGAGAGGGCGATGGAATCGGGTGGCAGTCAATTTTAATCTCGAGTCAAACGAAAGGGAGGGGGCAGATAGATATTCTTGCACACATGATTGTGTGTGTTGCTTAAACTGACAGAATTGCCAGGCGTCCAGACAAGTGAATGTGACCCAGATCGGAGGGGTGTGTGTTTATGCATGCGTGTGTGTGTGTATGTGTCAAGGAGAGGGTATCTTTTTCCGTCTCTTGGTTGATGTACTAACACAAGAGTATCTTTTTTTTTTTTTTTTTTTTGGAATACTTTTTTTGAAAACCGAATCAGGGGGGTTCGGGGGACAAATGTGTGATCGAGGTGGACGTTACGGGCGCTGACAGCCCTTCAGTTCAGTTTGAGATGTGGAGATGGATGGACGGATGAAGTGGGAGAAAGAGGAACACGCCTGCAGGATGAGCGGTGTCAAGAAAAGAAAGGAAAGTCCACTATGGTGCAGTTATCGCACATAGATTAAACTAATTTATTTGGGATGATTAGAAATAGTGAATCTCATTGAGATAGGCAGGAGTACTTTCGAAGTGTAGTATCTTTTATATATCGGGCGAGCAGTACTAGCTGGATAAAATTTAGTTATTAAAGCTGCAATTGTTAATACATACAATTCTTCTATAAAATGTAATTATTGAAATAAAATATGATTTGAAGAAACCACACCAGTAAAATATAAGAGTAAACAAGAATTTTTGCTGTTAAGAATACAACTTATTTGAAAGTGTTTATAAGCATTTAAAAAAATATATATATATTTTTTCATCTCATTAAAGAAGAGAGGCATTTAGGGAGGGTAACGGGCCCACTGTCCACATCAAAAACAAACCACCTCGAGAAAGTGTTCATGTTCAACCTGCCCCTTCCCTCTGCTGAGAGCCCGCCGCAGCACTAACGCCACTTTAAACTGTAATATCGGCTGCGCTGGGTGACCGCCGGCTAAACTCAGCGCCGGCAGATGGGACTGCGAGCCCCCGACGTACCAGGGTTCTGACACACTGGTCTCCTAGCGCACGTAATTCAGCGGGGATCACACACAAACTTTAAACACTGTAATCCATTTTTCTGAACAAAAAACATCTGGGACTGAAAATCCACTAATCTGATATTAAATCCGGCGATTTGTTGAAAAACAGTGAGATTAGCCAGGAAGTCAGAGGGAAAAAAAAAAAAAAAAATGACTAACTGCCTATTGCATAGGAGGAGGTGGGATTGTGTGTGTCTGTATGAGTGTGTGTGTGCGTGCATGTGTGAGGCTTTGTGTGTATTTGACTGAGTGTTTGAGTGTGTGCGCTGTCATTGTGTCATTATTGCTGGGTGTTTGCGCTGTCCTGGCTCATGTAAGAGGCTTGTCTAATCTCATTGGTGATACCTCCTGTCTGTCATGCACTCCTCTCTTTATTATTCCCCCGCTTCATTGCTCGTGAAAAAAAAAAGTGCTAATCCCTCTCCCTCTCTCTCTCTCTCCCTCTCGATCCCCTTCTCTCTTCCCCTCACTCCTCTGTCTCTCTGTCTCTTTCAGTCACTAATAAACACATAACAATGAGGCAGCCCCGCGGGCAAATAGCGACACGCAAGAAAAACACAAACACACTAATTATAGCCTGTTACATATGTGTAATATTTGAACTATCAGCGTTGCGTGAAAAATGGATTAGGAGTACAAAATAGTGATTCATTTATGTCATATTTTATGTATGTGTGCATATGGCCGGGTATGATTATGGTACTGGCACGCGCAACAATGGCACCGCTGCGATGAAAACACTTCGTGTCACTGCCACTAACGCGATGATTACTGTTTCCCCTAAAGAAGTTCATTGTCATTATAGGTTCTGTGTTCGCAACAACTTTTTTACATGAAATAACCATGTAGCAGTACCCGTGTGTACAGTAAACCTCCTGCTTTCACTTCAGGTGCGTTTATTAAGAAGAAATGACACATTTAGGCTTATTTCTGCCGTAATTGGCCAATAATTATACACAGTGTAACACGTTATAATTGTTATTTTGTATGTGATGTGTTGATTTTTTCTGAGATGATAGGTCGTTTACCATTATTCTGCTCTGCTCTTTTGCTCTGCATAATTATTGTAGCAACATTAAACGAATATAAAAATAAAATAAAGGTGTTTTTAAAGGAAATACTGCAATACACTGAGAGAAAAAACTTCAAATGAACTCAAAACACTCTAAATGTTTTCACTTTACACTTTTAACATAATACAAAGTAAACAAATAGAAGATGTTGTCAACAGCAGATCCATCACCATTTGTTGATTGGTGCGAGTTAGCAGCTTTTTTGAGAGTAAGCCTATGCAACCAATGCAATTTTAACACTCATTATGTCTTGCATTTAATTGAGTCTGTATTGCATCATTACGTTCATGTAATACATAATGTTTTACTAATACATGAAAGTAGTTGCAAAGCTTTTGCATTTTTAATAGTTTACATTGTTTTTTTTGTTTTTATTATTTTATCACAATTTTAACATAAGTATATTTAATTTTGTAAGTAAGTAAAGTTTATTTATAAAGATAAAAATCCTGTACATAAAATGGCTGCATTAAAAAAGAACATTGAAGTTTCATAAAATACAGTATAAGTGAGAAAAGTATTGAGCCAAAGGCCTTCTTAAATAAAAACGCCTTCAAGTGCATTTTATAATTTACATTTAAACATTTAGGTTCCCGCTCATGTGCTAAATTAGCATTTTATTCACATTGCACACATCCAGGCTGTTTGACCCCTCGCTAAGTTCTGCAGGACTACGTACACATGCAGGAGACGGCATTAAACCGACATAGGACTGTGCAGCTTGGAAGAAAAGGACAAGGACAGGATGGCAAAGTGTGAACTGTGCCGTCAGCCGAGCGGCCGCGTTTCGCCATGAGAAGCTCCTCAGGCGTGTTTTTAGTAACTCCGCTGGTGGCGCGTCGTTATACTTTAATAACCCTTAAATCATTTACAGATTTTGTGCAATTTTTTGTTTAGAGATGTTACATGATTGAATCAGTCCCGATTGATTGTGTAACACAATAAAGTGACATCTGACGCGAGAGGAAGAATTTCATATTTGTTGCTCAAGGTCTCAGTGGGTTAAGGTGCAGAGAAGCGAGAATTTACTGCATCTGCACCCGACTATCAAAAGAACGTGTGCTGATGTACTGTATGTGGAAGGTTTATTTCTCCGGTATTGACTGTCAATCACACAAGAATGCATCTCCGATGTCGTGGTGGAATGCAAGCGTATTGTAGAATGTTATATCAATCTATTCCCTCTATCCCCTTCTGCTCAATGACTTTTAACAAGAGGTGGGAGAAAATCAATTACCCTCTCACAGTAATGCCAGCTCCTTGACCAGCAAAACACATCCAGTCAATGTATTTAGAAATCGAATGCAACGCCGCCAACTCTCATCTCAGCGTAAACTCCTGCACTTGACTCTAAACTCCCAATTTACCAACAGGCAGGCTTTGTCTCATGTGAAGTGGTGAATTTGGACTGAGCACTATATTTTGTGTGAAAAGACATTGTTTGTTATTACTGCTGGGACTGTGGATTAAGAGGGCCTTATACTTCAGCCTGTATGAAGCTGTATGTCACAAATGGCGTGATAAAAGGACTAACTCAGTAAAGAAACGTCGCTTTCTTTTATGCACACGGTTAATTATGATATATCACAACTCTTCTAATGGCAGATGCTGACATAATCTATAAAGGGTTTTGTACTTCAGCTTTATATTTGGTGTGAATAGGTGTTGGAAACCTAAAGCTACTTACCTATTGAGCTGACTCTAGCCGGCGGTCCTCCAATGCTGGAGGGCGCAACGCTGTGCTTCATGGAGCCGACAGGGCCCAGCTTGGTGGCAGCAGCAGCAGCAGGGACCTGTGGGGAAGTTGGGGGGGAGTTGGGTGACTTGCTCTCGGATGCCTTAGGCTTGGCCGACAGGTTCAGTGGCTGTGCACCCTCACTGTCCTGCAAAAACCAAAACAGCACAGTTTCGCCTGCTGTGACCACCGTCAGGAATTGGGGAGCGGGAGGCAGGGGTCGGGGACCCCTCGCCCTCCCTTCAACCACTCGCAAATGGAAGCTTTAACACTTGCCCATGCACAGACAATTTGAGGCAAAGCCTGGCGGGACGGATGACAAGGTGCATGCCACTGCCCATGTTCAAACAGCTCATGATAAGCACAACAAAAGATACGGAACGAAACACTGGTGCAAACCACTGACATTCACATGCACAATACACCGACTTCCTGCAAACGCCAGCCTGCAAACAGGGCAGGACACGATTCATGCACATGCACGTGTACACTCCACATGCAGACTCCAGTGAACATGCACTCCTTCAAACAAGGCCGATGACAAGGGCAACAACTGAACACGAGGCGGAGAGACACCGCGGAATCTCAAAACCACAGTGGACTGCTCCCTCTCGCAGTGAGTAACACCTCCCTCGGACTGTCTTCAGAGCTGTGAGAGTCTGAGGATACTGCCACGGCTCAGAGTATCAAACAGCAAACACAACAGCCAACTGTCTTGTCACTTCAATGTGCACTTGGTCCATTAGAAAGAGGGGACCTTCATGGTCGTGAACATGTGAACGAGTGTGCGGGGCAGCACTTTTTGCCTGGGAGGTAACCACATGTGGATACAGCCTCTTTCTAACAATCGATACAGCCTTTAAAATCGTTAAAAAAAAAAAAAATCCAGGCTCATGGTTTTTATGCCAGCGACCTCTGTATAGTAAGGTCAGGGATATGATCAAATTCACTCTTGTCATATTGGTCGACACACAGTAGTGTTACTTCCACACAACAGACAACAACAGCCCTTGAGTTGATCGGCATGCGGACCCCTGCATGATGCCGGGGGCTGTTATCACGTTTATTGTCATGGCAACATCACCCCTGCCGATGACCTAATCCAATCAGGAAGAACCTCTGAGAGTCACATGACAGGAAGGGAGGAATTAGATCGCAGAGGGGCCAGATGTACACAGACCACTCTGCGTAATTAAAACTCCACAATTAAAAGCCAGACACAACATGGGGGCAAGGGACAGCTTAATGGGCCAGCCAGTTAAAGACACTCAACAACAGTGTCAAACCGGGGCGTTAGAATTACACTTTGGCGGCTGTTTCACACCATTTCTGAAACCACACGGGCATAAAGACAACTTTCAGCATCACAGGTGTGGCTCCATTGTGTCGGGACGTATACCTTAAAGCAGAACAAAATGGAGACAATATGTGTCTTTATTTTCTGGTCATTAGTGTAATTGCCTCTAAGGCGGAGAAGAAACCAGCATACAGTGGGTTCCAAAAAAACGGGAGAGTATTGTCTGCCTGCGTGTGTGCGTGTGCGTGTGTGGTATATTCACTCATTAAGGCCGACTTTTCCTGATTCCCACTCCTTGAGTCGTACTAAGCCTTATGAGCCCCTCACAACTCAATTAAGCCCTTCCAATTAAGCCCCTACATGTGTACGTGCCCATGCGTGTGTGCGATCACCACTTTGCGTGTGTGTGCGTGCGCGCTTGAGTGAGGAGGCCTAACCGGATTGTCCTTCATTAGATGGGTGTGGGGTGGGGGGTGTCGGGGTAAGACAACGGTGTCTTTCTAAACAGACAGAGGACCTCCAAAGATGCCTTTAGTCAAAGACAATGGGCCGGAGAAGAAGAGGAGAGAAAGGAGAAAACTGAGCGGGATCTTCTCAATCCTGACCCATATTATGGTGGGCTTTGGCTGGGAATACGTTTGAATATTTATTACAAATAGATAATGCCTCCGCCTCTTGTACAGTGGATGGGGGAGTTTCCTCTTCGCGCCAAGCCAAATCCTGCGGTGGGAAGGTGGCCAACCTGCATTATGCCAGTGTGGAGGAATTAGTTTAGACAGTGGAGCTGAGAGGCTTGGACTGAGTTGTTTGTGCGTGTGTGTGTGTGTGTGTGTGTGTGTGTGTGTGTGTGTGTGTGTGTGTGTGTGTGTGTGTGTGTGTGTGTGTGTGTGTGTGGCCTCTAAACCTCTCTGAAAGGCTTGGAGTCTTGAATTAATACAATTGCTTTTGTGTCTCTCTTGGCTGATGAAACAGTCTCCAGCTTTGAGACCGAAAACATGCAGAGTGACAGTGAGAGCCAGAGGGACACAGAGAGACAGAGAGGAAGCAGAAGGGGAGAGATAATGTGTGTGTGTGTGTGTGTGCGTGCGTGCGGTGCGGGTTGTGTGTGTGTGTGTGTGTGTGGGCTGTATTTCACTTCTGCCGATGCCGACATGTGAAAGCGACATCAGGGTTCTGCATCTTATCACAGGAGCTGACGGTTCAATTAACAGGACAAGTGTGTGTGCCACTGCTGTTTATCCCAGTCAAGTCATGTGCATGTGTAACTGTGTGTGTAGGTGTGTGAAGCTATGGCCATGTCAAGACCCTCAAATGTGCCGCCTTCTCTTTGTCTCTCCATCTTTCCTCCTCGCTTCCTCTCCTTCCAGCTATAAGGGACTGTGTGGATATTAATTATATTGTCATTTCAAATTCTCTTAGACAGTGGAGGACAGAGTGGGCAGATATGCCACTGTTTCTCATGTGGCACCATTTCAACTTAAGTCCTCGCGTATAAAAATACACATCACATTTTTTTTTTTGATTGGGAGTGAATTGTCATGATTGTTTTGTTTTTTTTTGCTTCAAATATTTGTAATTAATTGGAACAGGCCTGTTCCCTCGACACGATTCATCAGATTAAAGAATTATTCGCTTCCCGACTGCTTCGGTAACCTCACACTTTTATGGTTATTCAGTCACATGTGAGTTCACAAAGTATGAGTGTATATCCTCTTTTATATGGTGAGAACTTGGACATATTGATAATGCAGAATTAGAAGACAAATCCAAACCCTTAACTTAAGTAAAAACAGCAGTACCACACGCACAAGTATGAGTGAAAGTATAGTTTATAATACTTTAATCCAAACGTTTAAAGATAAATCTAACGATTCTTCTGCACATTTAAATGGTGTAACATCATGATACATTGCTGATTATCTGCATATATTTAGTAGAGGTCATACAATTGACCAGAAATGTCAGCATTTTATCTTTAAAACGCAGCAAAAGAGCAGCATAGAGAAGAGACGTGTAAAGGAAATGAGATGGGTAAATCAAAATTCACTTTGCTAAGCTGATTATGTACACTTAGGTAGTTGGGCCGCTGCGTGCATGTGATGCATATCAGCGAATGGGCTACATATGGTGCACAATTTCAAGTGCACCACTGTACCAGTCAGTATGCATGCCTGCCTACATCTGCACATCCACTCTTGCATATATGAAAGCTGCATGTAAGGCAGCAGTGATTTGAGCATGTGTGTGTATATATATATATATATATATATGTGTGTGTGTGAAAAGTGACTGCATGGTTTCTAGCTGGTGTTGTGTTCCAACACCTGTGTGTGTGTGTGTGTGTGTGTGTATGTGTATGTGTGCACACTTTTTGGAACCGGCGCGTGTGTCCATGTCTCACCCGAGGGTAAAGCACTTAAGCGGTGTGTGCCCGAGTCCAAACAGCTGTGAGCAGAGGCAGGCAGTGGGTCTTTAAATGAGTGGAGACCTGAGATAGAGCCCACAGGGGGAGCACACCTCTGAAATATACATGTCACTCGGCCAGAAGGAGAGAGACAACGGAAAAGAGACGGTGTGAGGGGAGAAAAAAAAAAAGGGGGGGGGGGGGGGATGCGTTAGCAGTGAGTCTGAAAGAAAGAAAAGAGTGATAGAAAGAGAGTATCTTTTAAAATCTCTCTAATCTTTGTCAACAACTCAGTGGTCAGTCGGGTATTTTGGCTCTGCGGGGACCGTCGGGGGGCCAGGTCGGTCCACTCCCCAGTCAGCCACTCCCGCCGGATGGGGGAGGCCATTACGGCTTCCCACTTTCCCTCCACCACAGGCCACAGCACTTGCCTGTCAGCCCAACTCCATATATATGGTAATAAGATGTGTGTGACAGTGCGGCATGATGTGTGTTATTGTGTGTGTGCTGTTGGGAGATGTGGGGAGGGGCTGATGGACAAGAGAGCAGTGGTGCAAGCTCGTAGGTCAACCACAAGCTTTAATCTGAGCCAAGAGCCACTCCTGACAGTAAGTGTGTGTGCGTGTGTGTGTGTGCGTATGTCTTATAACTTAAGAACCATGCAGCGGGAAAGAGTGACGATGTACAAGTTAGAAGTTGCAAAGGAAAGCGACTGCATAAAGGGGATGTGATATGGAAGGAAACAAATATAAAGTAATCAAAAGTAAAATGGAAAAAGGGAAACGAGATCAGGAAATAAATTAAAGCAAGGACAGGACAGGAAAGGAAAGGAAAGGAGAAAAGAAAAGTGAATAAAAGTAAGAAAAAGAAAAGGAATTGAAATGAAAGAGAGGAGAGTTGGGAAACTTCTGCACGTTTAAAAAAGTGAACCACGAATCTGAATTCAGATTGTCAAACTCCGCAAGATTATATGTTTTTCTACATAAATCTGTCTCCGTGTGAGTTTGTGATTGACCGCTACATTTGTGGGGGATCATATAGTGGACAGAGGATGGCTGGAGACATGGGGTTATGCCTGTGGGTGTGTGCGTGTGTGTGTGGGCAGGGGGAGGTGGTCAGGGTCCCAAAGCCAGACCAGATATTCATAGAATTCCACTTGGATGGACACAAGGCCGCTATTGGGCAGCCAGCCGTTAAAACTGCAGAAACACCAATACATCCTCAAATCTGCCTCCGCCACCAGACGCCAGCTGGAGTTCAGTGATAAAGTTGGAGAGTTTCATTTGCAGAGGCGGGGTGACTGTGAGCTTTGTTTGGTGTGGGGGCAGTATGAGGAGCACATCGCTGATCGGGACACTTGTTTGATAGAAGTGGAAAAAACAAGATGCAATGCAACAGCCAAACAAGCTTCAAAACATACATTTTCAGCTCATGCGGCACAATCCTGTTCACGTTTTTTTATTAATTAAAAGGGCAAACTGCACAGAAATTCACCTACAAAAGTCAGTTCTGGCTGTATTTGAGATCGAAAAATTTGATTTTGTGCAATAATCAAGACAGATTTGAGAGCACTGTGAGAATATTCCTACTTTCTAATAGAAAAAAACACTTGTTGAAAATACCGGAAAAGTAGAAATATTGCCAACATTGAGCTTTCGTTCCAGCCAGAAGTAACTTGAAAATAAAGAAATGTGAAGGCGAATTGAATTTCTGAGATAACAGCATTGCATTGTGGGAATCTGACCAAGCAGCATTGTTGGCCAGACTTTAGGTGCACACAAAACATGCAGACGCGCGCGCGCACACACACACACACACACAAATGTATTCCGTCTGTACCTTGGTCTTGCTTGATGGCGGGGAGCTGCGGCCCTTGTCGCTCTGTTGGTGTGTGTTGGTGGGCGGGGAGTGTGTGCCCAGGTTGCCTTGAGGTGGGAGGCTGCCTCCGTGCTGCTTCGCCCCCGGTGACACCTGCATGGCCGCCAGCTGGGCTGCGTACAACTGCTGCAAGGTGGGACAGACAGGTAGAGAGAGGGAGAGAGAGACGGGGGAGTGAGACAGGGGGGGGGGGGGGGGTCCAGGGTGGAGGAGGAGGAGGAGAAGAGGACCAAGGGGTGGGGCAGGAGTGGTAGAAAGGAGAAGAAAAGGATGACATGAATAAATGAATACTTGAGAGCGCGTGCACGCACACAAAAAGAAAGAGAAAAGGAGGCTAAAAAGCTCTGGAAGGAGAGGCCATTAGTGGCGCGGCCTCTGTTTGTGTGACAGAGAGAGATAGAGAGGGACATCTCTACTGTCAACCGACCATCGCTCTCTCTCTCTCTCCCTCCTCCCCCCTCCTCCTCCCTCACCCCATGGGAGAAGCGCTAACAGCCTCGCTCTGACAGGCCCAGAAGATGGCCATGTCCCCTCCAGGTGCATCGTGGGAGAAAAGGCAAACATCCCGGCTATCGAGGTCACACCGGAGAGCGCGGCTCTCGCTCAAGGTGAAAAAAGTGATGATGGAAGAAGAGACGCGTAGAGAAACAGAGGGAGAGAGAGAGAGAGAGAGAGAGACAGAGAGAAATTTGTGACGCCACATGCCAGATGGGACGTGCCAGAAGTATGTGATGTTTTTAGTGTGTCGGCAATAAGACACAAAAGCACACACAAATGCAATAAAATAAGAGCCAAAATCAAGATAGACTGATCGTAGAACTGCCATGGGGAAGAGTGAAAAAAAAGAAGAAAAAAAAAAGCTTCCCTATTCTTATTTATGTATTTAATTAATTTCCAATTAAATAAAAGCATTATGGTGTGAGCTGCTATGGTGTGAACATACTCTGGGATATATTTATGCAATACCATTGTATCACACAAAACAGTCTCTGGCCAGTATTTCCACAGCAACAGACACGGCGGAATATTCACAACTTGGAAGCAGCTTCAATATTCATAAATGCTTCTTTCTGACTCTCTATCTCCCTCCTCGAAATCATCCTGCAAAGCTCAAGTGCTTTCATGTCGGCTCATACAAATCTCCAAGACGCTGTTTCTTTTTTTTGTATGTGTGTGTGTGTGTGTGTGTTTTGTTTTGTGGTTCTACGAATTGTTATTCCTTCCTCTGAAGGACAACAGAATGGTTGTTTTTGCGAGGAGTAACTGATGTGTTGTTTTTTTTTTTTTTTTTGAATAGTTATAATTGTTATTATTTATTTCTGGTGGAATATTTTTCTGGAAGAGGACCATCCTTTTTTTAAATTTTATTTAATTTTTTTTTTTTGAGTTTAACTTCCGTCCTTCTGTTGGCGCTTGGCTGCCGGCCACCGGCGTCAAACAAAGGCTGGTTTATGCAAATGGACAAGAAGAGATGCTGTCACTGCTACTTTTCTCTCTCTCTCTCTCTGTTTATACCTCTCTCTATCTCTAGTGACAGCCACATTTGCTCCTGTTCCTCTCCACTGCTATCTTAAATAAAGACATTCTATTTTCTTGTACAAACAAGTGGGAAAAAAAAGACGTTCACACATACACTCACACAAAGACATACTTTTGAGAAGGATCTCCTATTTGAATGTGGAACAAACTCCCTCTGACTGTCAGTCACCGTCCAACAATGCAACGGCAAGGCAGAAGCAACACGTCTATAGCTTTAATTGGATTCAAACTTTTAATTTCACAACAGAAAAGAGAAGTACTTTCTGAGAAAAGTGCCAGACAGTGTTGGAATGAACAGCTGTGAATCTAGTAATTATATTACAGTTAGTAATTTAACAATTATGTTGTTTTTTTTCACTTATCTGGAAAATCACTGGGTCAAACTTGCATTTTGTGCAGACTTATGGTGTATAAACTGCTCTTCCTCTCGTCACATAACTTTCTCTGGAGCTCCACAGCATTTGCAGTTGGAGATGCACTATTTCCTATAGGTGTGAACGAGTTTGAAAGTAGTGTGTACTCTTGTCCAGAGTGAGATGCGATCAGCAACAATGTCCCACGAACAAGCTGGATAAAGTAGTATAGGACATTTATAAGATTGGTTCGGATTTTTACATTTCAAAGAATACCCACTCATGTGCCATTGCTGTGGCTTAATTGAATATATATAAACCATAATACATAGGATGAATGGACTTTACTGACAGTGCACTTTCTCCTAACCACACTCACCCACCAAATAGTGATGGCTCTCATTAAAGCTGCCCTCACTCCAACAACTTTTGGCTCAAAGGCTGGCCCCTCTGAAAGTACATTTCTTCTCCTAATAGGAGTCAGAAAGTCATTTTTGTACCTTTGATTCAAAGCCCCCAGCGTTAAAAATAATTTTCAAATTCGACACCAAGTGAAAGGAAGACAACTGAGGCACATGGAGAATACCGGCTGCTGGAAATCAGCGGGGGATCAGTCATGAGCCACATGAGTACGGTGCGGAGGAGCAGCTTCGCTGAGATCAGATCAACCACTGCTCGCTCACTTCTCTTCAATTAGCTGCACTGTAGCTCCTGGAAGGGGGGGGGGGGGGGGGG
>NC_137671.1:6437303-6467303 GCF_963422515.1 Blennius ocellaris | reverse complement strand
AAGTGGATTTTTCTTGTCATTTTTCAGCTCTCTGTCTGTCCTTCTCAGTCCATTTGTGTGATGTGGAGGATATCAATGATATCAAGGGTCAATAGGGAGCCAGATTAACATGCTCTAATGCACAATGTCACACTCATCCCACAGATTAAGATGCTAAATGCCAACCTTGTACACTCCAAAGCCCTCCATTGCCTTGAAAACCTTCTGTAGAGGATTCTGTGTTAAGCTCCCATTGACTGTAAGAGCTACTCGCTTGATTTCTATGGAGGTTGTTTCAAACATAGAAAAAGCTTTAAACCATCGAGATTAATACATTTTCTAAGAACTGCACTCAACTCAAAGCTGTGAATTTGTGAGGTCTAACTTTCTAAGCACAACATTCTTTTTTTTTTTTTTTTTTCCTGCCGTGCAACCAGGGTGAAAGCCATTATTCCAAATTGTATGTTTTCCAGCATATGTACAGAGAATCATTTCAAAGAAGAGGACGTTTACAGAGTGGAAAGACCAAGAAGAATGAAGATTTAGCAAATACATCTTTCTTAAGATACATATCAAGTGCATACATGTGACATATTCGTTTGATTAGGAAATACTTTTTAAATTGAGATCTCAGTTTTACCTTTTTTTTTTACAAATAATTTACCAGTTTCAAACGTCAATCATAATTCATCATAACACTTTGGGGCTCTTTGTCTCCTAAACTCAGATATCTGACTTCTTAGAAAACCATCATTGTCTTGACACCTCAGTCACAATTAAACTACAATCCACTGATGGAGCGAGAAGCAAAAAATAAATAAATACATCAAATGAGACAGCCATTTGCTTATGTCAGGGCCCAGCTGCTTCAGTCTCAAATCTAAAAAAAATTTTATAAAAAAAAATTAATAAAACAGTGTATTTGGAATAATGTCTTTAATATGTATAAACTGAAAAACACCAAAAGGCCAAATAATGACATCTGTTCGCTCCCAATTGTTGATCTTCTTTGGAAGAATTTTGTGGTGTAAAAACTGTTAGAAAGTCATATGAATAAAACAATATAATCCTTTGTGTGCATACGCTCCTTTTGTTAATACCCACATGACCCTGTGTATTGAAGTCTGTTGAAAGTCCTGAGGCACCAAAGGTCATGACCTGAACCAGGTTGAATTTCATGACTTCAGATAAGTAACCTACTGTCTGTTTTGTGCAGGTGTGGACCTAAAGCACCAATACGAACCAAAATGTATTGAAGTGAACCACTAATATTGATGATTTATGTAGTTCTTGAACTTTTTTCAGAATAATAATGTAAAAAAAAAAAAAGAGAGAGACTTTTATAATGAGTGCTATGTGTGTGTGTGTGAGTGAGGGGTGTTCAAGTGTCCACACACTGAAGTAACACATTTGTGAGTGTGTTTTTTGCTTTTACCTCAATACAACTGGGTTTATTGTTGATCGTATTTGAAATATGTTTCAATTTTTCCTGTGTGTGTCGAAAGTGGGCCCACTTATGAGCCCGTCTGCCAAACCATCGTGTTGCCTTGGCGACCTGCGGCCCAAGCTCGCCGTCACGTCTGTCTCGGTGACAGAAAACACCTCCTCCTCAAATGAGGGCTCAGACACAATCCCAAAGGAAATCCATCCACGCTGAGACATCTGTACTCGTATAAGCCCGGGCAAATCCTTCTCTTTCTGACAAAGGCTAAATCTCGGGGTCCAGTTTAGAGAAATCTGCCTGTGAGATGTTGTTTCACACTTTGTCCGCCGCCCCGGTAAATAAAACCAATGGCGCGGTGGACAACGCTGCCCAATAGAGGTTTTGAGCGAGTCTGAACACGCTGGAACATATGGACAGCGAGATTGAAGCGGCGATAACAGACAGAGAACATTATTCTCGGGCGAAACACACACATGTGAGTAATAATGAAATCAGTGACGACAGCGGGGTCCGTTCTCCATGATAGAATTACACCGCTCCTCTATTCTCCCCGTAGTGCCTAGCATATGGGGCAGCGCGTTTGGCTGACAGGTGCAAATGTATTACACACACTCTGCCTGACCTTTAACCCATATTTTCCATCAGTCTCTTTGCGTGTGAACTGAAAGTGGATGTCTGTCAAAGCAGCTGTTTCACCCAGACACTCACATCTGTAAGCGCGAGTGTCTCATTTTTATGATAATGTATGCCAAGGAAGCAGAGGTGGGCGAATGCAGCTTGTGCCGAGGCCGGGGCCCAACGCTGGAGCTTAATGCATTTCAAACGGGCAACTGAGAGGATGCCTGTGCAGGCTCTTAACCTCTAAGGGGGGGGGGGGGGGGGGGGGGGGGGGTTGGCCCCCACAGAGACCACATGGTTGTGTGTTTTTCTGTTTGTGCGTGATCAGTGGAGGAGAGAGAGGTTAGGATTACCACGTGAAAGGCCACTCATTCAACATACGCAGACAGGAAGAGGACCCATCTTTAGACTCGTCCCCCTCATGAGTGCCGTACCAGATGTTGACTCTTTTTCTTTGTGCCATCTCTTTTCTGCTTTCTTACTTCTTCACTGTTGGGCCCAAAAGGTTTACTACAGGGCAGCACAGCACCTCCACTACTTTATCAAATGTGCCCTTTTATCTTGGCAGTTCAGAGTTGTCATATACCTCGTAATGAAATCATCTAAATGCTCTTTTCATCTGGGTTGGACCTCAATTTCATTCCTTTTATGACATCTCAATAGCAAAAAAATATAATCTGGAGTTTTGATGCTCAGTCAAATAGCTGTGGATGCAGATTTTGACATCAGAAACACAAAATCAAAACGCTCATTTAATTCTTAACACTTAAACTTTCCTTAACATACACTTGCATATTTTTGTCTGTTCACAAAGAGACTTATGATTCAGAGGCATGTTAAGGTGGAGTAATGACCGCAGATTCCTTCTATTCATCCACCTTTGCCACTTTATCCTACTTAAGAGTTTCAGGGCACTGGAGGTTATTCCAGTTTACATTTGATGAAGGCAGAGCAGGATTACTATTTCAACAACACATCATCAGTCGGGTAACACTAACTGGTCTCAAAAAAAAAAAAAAAAAAAGAAAGGCAACCAGCCCATCACAGAGCAAATACAACTATTGCCTGGGCAAGACTCTCCAAAAGATCTGTGATGAGACGAGAGGAGATTGATGTCTATTCACTTGTCGACACATTGGTTCTGACAGCCAATCTGGATGTTTGTGTCCCATCTTCTAGACGTTAGTGGCAGCTCAGAGTTGCATCAATCCCATTTGCATCCTATAGCAGGACAAAGCCACGGGGGCTCGGGTAACATTTGTCAGCTCCGTGTGATTTTTGAGCGGTGATCACAAAGATCACGTTTTTGTCAGATCACTTCGGTGTCCACGCTTTTGCCTGAAAGTGACAAGCTGTGACACCCCACCCATACAGCTCAGTGGGCAGCAGTGTATGGTGTGACCACTGCAGGACCGGGGGGGGGGGGGTTTGTTCCCCCGTTGTGCCACCAACGTTTTTTTTCATGGTATGTGTGGAGATTTTGGGTTGCTCAGTTCGACAGGTCACGTGCAATCTTACCTGGAGCTGCAGGGGTCCCAGGCCCGTGTGGCAGCAGCCGCTGCAGCCATTGTTGTGGGGATGAGCTGAAGTGGGTAGGGGTCACCTTTAAAAAGAAAGGAAAAAAAAAGAAATATTAATTTCCATAAGCAACTGGTTTTCTGATATACCTGGAGATACTCCCCCATCTCCCCTCTTCTGCAAGAGTTCATGCTCAGTGCCACACCCCCCTCTTACGTTTTGGCCTCTCACTGTTTTTATGTCCCCCTCCCTTTTCCCTCATCCTTTTGTTTTTCCTCCCTCCTTCATCCCTTGTTCCCTTTCGCTCACATTGAAGACCCCTACCGCCACCACCACCACCACCACCTGAGTCCCTTTCTGCAGCTGTTAAAGCTGTTCTTTGTGTGCGCTGCCGGTAGGGCCCTAATGAAAAGCCTGATTGTGTGTCCTCCTCCTTAATACCCCCTGACAAAGAGCAGCGAGGTGAAGGGATTCTGATAAAGCCGGCCCCGGTGTCGTAATTAAGAGCCGCGACTTGCCGATTGCAGCTCTCTCTCTCCTACACCCCCCCCCCCCCCCCCCCCCCCTCCTATCTGTTCTCCTGCTTTGTCGGGAGGAGAGCACTGCTTTCAGGACCCGTCGCCCACTTCCACCATCACTCACTTCATCCTCTCCACTCTCCCCTACCTTCACTCCATCGCTCTCCCTTTCCTCTGTCATGAGCGATAAATCAAGAGGTAGACGGACAAACGGAGTAACGGGGATGACAAGAGTGCAGGAAGCAGAGAAAAAACGGACAGAACCATACGGGCTCGGATTATAAGTTGGTGGGTGCAGATATGCCACGTTTTAATTACTCAGTCAGAGAGAGAGAGAGAAAGAAATGAATGCGTGATACTGAGATAGTTTAGTTCTGAGGTCAGACACGAAGGGAAGGAGCAGAAAAGTAAAAACTCTGTTTAATTACGCTCATGTAGTATAAACATGTTGGTTGACAGCTCTGATTTGCATTTGAACATGCCCACGAACCAAAGTGCAGCACATCGGATGGAGGTCAGGCTCTTACGCTGCTATTTAATCCAGGAAACGTTCATCTGAGTGGAGAAAACTTGAGAATGTTCTCAGGGGCTTGACCTTGCATTTTTGACCCGGACCTTCAGCGCAGCGGTCAGCCTCTTGGCTGTGTTAGAACCTTTCATTGTGTGCATGCGTGCCCGCCTAACTTTGTTGTGTGCACGTCGTATCTGAGTTTGGCATAGGCCCGACTTTCCTTCCGACATATTTTCCCATATAACTTTGCTCTTTAAAAAAAAAGAAAAAAGAAAAAGAAAACTGGGAGCAAAGTGGAGACATTCTTTTCTTCAGTTGGGGAAAGAGGGTAGGAGGATTAAAGAATTATTTCAGGACTGTGTATTCTAGGAGATTGGTCTTTTCTCTTCGCTCCCTAGACAAACATGAGCCCAGTGGATATTTATGCTCCTCCTGAGGGTCGCTGTAACAAAAGGGAGAAGGACGGAGAAAAGCAAACATGTTGCTCTTGGCTTCAGGACAGCGGTCTTGGCGGATGGGGCCCAAATTTCTCAGACAGACGGACCGAAGAGGGAGACCGATACGAGAACGTCATCCGTGTCACTTTCTCTTAACAGTTTTACACCTTTTTAAAGTCTTACTGGTGGGGGGGCTCTTGATTCTACAACATGGAAGCGGGACACAAGAGAACATTGTCTTCTGAAGACTTAAACAGTGACTGATGAAACCCTGTTATGAAGTCATGACTTCAGAGGGCATTTTTTTGCACCTTTGAATTGCTAAGTTTCATAAAAAGTTCAAAACTTCAACTTATTCTGCCAGAATGCAGGTCATTTAGCATTAATTGTAGATCAGATATTATACCAGTCTAACCTCTCATCATATATTTATTGTTTAACCTTTATGTACACAGTACTGTTTTGGTTTTTTATTGTTCCCTTTTATTTTTGAGCCATTCTTAAAAGCGAGAAGTTTAAACAATAAATAAGTTCTTTAAACGGGGCAACCCGACATGATCTTAATGTCTTGACTAACCCTCCAATGGATACAAAATGGTTGGTAATTCAAGTAAAAAAGTATTCATTGGGTAGGAATTTGATAGGGAGTAAATTGACAACCACTAATTTTAGTCTCGATTTTTTAGCAGATGCCATATATAGACAGAATAATAAGAACATTATTGATTATGCAAATTCAATCATATTTGATACTGAAACACCGTCTTCTATAACCAAGAGATGAGCTTTATATTAACCTTAACGCATCCCTCCCACTTCCCTTAAAAGTTGAAAAAGCTTTATCGAGTGGGAAAAAAAAAAAAACAGTTGGAAAAACAGATTTTTTTTCCCAAAAAATTAAAAACAAGTTATACAACCGAAATCTGTTTTACACTGACATTGGGCCAACATTCAAAATATAGATAGGCGAAATCCCTGGCAAAAGTCGAACAGTTATCTTAAGCTGTGGCATGTTGTGTCAAAAGAATGCAATAAGTGTTTAAACGAGACGACCGCTGAGTGCACACATGTCCATACTGCGCAAATAAGAATCTATTCATATCTTCCCGACGCTACAAAAGCGCTGTGAGAATATGTCAGAGCAACAATGCTACACATGTCCTATTTAGAGCCGCCGTGTCCAAACTACATCAACTCACAACAAGTTTGAAAGTTGCCAGAGAGTTTTCTCAGGGGCGGCTTGGCCCGCTCACAGTGTGCCAGTCCGGTTGCAGTTGGCTGAGGCAGTGAAAAGACAAGCCCACTACTTGTCAGGGTATTTACGTGGGCAGTGGGCGTGGGTGAAGATGGCACTAATTAAAATGGAATGGACTTGTTTGGGAAGCTGTGAAACTCTTAAGTGGGGCGGGGTGGTGGTGGGAAAGTGGGACTGAGTGTGCACGAGCCTCTGCTTGTGTGCACGTTTACATATTTGTGTCTTTTTTTCCGTTTTTTTTTGTTTGTGTTTGTGATATGTGACAAAGCAATCGCTCTCGTGTGTGTGTGTGTGTGTGTGTGTGTGTGTGTGTGTGTGTGTGTGTGTGTGTGTGTGTGTGTGTGTAGGCTGTGTTGGAAACATGTTCTGGCTGCATCCCCTGTTAATGTGAGGAGAACCTGGGGCAGGTCACATTACCACCCCCCCCTTCTGCTAACCCCCCCACTGTGCATTTATTCCCAGCATCCCCTGGCAAGCAACAACCTCTCTTTCTATCTGTCTGTCTCTCTCTCTCCTTCTCTCCATCATGGTAAACAACACATTGCCACACAGCCGGAGCGTGATAGCCAAAAAAAAAAAAAAAAAAGAATGAAAGGAAAAAAAAAAAAAAGAAAACATGTCCGGCAGGACGGCTTCATTTTGTTGCTTTTATATATCAAAAAATAGACAAGACAAAAGCAAGGAGCCAAAAGGACTGAGCAAGAAAGGGAGAGGTAGAGAGAGAGAGAGAGAGAGAGAGAGAGATAAAGAGAGAGAGAGAGTAAACAGGAAGGGTGTATTTGGACTGGTTTTTCCATTAAGAGGGAGATGTTGTTGTAGGGGCGAGCTCGTCTTTTGGGAAACAACCAGACTCCTTGTGTGGGAAAATGGTCAGATTCTTACCTTGCTTGGTGAAAAACATGTGAAACATCACACATAAAAGCTACTTTTACTCCGAGAGTTGCACCTATTTATGAATGTGTGCCTGTGTGTGCGTGCGTGTGTGTGTGTGTGTGTGTGTGTGTGTGTGTGTGTGTGTGTGTGTGTGTGTGTGTGTGTGTGTGTGTGTGTGTGTGTGTGTCACTCACTGCAGCCAGGCTTGTAGTTGAAGCCAGGGGGCATCAGGAAACCCTGCTGGGCTGCGGCCGCTGCCAGGGTCCGCTGATCCGGGGGAAAGACGGGAATCATCAGGGGAGGGAGCTGGCCCTGGACCTGCTGATGAAGGAGTGGGGGAATGGGGGAGGAGAGGAACATTGTGTGTGGGAGGGGCAAGATTGGAAAAAGGATGGAAAATGAGGTGTGATAAGGATGGATGGAAAGAGGGCAAATAGAAAGATTAGTACCTGTGCACTCTCCAGCTGTCTCAACATGTGCCCACGAGGAAGTAGCTACTGGTTTTTTACGCTTTAAACCTGTCAAAATAACAGTTGGTACGATCTTGTAAAAAAAAAAAAAAAAAAGAAAAATACTCCAACCTTGTTTGATTGCCATGTTTTGCAAATCCCACAATCATACCTGTTTATTATTAACCAAAGCTGGCAACAGCCAACCAGGTACAGGTGCTCAGACTCAGTATGGGTGCTGACAACATGGCGGACGGTTGTAGGTCAACACTGGTGTTTTATTCATCCGTCAGTCTATTTATTTTGATGACGGTTTTTCAAACAAAAAAAGCTGCGGCAACCAGAAAAAATCTACGGAGGAGAGGTCAACGTTACAGAATACGGACTGCAACCTTCTCTAGCTTTTTACACATTGTCCATCCACATACAACTTGGTAATGTATTTTTGTGTTGCTCCAGCATATTCAGTATGAAATGCTTCGGAGAGAATTTCTTAATATTTGATGAAATAAACAATTATTTGGTAAGAATACAAAAAGAGTAAACGCTTATATGAATTTATATGGATTCAACATATGGATTTAAGGGCCATAATACATACGCAATGCGTGCACAATTGTACTGTTTAAACATGTGAAGCACATTTGAAAGACATCTCAAACATTTCAGTGACTAATGAGCATAATAATCATGCTAACAGTGACATGTGAGATCTCTAGTGTGATCCCGATCCATGACGCACTCACATCTGAATGACATCGATTTCTCGAAATCACATGCATTCCAGCTCATATACATATATTCATGTGATACATATGGGACACGCATATGACATCGGTCTGCAAACACACTAATAAAGCCACACACACTCACACACATCCACATGCATGCCCAGACAGTGAATGCAGCGTCTTGTCACAAAGAGAGAGTCATGGGGTCATTTCACTCAACCCTGAAGAACAGCTGGCGTAATCCTTTTTTTTAATTATTATTATTATTATTATTATTATTATTATTATTTGGAAGATAATGTCTTCTCTCTTCTCCCTCCGTGGAGCCTCCCACCCACCAAAACACACACCAACACACGGACACAACCCCGCGCCGCTCGTCTGCCGGCAGAGAGCCATACGACTTCATAAGGTTTCCAGGATTTTAAAAGAAGATGCGGAGAAAAAAAAAAAAAAAAGGGTGACTTTGGCAGAGAGAGCAACGACAGAGAGAGAGAGGAAAGGAGAGAGAGAGAGAGAGAGAGAGAGGAGAGAGAAGGAAGGAGATGGGGAGGGAGAGAGAGAGAGACAGAGACAGAGACAGAGAGAGGGAGACAGATGGTTGCACTAAACAGCGTTCTGCCAAAAACAACACACAAAGACTTGCGTGTGACGGACAGACTGACAGTTTTGAGAGGAAAGAAGAGACAGGAGAAGAAGACAGAGAGAATGGTAGAAGGTGAGGAGAAGATGAAAATAAAAACATTTCATCCATTCATCTTCCATGTGGATTCATCCACATTTCGGGGTTGCCTACGATCAGGTGACTTTAGGCAAAAGCGGGATCGACCGTGGAGAGGTCACAGGTCCATCATGGTGCAAAAACAGAGAGATCATCACACAATCTCAATTAAATTAACGTATTTTTTCAAACGTGTGTTTTCAAACCATGTGTGAGGAAAGTTGATCGCTTGGAGGAAACCTATGAATGCAAAGGTAGGCACTCAAACCTGTGAGGTACTTACTGATGTTTGGTGCTTGTTCATTAGAGAAGGGATAAGATAATAATATCGTTGTGACAATATATATATATACATATATATACTTGAGTACACTGTCCACTCTTTTCATTTATTACCTTGTTTTTTTTTTCCCTTGAAAAATACTGTGAAATGTTGAGCTCTTTGAATTTCTGACGATGGCAACAGCACAGCAATGCTGCGCCTACACTGTGCTGAGACGAAATGAGAAGTAGACAAGGCAGGTCGGGCTACCATCATCCCTCGCTCAACAAATGTGCCTCAATACTTTCACGTGGTTACTGGTTCGGTGCGTTAAACTTTACGGGCTTAATCCACACGGTGCCCCTGCAGCGCGGCGCTCTTGTCTCACTCGCGCTCTCCTTCTTATTTTGCCAGGAGGCCAGAGAGGTAATGGCTGAATAGGATAATGGGCAGGTAAAAGCTGTGTGATGAGGAAAATTGATCCGGAATGATGGGAATGGTTGGAAAATGGCTGCAACAATCATAAGGATGGCGGTCGCGCCACGCGACAATCAGGTAATATCTCAGCGATATGTGGGCACTTGAAGTGGTTATAGCCAGAGGCAGGTGAATACGGAAAAGAGAGATGGAGAGAGTATCTCTCAGTACTAACTGCGCTTTTACAGTGTAAATACCTGGACCCGTGTATGTGTGTGTTTCTGTGCCCCCCCCCCCCCCCCCCCCCCCCCGCCTCCTGCTCTTGTGTGTCGGCATGCGGCAGCCAGCAGCACTGTAATCAAACTATCACAGCACATGGGAATAGCGCTCCCCTTCAAGCAGCCCCCCACCCCCCCCCCCGCAACCCCCCTTCTTGCCTTACACCGAAAACAATAATTACTCCACCATTTTGGTTAACCATAAACCGTCGCCGCCGCCTGCGCCTCGCGATCAGAAGGGGGAGGCGTTCCAGCGCGACGCTCGGACAGGACCCCCGCGGGGACGAATCACAGACAGAACTGTTCTGCTTTGCCTTTCAGGCCTAATTGGACATATGCTGGAGTAGAGCTGGCTAGCAGTGCTGTAATGTACCGGAGGGAGGAGAGGAGAGGAGAGGAGAGGAGAGGAGAGGAGAGGAGAGGAGAGGAGAGGAGAGGAGAGGAGAGGAGAGGAGAGGAGAGGAGAGGAGAGGAACTTTGTGGCAGCTTTAATACATACAGTACGCTGTACACATACAGTATACAGTGTGAAGTCGGAGTGTGCACATGGCTTTCCTCCTTCCTCTGCAAATGAAAATATGAGAAGAGACTCATCACAGCATCCAACTCTGCTCCTCTACATCCCTGCTTCGGTTTCAGCCTCAGAATAAAAAGGCTGCACGCAGTAAATTCGTTCAGGCGCCTGTAACCTGCGGCTTGTTACCTCCTCGAGTAGCTTTCTCACAAAACCACGTAAAAAAATACAAATAAATAAACATTTCTATCTCAGATAACATTTGGCTGCGTGTGGACTCTTTACATTTTAGTACGAGGTGAGAAATGTGACACTTTTATGATCAAAAAAAAAAAAATGGTTCAGAGGTTTTTCATTAAAATATGCATTGCAACCTAACATGTCTACTGCCTTTCGCTGCAGGTGATAAACATTGAGCAGCTCTTTGTGGGCTAATCATAAAGAATATTTAAGTGGAACTAAACATGGACAGGCTAATTTTCATCTCTGCCAATCATGCTTGATTACCTCTGCGCTTCATATGTGGAAAAATAATTAGCAAACAACGAAACCTAATGTTAAAAAATTGCAAAAAAAGAGTTAAAATTGTGAACAAACTTGAGAGGTTCCTATATGGCATACTTCATACACAATTTTGATAAACTACACTATTTTGGTCTTAAAGATTAAATGTTTTTGTGGCTCTACATAAAATTTTATGTGATGAAAAGTGGCAAAAATGGCTCTCTCGATTGTAAATGTTGCAACCAGTGCAAATCAATTATCAGCCTACAAGACTACTTTCTCTCAATAAGTTCAGAAGACTAAATGAAGATCAAAATTGAATTACAGGACAGGCAAGTGAATGGGGGTGTCATAATTTTTGTGCATTCCTTCGTATCTACATTCCTCTGCATTCACTCCGCTTAATCTAATATTTCTCCTGATACTGAATACACAGCGATGCCGTACCTTAAAGTGAATTATCCACTGTGTGTTAGCCTTGTGATCACAATGTAAACTTTGAAACAGAGAAGAAAAGCGAGTGAGCGACGGAGAGAAAGAGGGAGTGTGCGCTATCGCAAATCAGAGAATGGGAATCAGAGACAAAGAGATGAATTGACAGAGGGAGAAGAAAAAAGCTTGCGAGAGAAAGTAAAAGGGGCGATGAGGAAAGTTAGAGCGGGGCCAGATCTATCAGACAATCTCCAGATCCCACATAAAGGAAAAGGCACATCTGAAACAGCAGGCGCTTTGGGGAATAATGCACTCCTCAGCGTCTCTTTCACATCAGGCCCAAAGCGAACATGAAAACCGACAATACACACACAGACAAAAACATCACACTGCTGCTGCTGCCGCTGCTACTGTAGGCTGCTGACGTGGAGAATAAGGCGCTCCGCTTTTTCATCTCCAAACCCCTCCTTTCACATCCGAAAAAGAAACCTGAAGCAAATACAAAAACTGGAACTCATCTGAAAAATTCCTCTAATCAGTGATAACTGAATGCAAAACAAAGCAAAATACTCTGAGCGGGGTAACTCTCACACACACACACACACACACACACACACACACACACACACACACACACACACACACACACACACACACACACACACACACACACACACACACACACACACACACACACACACACACACACACGATTTCAATATATATAAAGAACGAGTGTGAAACTTTTTTTTTTTTTTTTCCTGAGAACTTTCGCAGGGGCAAAGAGGCCGGACAGGGAGGGAGAAGTTGACAATTCACCCTGGCGACACAACTTCTCAGGAAATAAACAGCAGACAGAAAGAACAGAATGAAGGAGAGAGGGAGAAGGAGTGAGAGGAGGCGAGATGGAGACGGGAGCAAGAGTTGGATAATTGGCAGCGAGTCGAGGCTGCGTTCACCACGCGCCAGGCGGCACAGCTTGAACTTAAAGCGCCGCTGCGGCATAATGAAGATGTGGCCGCTAATTAACATATGGGGTGCGAAACAGGTTGGTTGGCACGCGGCGCGCTAAAAACTCCAAGGTAAAGTTATTATTGGGGAGTAATTAGCTCTATGAAGTTAATGCGCCGAACAATAGCTGCCAGCGCCGCACAATATGGCTCGCATCTGAGCGCGCGAAAAAAATAGCCCCCGCTAAAGTGCGAGTCCCACAGCTAAAATCTGTTGGCGACCATATGCTCCGGCAATTAATGCAAGACCTGGATGACCTATTGCTGAAGAGGGGACGAGCGAGCGACAGAACCAATAATTAATTTGGAGAGGAGAGAGAAAGGCAAGAACAGACATGGCGGGCTTTTAATATTAGTCCATTAACTTTCTGGGGACGGGGGCTATTAGGGCCGGCATGCCGTGCATGGAGGGGGCAATGAAATGACTGTGTGCACAGGTATGTCTGTATGTGTGAAAACATGTGAGCGGAAAGACTGATTGTGGTCCGGGTTTGACATGCAGACATGTATTCCCCGGGAAAACACAAATTACACGGGCCGTGGTGTAATGGGGGTGATTAAACAATTACACAGGCAATTGGGTTAGCTGCTCCTATGCAAAGAATACAGAGGTAGGCTGTGTGTGTGTGTGTGTGTGTGTGTGTGTGTGTGTGTGTGTGTGTGTGTGTGTGTGTGTGTGTGTGTGTGTGTGTGTGTGTGTGTGTGTGTGTGTGTGTGTGCGTGCGTGCGTGCGTGTGCATGTGACAATGAAGGAAAAGTTTCAACTTGTTTTTCTTTTTTATGATTGGATGAAAAGTAGGCACACAGAGGCTGTACTTGTGACTGCATAAGGTATTACATTTGAAGGGCTGTGTGTGTCTGTGATTGAGTTAGCAACATAGGATAGCCTTAATAGAGAGCTTGTTAGCTGCTGTCGCCAGAGATTCTGGCCCCTCTTAAACCAGTCAAAGCATCAGGTGGCTTTACTCATTTTCACCCCCCCCCCCCTCTCTCTCCCTTCCTTTTTTTGATTCGGTTTGCTTTGCTGGCTGCGACCTATAGCGACGGTGATTCTTGATGAGATGAAAGGCAGCACACGGAGGTGGCACAACGGGGGCACACACACTTGACAGTCTGTGTGTGTGTGTGTGTGTGTGTGTGTGTGTGTGTGTGTGTGTGTGTGTGTGTGTGTGTGTGTGTGTGTGTGTGTGTGTGTGTGTGTGTGTGTTTTGGTTGGGTGAGTTTTGATTCATTAGGCAGGACACACTCGTGTGCCCTCATCCCTCTGTTTCAATATACATTGTGCGAGTGTGTGCGCCGCGTCTTCCCGCTATTCTATGAAAATGCGTGCGTGCTCTCAAGGTAAGCCCTGAGCCGCTCGGCAGGTGAGCTCCTTTCATCCCCGTCGCGCTTCCCCGCGCGGCAGCAGCAGTCGTCCCCGGCAACACCGGGGGGAGCCTCACAGACAAGTCGTTTAATTAGAACGAGACAAGACGAGAGGGAAAGTAAAGGGAAGTTTGAGAAAATGTGCTCACCTCTTCACGCTTAACAAGAAGGCCCTTAGCAGGGGGTAGGAGTGTGTGTGTGTGTGTGTGTGTGGGTGGTTTTGTGTATACCCATGTCTTCATGAGCACACATGTTGGAATTCTTATGAGAACAAGACGGATTATACCCGTTTGTTCACGCGATTCATGTTCAGGTGCAAGATTAAAACCCAGATCAGAGTGGTAAGAGCAAAAGCGCAACATAAATTACCAGTGCAATGCAGGAAATTGTGAAAGCAAAGCTTCTCTAAGTTGCCAGTACTGAATCTACATCATCCCATGAGGATGATCTTATGACTGGCGACATCCTTCGCCAATGGTAAACTGGGACTGGATCTAGTCCCTCGAGACCCCAAGTTGGATCGAAAATTGATGCATGATGAGCTTTTCCTCCTCAAAAAAACAAAACAAAGCAAAAAAATACTCTCCAAATTTTAGACATATTTCAGTGTGTGAAAAGGCTCCACCACCACAAATAGAAAACATAGACAGAAACTAATAAAATGTGGTTCCTGCTTACAGGAGTGCACACGTTTCATGATGATCATTGGACAGCATCAATCCTTTATATGGAGGCCTCAAAAACAGACGATCAGTAGACCTGTTGATCAACTCAGCACAACTATTTGTTGCTCAGAAACATTCTGCTAATGTGGCGATGTCGCGTTGAACGTACTGGAAAGATTCTGGACAAACCGTTGAAAAACTCTGATTAAAGTACTGATCGAAGTTTTCAATAGAAACAACTGCAGTCAGTAAACAAATGGGTGTAACTGCATGTGTGTCCCTGTGTAGTTGGGGGTGGGGGGGGGGGGGGTAAAATTAATGGCTCATAAGTGATGCTAATCATGGATCATTTCAGGTAGAATCAATTAGTCAGAGTGAGAACGCAGCCAATCACTGACTTCTGAGCACTAATGAGTATCCTCACAATGAAGCTGCTATCAGCCTGTGTGTGCTCCTCGTACTGTATGTCATTAGCTTGTGCTGCTGTTTACCCCCCCCCCCCCACCCATCTCTGTAAATGAACTTTTCGGGCCCGCGCCACTTTTGCAGTGTGCTGTTGGCCTAAATTGTGAACGCTAACACGCATAGCGCTGGCTTGATTGGGGTTTCAGGGTGAGGAAAAAATACAAATAAAAATAAAAATAGGAAAACCGGACACGAGGACAATAAATAATTTGTCCTCCTTTCATGAGGGATGTGTGTCACTCTCTTTTTCATGAGCTTGATTATTCGTTTCATTTCATCACCTCTTCCAAGTGGACGGTTGAAAGCATTCTTCACAGGCCTTTGGGGGCTTGGGCCTAACAAAGCCAAGGACGCAGACACACACATACACTTGCACGCACACACACACACACACACACACACGCGAAAGGACAGCTGAACTCAGCCTCGTTAGGGGGAAATGCAATCACAAGGGGCTTATCATACAGACAGAAAACACACACACACCCCAACACACTGAACCTGGTGCCCTCTCCCTGGCAGGCCATTGTATTGTGGGATTGTGCGGACAATCTCTTCATGAATGATTAAGCAGTGTATTTCTCGACCAAGTCTTTGATGATGAGTGTGTGTTTGATCATCAGGAGAGTGTGCAGCAGCCCCCTGCAACCGCTCGAGATACGCGTGCGCGAAGGCGTGCATTTTGTATGTTTTTCCCGTGTTTGCGCGTGCTTTGATGTGTTGCGATATATGTGAACGTTTGCGCGCCTTTTTCTCTCTCTCTCTCTCTCTCTCTCACTCTTTCTCCCCTCCCTGTGCTCCTGCGATGAGCCCCTGTTGATTGTGTCCCTCTCTTAACGAGGCTGCCTACAGCTGCCCCTGCTTGTGAGAAACTATTGTTGGGCCCGTTCAATGGAGAGACGCTTGTTTGGGAAAAGGTTGCAAAGTCATGGGAAAAGAGAGCTTTGTCTCGGCGGGGTCGTGAGGGAGTGAATCACGAGCGGACGTGTTTATAGCTTAACACACACAGCTGCGGCGGGACCCACAAGCACATACACATACGCACATAGGCACAGAGAAATCCTCAGAAACAAACACGGGCTCCCCTTTTTTTGTCGGTGGGACAAAACGCGAACAATTCAGAATTTAACTCGCACAAAAGCAAATAAACACAGCTGCTTTTGCGCGTAGGCACACACACACACACACACACACACACACACACACACACACACACACACACACACGCACACGCACACGCACACGCACACGCACACGCACACACACACACACACACAGACACACGTCTCACACACATGCTATCACAAGGTCTCTTATCACACTAACTGTGTACAGCTAAAAAAACTCCAGGGGGAAAGGGAGTGTGTGTGTGTGTGTGTGTGTGTGTGTGTGTGTGTGTGTGTGTGTGTGTGTGTGTGTGTGTGTGTGTGTGTGTGTGTGTGTGTGTGTGTGTGTGTGTGTTCCTTCTTGGACAGGGTGTCTCTTTATGATACAAAGCCCGGCTTTCTCAGCTTAAAATTCAGTGTCATCTGCCTTTACAAAGGCCTGGGCTATTCGTTCCAAGCCACCTGGACCAAAATAGAGGCTCCAGTGTCGCGCCGAAAAGTACAATACTTCCATTTTTAAGTGTTTCATATATTCCCACCCATTTTCTCAAGCTGAAGACACAGGCCTGCATTCAAGAGGGCTGAATCGCTGCGCAGGCTTCTTCAGCCCCGTCTGAGTTTTAAGCACGTTTTTGCACTCCGCGGCACCAGCCAAGCCAAATTGAAAGTCAATACAGTTTCCGTCAAATTCCGAGCGAAAGAAGCACTCGCAAGATGGCAGAAACCAAACAGGAGAGTTAAAAAAAAGAGCGGTCTCCTTCTAAGACAGTTGACATCATGTAGGACACTTACTTCTTATAACACTGCAGTCTCTAAGAGGGACAGGAATGTGGAGATTGTAGAATAACTGTGTCACTTCATCCAAAAGGAAAAGAAAAGTCTCAGTGCTGAGCGAAAGGTTAAAAGCGAGACTTCATCCTGTTGTCACTTATGTGTTTTCTGCCAGAATTTTACCCCAAACTAATACGACTAGATGAGCTCCCTCTGGATCCCACTTCCTCCTTCAGAGAAACCAAAGACTGTGAGAGTATGCTGTTGTTTGTGTAGTTTTGTTCGCGCTGCGTCGACCAGCCGCACCAGCACTACATGTGGCTGCAGTGATGCATCATCGTCTGCTTTGAAATGATCTTTACCACTTTTTTTTGTCTCGTTTTCGTCACATCTTTAAGAGGAAATCCTTACCGTCGGATAATAAAATCAATAAGTGCACCATAAAAGTGGCAAATTAAATTAACTGCTCACTATTAAGCCTGCTGAACTCGTATGTCTCCTCCTACATGTTGTGCAGTTACAATCTGCACTACGAGGACTATAATACCCACAGCCGAGAGAGCTGGGCAAAAAAAGCCATTTTCTCACTCTGCCCTGTTAATGGGAACACTTTAGAAGATCTCAAATGGTCCAGTTCAATTCTATTGGGGGATTTTATAAGATTGTTAGGGGTACTCGAAAAATCTGTGGAAACTTCTTCCTATTTTTAGCATTTTTACACGTTCCACTGGGCACTTCAATTTGACTGCATCGATCTCATTGCACTGTACAGAAACTACAGCAAGAATCTCTTCAGAAGGAGAATCGTGTCTTATTGAGACTGCCGCTATAAATAAGCGGTAACAGTAATAATACAAAGGAGTGTTTGTTCTTTTCGTCAACAACAGGACCATAAATGTTTGTGTAGGAAGCTGAATGTTAACAGCATATCCCGTCTGTGTTCAGGTGAAAGGAAAGATCATGTCAGATTGACGCTAATGCCTGTCCTGGCTGTTTAGTCTGTTTACGTGGTGCGTCGTCATCACTCCAGCACAGAAATACATCCTCTGTCTGGGTGGCCTTATTTGTGCCTGTTTGTTAGATTGTGGTTGCACTGTTGCACTTTTTTTTTAGGGGGTGTAATGTGACCTGCTCCCAAGCCTTGGTATTTTATTTTTTTGTGAGTGTGGAACATTTAAAAAGGTTAACCACATTTTCTTCTGTTTTGTTTTGAGTTTTTGTCCTGATCCCTTCTTGGATACCGAGTTGCCTGAGCCTGGCTTTGCTGTTTGCAGACAGTCCAATCTACTGCTCTGTCTGTGGAAACACCTCAACAATCGCTCACAGGCACAATGGAATAAACATCTGAAAAGTGTTTTCAACTCAACAGCTTGCTGTGCAAACTTTGATTTATATAATAAAGGCTTAAAACTACTGATTGTTCCAACTTTAAGTGATTACACATGTTGTGTACGTGTGTGTGTGTGTGTTGGAGGAGGAGGGGCTACCCCTATAAGTCAGTGCTGAATCAGGCTCCGAATACTGATGGCCGAGCAAAGGAAATAAAAAAAGAAAAGAAAAGAACGCTACAAACAGTCGCAATCACATAATTGCCACACACACTCACATGTAGATGGACACACATGCACACACAATCTGGCCTCACCTGGATTTGTTGCTGCAGGAGGTTGATTTTGTGTTGCTGCTGCAGAAGCTGCTGCTGTTGCCGAGCAATCTGAGGACAAGAGCACACAACACACTTACACATCCTACATACAGTATATGCGCACGTGTGTGTGTGTGTGTGTGTGTGTGTGTGTGTGTGTGTGTGTGTGTGTGTGTGTGTGTGTGTGTGCACATGTTGGTGGTGGTGTGTGCGGGTCCCGAGGGAGATGCGACACATCTGCAGGTCTCCGAGGCCCCAGTTGCACGACAGAGGGTCGATGCCCCGCTATGAAATATTAAAGAGCTCGTCTAATCTGAACTCAACAGTGACACACTTTCTGACATGTACACAGGCATCGCTGAGCAAATGTTAATTGTCACTTCTTTTTATATGTCGGCAAAGTGGCGCTTGATAAAGTAACGCACCCTTTTGAAAGTGTCTTTTCTTTCTTCTTAGCTGACAGTGTTTTTTCACCTTTACATATTTTAGTGAAGTTTACTTTGTTACATTATCACTTCTGCTTTCATTCCCGCTCGTTTTGGAAGCAGCTCCAGCAAAATGGCTAAAATGTAATTAACTTTTGAACACAAACTCCCCTCCATGAGCAGAAAGGAGACACGCGAGTGTGGAGGAGTCTCATACGGTGCATTCTCATGCTGTCAGACTCATTCAGCGGGCACGGGTGCCGATTCAGCCAAGGGCACTGTAAGGCATTGTGTTTGTCACAGGTGATTCGTCCTTACAGCTATATTTCTGTTTGTCCCTCATTTTGTAAGCCCATGCCTTCCAGAAGTGGAAAAGGACAACAACAACAACAACAAAAAAAAAGGGGGAACCCTTCTCATTACAAATACCTGCCAGACTCTCGCCTGGGAGCTTGAAGTGTGTGTGTGTGTGTGCGTGTGTGTGTGTGTGTGTGTGTGTGTGTGTGTGTGTGTGTGTCAGTCAGTGTGTGTCTCTCCTACATCCGCTCCAACGTTATATACCCTCAGCTGATTCCTGTGCAATGTCCCTGTGTTCAAGCTGCCAAAGGCGCATGTACCTGGCTGCTCCCACACAATATGAGATGTGTGTAACCAAGAGAGAGCAGAGGATGGAGAAATCCCGTGTGGTTTTGCCACATTTTAAAGTCCATCCTTTGTTTTAAGCCTTGAAAATCTGTGTGACCATTTTGGATGTTTAGGCACTATTGTTTCTTTTACAATTTATAGGAAAAAAAAAAATACAGATTTATTTCAAAATGTGTGGACTCAGACCAGACGTTATCACTTGTTAGGCTGGATACCCCCCCCATAGCCATGTCGTACACATCATTTCCAAATGAGGCCCCTTTACATGCAGCGAGCTCCTGTACCTGGTCCTGCTGCTGCTTGGCCAGCTCCATCTGCTGCCTCTGCTTCTCCATCTGCGACGCGGCCAGCTTCTTCTGCTCCTCGTGGGCCGCCAGGAGCTGCTCCCTCAGGCTGCTCAACTGGCCGATCATGCCCATGAGCTGGCGCTCTTTCTCCGCCAGGCTGTCTGGGGTACCTGCAGAGCAAGAGCAGAGGGGGGAACAGAGGTCAGAGGTGACATGGTAGCGCTTTGAAGAAAGAGGAAAGACGGGGCTAGGGTTACACTGTGAAGCTTTTTGATGGGACCACCATAAAAAAGTCTGTTCTTTTAAACTGGAAACAGCACGGCTGCTCTTTTTATTTAGATATGTATCATGAGTTTGTCTCTTTTTTTTTTAACAATAGATGAACACTCAACAAGTTGGTGAATAGTGCCTTAAGTTAAGCTTGTTTCAAGTTAAAGGCCAATCTTTAACGTTAAAAGTAATCTGGCACGTCATAGATCAAATATCACACTGAAACGTATTCTGTATTTATTTACTCTATAGAAAACTCCACAAAAATGATCATGTTTTGTTACATTCTGACTTCATTCTTTAGGATACTAGAACATATTCAGCTTTTTTACCTTAAAAATAGTGTCTTCACCATGATTAATTTCAGATTTTCATCAATTAAAGTTGACAGACTGGAAGCAGGTCAAATATGAAATTGCAATTTTTCTGCACACATTCTTTACCATGTGTACTTCACAATGTTGTCATTCATTATCAGCTTGTCTGATCACACATTGTATGTAAGATTAGGAGGGAGACCCAATCGTTGTCCAAACTGCAAATTTTGTGAGACATCTGATGCATGCTGAAAAGAGCTTAATACACCCGACAATTCCGAGGCCATGAGGATCACGGTGGTGGAGTCAGAGGTCAGAGGCATGAAGGAGCGAGACGAAGGAGGAAGGAACAATAAAACAGAGTAAAGCTATCCGTGGCTTGTTGGTCCACTTAATATATGACTGGTTAGGGGCTTGGAACAGTAGGAGGGGGGCATGTTAGCGGAAGATGGGTAAAAGCGTGTTTGTGCACCGCAGAGTTGTAAAACCAGATGTTGACTCATTTTCCTCGGCACAGAGGGCCAGTGGCGATTAATCAAGTCACGTCCATAACTGCCTTTATGGCCTTATTGAAATAAATTTGGAAAAAAAAAAAAACGTAAAAACCTGGCCATGGAAGTGTTTGTAAGCACAGCTAAATGTGGTGGAAAAGCAAATGTAAAATCTCTGACAGATTTAGGCGTTGAGCAAAGTCAATTCAACTTCAGCCAAGTTTGAAACATCTACGTTTTCTGACAGAAACCTGGAGCAGAACAATTTGTTTTTATTTGTGCTGAATTAGAGGTAGATTTGGAGATTGTTTTTTGTTTGAATTCACTTATGAGAGAGAGAGCGAGAGCGAGAGAGAGAGAGGGAGAGAGAGAGAGAGAGAGAAAACGAGGGAGTAGAGGTAAAATAATAAGAGTGAAAGAGAGAAAGAGAGTGTGTCTGGTCTGTGTTTACCCTGCAGTCAGCCAACCTCCTGCTCACATTTAGCATGGCCTGACCTTTGACTCCCTGGATCCTGACATACCAGCTTCATTACACACACACACACCCGCACATACACGCACATACGCACACACGTCCACATCTACGCACACACAAACACGCTTCCACACAAGGCCTAAATCATTCAACAGGATGTAGTTAGAGAGAGGCGCACTGAGGCACAATCAGCGCGAGTGTGTGTGTTCATGTCTGGTCGTATGTACTGATGTCTGCCTACATGCCTTTGTGTGTGTGTGTGTGTGTGTGTGTGTGTGTGTGTGTGTGTGTGTGTGTGTGTGTGTGTGTGTGTGTGTGTGTGTGTGTGTGTGTGTGTGTGTGTGTGTGGACGTGCATGTGTGGAACAGCACAATCCCTCATTGTTCTTCAGCTGCTACCTTTAACAGGGCCACATTCCTGGGCCAGTCAAACCAGATGAGGAGGAAAGAAAAGAGGGAGAAAGAGTAGGAAACGGGGAAGAAAAGAAAGGGAGACACAGCGGGGGACGATTGGGGCAGGGGGCGGGGAGGTGGGGGTCGAGTGGTGAGGGTCAAGAGAAGGGACGAACGGAGCGAAGGCGAGGAGCCGCGGCCGCGCTGACCCGCCCTTTGACCACTCGGGAAGGTGAGAGCCATCCATTTGTCCTCCCTGTTGGTAGCTCGCCACCTCACCCACTCAGCCGCCCACCCACCTCCTCCTCCCCCTGCTCCCTAACTTCCCCCCTCACTCCATCCATCCGCCAACAATGAACAATAAAGGCAACTGTCGGGAGCACTGGCCGCTGGAAAAATAAACACGCCGCTGTCCTAACTCACAGACCCACCTTTGTAGAGCCAGAAAGAGTATGTGTGTGTGTGCCTGTATAGCCTAAGTTGACCAAGACAAGAAAGAGCCCTGTGTTAAAAGCGTTAAGTCTGTTCGACTGCGGGGGGGGGGGGGGAGGAAGAGAGCAAAAAGAACGAAAAAAGAGGCTAAGGGGGGAGGGCGGCGGCGGCGGCAAAGGTGAAAACGGTGGATCAAAGGAGCCTTTTTGTTGGTGGTTTCTTCACGGAGTTCCTCCACGGATGAAAACACAGTCAAATTGGAAAATTGCTTCTGTTTGTAACAGCACGGGTGTGCTTGTTGAGGTTGAAGGACGTTCCTTCAACCAGCAGCCGGGAAAGATAAGTGTGAAAAAAAAAAAAAGGAGAAAAGAAAACCTTTCTATTCTTTATCTACAAGCTGTTGTCAAACCCCTCTCAGCTGTGGATCTTTTATCAGTAAACCGGGATATTTGCACAGGAGTTGGAATCCAAGAAAACAACAGGCTTACTAACAGAGTTGAGATTTTTGAAGCTCTCTTGCTTGGGCAACAAGACCCCCCCCCCCCCACGTTCAGACTTTAGAATTTCTGTGGCCGTCCCATAAATCAGCTCGCGTCGGCTTGTTTCCTCGGCAGCTGCGAGGCAGGCAGGTGGATCGATAACTGGTTTCCTCCATTGGTTCAAACACATTCCTCCTTAGGCAGATTGCAGCGGCCCCCGTTTACCGACAGAGAGAGAGAAAAAAAAAAAAAACCCACCCGTACAACCAACTCTCTTTCTTTATCGCTCACGCGCATGCACGTGCACACTTGCACGGGGTAATTAACCAATTTGTAACAATGTAATACTTGTCACTGTGTTGGCGGCGCTAATTAATGACCCCGGCTGCACTGATAACTCCTCCTGGGTGTGTGTGTGTGTGGGGGGGGGGGGGGAGGGGGCAATAGAGAAAAACGCAGGATTGGATAGGAAGGATAGCGGAGAAGGATGAGGGGAAGACGGTGGAGGTTTGATGAGAAAGTGTGTTTTGGCTGCTTCCTTCCTGGGTTGCCAAAGCAAATCATGTGATCCGTATGTTTGATTTGGCACCGGTTTTACGCCCGTCATTACACAAACTGAGCAGTCGGGGGGTTAAAGGCGGTGCTCGGGGGGGCCAACGTGGCGACCCTTCGACGGTGGGGTTTGAATCAGCAAACGTCTGGCTGACACGCTCGATTCCTCAAGCGAGCAGGGATGAGAGGCTTGAGACATGCATGCACACAAACACGCGTGGCCCAAAAAGACTCCAGGAATGCAATGGCATACGACAGAAAGTATATTTACATGCACCCGATAACTTCATTTGTGCAAATAATTACATTTACTAATGTCGTAAATTCAGCACTTAGGTAACAGGATTAAGGTTGGATTGAAGCACAAAGTGGATGAGTTGTAGACGGCCTCCGTGATTTGTCTGGCGACAAAGATAATAACTTGGTTTAGTTTTACTTTCAAGTCGCTCTTCTCTGTCTTTAAGCTCTATTTTGAGCCACAGACGTTGGAAACATACACAGTGTCTGAGTTTATCAATAAAAGATGCAGTGCTGGCTTTACAACAACTGGTTGTACTTAATGACAAAATTCATAAGATATATATTTTTTTGTTTGTATTGTTGAGATAAAATGCATTGCTTGAGATCAGGATCTCTTTTTCAAGGATGACCAGGCCAAGGCAGCAGCCACAATAAAAAACTAAAACACAACCTGTAAAATTATACAGACAATTACCACTATAAAAGACAAATAACAGGGCATATGTACTGTCTGTAATAGTCTCGGAGCCGGCCATAAATAGCAGCAATGGCCTATCCCTCTTTTCCTGACACCTCCTCATATTGCGCCACAGAGTAATGCAATCAACCCTGTAACTCATATATACAGTATATACAGTGTTAACTCTGTGAATGCATAAGTCTGTGCTGTATGAAAGCAACTTAAGTATCTCCCATCGAGCTCTTTACCATGTACTGGAGCAGATCTGATGTTAAAGACACCACACTGTAGGAATATTTATTCTAATACTGAGTTTTTTGTGGGTTTTTTTGTGTTTCTGTGTGAACCACATGGGGCCTTTTACCAATGTTTCGTCTCAATAAGGCCAACGGAGCAGGAGGCAGTGGCCCACAATCACTTTGTTCCCCATAAAAAGCTCTTCAATGGAATTCGATGGGGGGAAGAAAAAAAAAAAAAAATGTCAGGGGATGCACTGACAGTGTGAGAACAACACATGTCTGCACACACAGACACACACACACACACACACACACACACACACACACACACACACACACACACACACACACACACACACACACACACACACAGACACAGACACACACACACACACACACACACACACACACACACTATTGAAGCAAGCCGGTGCACAAACGCTTCCCTACTTTTTTGCATATTTCTAGCGCTTCTTTTTTTTTTTTCTTTCTTTCTTTTTTTTTTAACAATCATAGGCTCATTCACACTCGCAGAAAACACATTGTTATGTAAGCACACATGGACTCCACAGACACCAAAGTGCCCGCACTTCCACTACACGCACTCGCAGACACACATATATTGCTCCCCAGCTGTTGGTGTGTGGCGTGCCAAGCAGGACGCCCCTACACAGAAATGTCAGCGCAGCGGGGAGCTGGGAAAAGAGGGTTTGATCAATGGAGCCCCCTTCTCAATGGCCACGCCGCTCTGCAAGGCTCTTTGATTACATATTGCTTTGCTTCCTAATGAAGCTCAATTACTGGAGGAGAACGACGGCTTTGCCCTGGAGTTACAGCGAATAACAGCCGCTTGCTTCTACCTCGCTCACATCTTTTTTCCTTTTCTTTTCTTTTTTTTCCATCCTCACTTTTTCCCCTCACTCCTGCATATTCACAGCGCAGCGCTCTTGAGCGTCTCTCTCTCTTTTTTTTTTTGTTATGCTTCCTGCTCCCTGTCTCGTCTCGGTGTTCAAAAGAGCTGGTGTGGATAAAATGGGCGATTAACGCCGTGATTAACAAGGGGGCTGACGGACTAGCGGAGACGTCATTAACTTTTTTGACATGTTGGCCAAACAGAAGAGGCCAGCTTGGTTCAATTCAGAGCAGCTCAGTTTACTTTTGTTCATTTTAGCTGAATATGGGCACTTTTAAGTCATTTCAGTGGAAGTTTCTCCTTATTTAGATGATATATTATTTTGATTTCAAGCAAAGACGAAGACAGAAGTTCCAATCATGATGCTTCAATTGAGAAAAAGCCGTATTTTCATTGCTTGATGGATTGTTGGACATAATAATGTTTATGATGTCAAAAACTTCATAATGGACTGACAGAAGTGAAAATATCAGATTTGCGTCACAGTCAAGCTTAACTGAATTTAGCCCTTTCTAGAAATGTCTTTCCTCTTGGCATGACACAAAAAAAATGTTTCTTTATTTTTGGTTTCAATGAGATTAGACTTTGTTCAATATGATGATGTAATATCCCATATAATCATTATATTGCCTGTTAGGAACTGCATGCCAGCAATTTCCTCTAAAATTACATATTAGACAACCACTGGCACAATAATCTCACGGAATAGATTTTAGATCAAAGTCAATAAAAAACATGAAAATGTGATGAACGTGTGCAGAATTCTGTCCTGTATCCAGTAATATTAAATTACTCCTAATTCTTTTGGACTTCTTTCACCAACACAATAGATTACCTGTTTATGAAAATGAAAAAGATGTATTTATCATTCTAAAATGTATCAATGGACACCAGTGGTGCATAAGTTCAGTTGAAATATATATATATAGGCTATATATATTGTTTTTTAAAAAAGGCGGATTATTTAACTTTCGCTCTGGCTTTATCCAGTGCTGCCATACCTTTAATTTCTCCGATGTGCCCTGAGCCCATGGCCAAAAGTTTATCCCTTCCAGTCCTTTGACAACAGCCTCTCAATGCTGGGGGCCTCTGTTTGGGGGAGGAGGGGAGGAGGAGGAGGAGGGGGAGGTGGATGGAGGGGGGGGGGGGGGCGCAGAGGAGAGGGAGAGAGAAGAGGGATTCAGTTGGCTGGCCAACATGACAATAAAGCTCATTTAAAGTCCATTTGCTGTAATAAAGGCAGCGGCAGCTCAGCCTAATGGCCGGCACATCAGCAGGAGAGAGAGGGGAGAGCGAGGGACAGAGAGAGAGAGAGAGAAAGAGAGAGAGGCGGAAAGAGAGGAGCTGATAATCGAAAGAGGGGAAATCTGAAAAACAAAAACAAGTGAGCAAAGGGGAGCGAGTGAGCGAGGCGACGCAAGATAAAGAGAGAGACAAGTGGAGAAGAGAGGGAGACAGAAAAGAGAGAGGCTTTTTCCCTCTCACCTGCTGCTAGAGAATCATTAGCCCTGTGGGCCCTGAGACAAAGAGGGCCTTAATGCACCCGCCACAATGGACACATTATCAGCTCGCGCTTTGTTTTCAACACACACTCCACACAGACCCTCACACACACACACACACATGCACACACGCACACATGCACACGCAAGGAGCAACCATGGCACACACATACACGCAGGATCACTAATTAAAACCTGGACCATGGTCCAGGTTTCTCTCTCTCACACACACACGCATGCACGCGCACACACACACACACACACACACACACAGCCATCAACCTACAGTAGTCACACTGTCGCTATTATTGATGTGAACAAAGGGGAATGGGCAAAATGATCAGACAAAGGAGTGAAAGTGTGAAGAAAGAGCGAGAGAGAGAGAGAGAGAGAAAGAAAAGAGAAAGAGAGAGAGAGAGAGAGAGAGAGAGAGTACTTTTATTTACTGGGAGCCATCTGCACTTGGGATGCGAGGCCTCGCTAAGGAAAGAGGTTTTACACTTTGAGTGGGGGAGATTAACCCTATCAGCCAACACAAACACACACACACTCAAATGCACAAACACCGGAGAAGTACACACTCACACACACACACACACACACACACACAAACATCACAAGCTCATATATGTCGCTTCACATACAGATGTGTACACACTGGTATTTGCTGACAGCAGGCAAAAACTTAGTTTGTCCCCGGATTAAATTTTCTTTCCATAATGACAGGACTGATTTAGTGGGGGGGGGGGGTCTTAATCTTGCTGGTGTGCGGCAGCCTGCACGAATACACACATCAATACACACACAGAGAAAGTGAGAGAGAGAGAGAGAGAGAGAGAGAGAGAGATGTCCAGTGAGCTGAGATGAACAGCTTAATGCTTCTTTTCGTCAGCTAACAGAAATATAACACACACGCACACGCACGTCTGCGACACTCAACGGCAAGTCCCTCCACCTATCCAACACAAAAAAAGCCAACGCTTAAAACTTCATTTTCTCCCCGTCATCCGTCTCCTTTTGCGCTTGCTGTGGAGTGAGACATGCAGGGATGAAGCTGAGGGGAACCACCTGGAGATTTTGAGGATCTTAAAATGACACACGATCACACACAAAGAAGCCTGAGAGGGAAGAGTCGAAGGCGTACAAGTGTGTGTCGCGACACACACAAAGCGCTGGAGCGTGTCTTACATTACTGTACCTCAGTGCATGTGCGTGTGTGTGTGGGTGTGTGTGTGTGTGTGTGTGTCTGCCTCCAGCCTCCCAGGAGGCCTGAATCAGGTCCTTCAAGACCAGAGCATTCACGCCCCGCTGATTACAATGGCCACACGTTTGCAAACGCTCACACACGACAATCAACTGAACTTCTTCTTCTTCTTCGTCTCAACCTGCCGTCCTTGCCCCCTCCCCACATGTTTGTCCTTGCATTTTCAACACTGCCACTTAGTAAGTCAGCGGCAGAGTTTCAGCACTCCCTCCCTGATGTGTCCTGGTGCTTTCTGTCAGAGGCCACCGTGGCCTTCGGGGAATTGGTCAGCAGTGGGAGGAAGAGGCAGGGGAAGATGAGCAGAACTGAATAGATGGAGCATCTTTTCAAAACAAGGGAGGAGTGAAGGAAAACATGCGTCGAAAGAGCAGAAGAAAGAGTGTGCTCCTGTGCCCCCCCCCTCATGACAGCTGTCTCACCATCACCCCAACAGGTGCTATTAGCCCCTGGCACTCTCTCTCTCTCTCTCTCTCTCTCTCTCCTCTCTCTCTCTCTCTCTCTCTCTCTCTCTCTCTGTCTCTCACTCTCATCCCTCCCTCCACTCCCCCCGGGCCCCCTCTCCCTCAACAATGACAGAGGCTTTTAAGCCCAAAGAGCTTTGACAAGTGAGAGGGAACAACAAATGGCAGTGTCGCCTGTTCTCTTTCCATTGCACTCCCTCTCTGTCTCCATCTCCTAGTTATTATTTTTATTTATTAACAGGGCTGCAGCCATTGTCCCCAGTGACAGGCCGTGGGCCACTTTAACTATTAATAAAAGCCAAGAGGGCTCTTTCATTGTGCAGCGGATGGCAAAATGGGGAGGAAATGGGGCAGGAGGAGCCGGAGAGGGGTGAAAGACGAGAGGAGAGGAGAGAGGAGAGGAGAGAAAGGTTCACATACTGCATCTTAAACTGACACTTAGATTGATCTTACATTTCTATATCTTATGGGGACAATACATGACCTTACATTCATTTCCTGCTAACATGCGCTGTAACTACTAATTGACTAACTATTTTATAACCAAAAAATGATTGATTGCTTCAGTAAAGACTTCCTATTTTGGTGGTGAATGTGACATGAGTCCCTTTGAGTTAGTGTGCAATCATAATTGGGTTGCCACACGTATGCACACACACGCACGCACGCACACACGCACGCACACACGCACGCACACACACACACACACAATCTTGTGCGTGAGATACAGGCGTGAGTATTACAACTCCTTAAGACAAAAAATTATGGCCGCTAATGCAAAATAATTTAACTTGTTCACCAGTAAATCAGATGTTAAAAGTCTCACATTGCAACATTTCATGTTGTGCAAAACTTCAAGATTTTTTTTATGAGAGTCTCTTGACAGCTGAATGGAAACAAGGCTAGCATCTACTACAGCTAACTAAGGCCAACAATCACATAATAAAGGAGGAGAGCGCAAATCTTTCCATAAAAAATCCAGAGACGCCACTCCCTCTTCTCGTGACGTATGGGATGCCGAGGCGTGCGCCCATTTGTGCATGTATGTTCGCATTGTGTGAGGTAAGCGGGTGGAGTTGTAGTGCCCACGCAGAGGCGTACACCACAATACAGTCTTTGCAGGGCGGAGTGCTGTGAACCAAGGGCAAGGGTGGGTACTCGCATCACCTTCCACGAAAAGGAGCAAAGAAAAAATAAAAACGTGTGAGGGTAAGTGTTCGGGTGGTGCAGGCATGTTTATGTTTAAACTCTTTGACATCGAGTGCTACTTCTTCTTTTGCTGTTAAATTAGTGAAGTCTTGAAAGGATTACAGACAAATTCTCTATTAGCTTGTTCCAGCTTCTTATTAAAGCTGTATGACGTTAATCTGAATAAAATATCAAACACACATAGATCTGTTTTTGCTTTCCAAGTTTGCCTTCTTTGGTGACATTTCGGTCTTTACTATGATCAGAGACTAATCGGTTTATTAAAACAAATAAACAACACCACCTCTCCTTGTGCTGCCTTTCTGTACAGTACAAACTGTCTGTGTGTCCCGCTGCTGCGTTTTCATGCGTAAGCGCACAAATTCATCTGAGGGTTGACGTTCTGATTCGGGATCCTGCATGGCTGAAGGGAATTCTGGGAAAAGCAGAGGGGGAAAACGCTGACAATAACTCTGGAAT